>NC_091833.1:42592467-42901426 GCF_037783145.1 Equus przewalskii
GTTTGCCAGTTCAGACCCCGGGTGCAGTCATGGCACTGCTTGGCAAGCCATGCTGTGGCAGGCATCCCATATATAAAATAGAAGAGGACGGGCATGAATGTTAGCTCAGGGTCAGCCTTCCTCAGCAAAAAGAGGAGGATTGGCAGCCAATGTTAGTTCAGGGCTAATCTTCCTCAAAAAAAAAAAAAAAAAAAAGAATTGTGGAACAACAACAAAAAATAAGAGGCATGACAGGAAATACTATTAACGACAACCGTATACCAACTTATGTTTTCTTTAGCTTTTAATGATTACTTTCTACTGGACTGCTGCTTCAAAAACTAGATACTTAGCAATCTTAGGAGCATTTGAATCTACTTTAAAGCATCATGAAAGTGTTTACAGAGCAGGGAGAATCTGAGCTCAGACCTAGAGACTGGATGGGAAGGTGGTTGTTAAGTAGGCAGAGGCTGGGAAAGATAATACATTTAGATGAACAGCAAGGAGTAGAAACAGGCATTCCAAGGGAGGGGAACATCTTGGACTTAAGTATGCAGTAATGAGTTACTATAACATGTTCAGGGAGACAGAAGTTCAATATCAATGAATCATAACATAAAAATAAGGGAAGAATAATATTGAGAGTAGAAAGGAAAAGACAGTATAGTGTAGGATTTTCATCTTTGATCCCAAGTCTCTTAAAGATTTCCCATATATTTTAGTCTTTCATTCAAGAAAAGTTGAATGAAATCAACTTTATCAATCAATCAATAGTAAACAGAAAGTACTGAATCACCTTGACAAAATATTTTGCAGATCTTACTATCCTACCATAATTTCTCTCTACTTTTATATAACAGTCTTTCTCTGACAGTGCAAAGAGTCATGTCGACTTAAGGTATGCATTAGTATAGGTCTGCCAAGAAGCAAATGCAAAGATGGATTAAATGTACAAAATATTTATTGGGACCTGAACAGGAGAATGCAGAGGGAGACTTCATGGGGTGGAGCAGGTCTGATGCCTGTGCAGTGAGAGACGGAAGGAAGGAGGGTTGGGTAGGAGGAGTCTCAGACTCCAGCACAGTTGCAAGAAAGGTCAAGCCCATAGGGAGTCCTCAAGCCAAAGGTGTCCTTTAGAGGAGTCCTGCATCTCACTTCATAAGCCTACATCAGTACCACCCTGTGTGTAGTCATTGGCTGGAAGCAGGCCGTGGGAAGCAGAGCTTGGCAACAAATACAACGTTGGATTCAGAGCGGCAGCAGCTGGGGCCAGTGGTCCATTATCCTCTTCACAGCAGGAGACCTGAGTGGCACGTTTTCATGGCTGCCCCAATGCATAAATCTAAATGGAATGTCCTCTGAAGACTGACTGAAAAACAGAATTAAAAATCATGTAGAGATTATGTTCCCAAAATATCAGAAAGAATCATCTGTCTCTTAATTGATCTTCTTTGTGCAACCATAGTTCCCTGTGGTCTCATAACAGAGCACAGAACACAAAGCATTGCTTCCCTGGAATCCTGGCTGCGGCCTTAAGAAGACAGACTTGACGCCCTATGACTAATTGTCGCTATATTTTTTGGGAAAAAAAGTGATATATGAGTGCAAAAACTTTAAATATGTAATGCAATTAAATGAAACTTACACCAAAAACATTTTTATGGCATTAATGAACTAAAGTCAAGTATGCAAAGAAAATTAAGGTATTTAGTTGTAACTAAACACTGTTCAACCAATCATTTCAATTCTCATGCTCTTTACTGATTTGGACATAAAATAGTTGCTTTTGTTGTAAAATGGATTTCAAAGTTTTGATTATTTTCTGAAGTCCAGCTTTGAGGAGAGCAAGACTTTTCAGATGTCTGACTATTATCCAAGGAACCCTGAAGGAACTAGAGTTTATGTAGCATTTATAAAAGAAACAAAAACAGAGTTTACCAAATATGACATGAGTGGAATTAGTCTCATTTGACCAGAAATGTTCTCAACATTCAATTCTTATAACTGTATTATGTGCCAAGCCTTGAAAGATGTGCTAAAAATTAAAAATATTAAAAACAAAATAAGAATGCAATATGTTGCTTGCCTTTGAGGGCCTCACAGCCTAATAGAGAGATTTGAAACAGGAAATACGATAGCGTGAACAGTGCTCAAATGGTGATTTACAAGGACGGAGGAGAAAGGGTGTCATTGGTGGGCTCTGAGCAGGCCTCCTAGAACAGCCACATGGTATGTGTCAGGAAGCAGCATCAGGCCAAATGCGAAGTAAAGCATTTTGTAAGCAGAGGGAAGAGTATATGCAAATACTCAGAGATGAAAAGTCTCAGGGAGCCATACGTAATTCCCTATGACCAGAGAGCAGAAATATAGAGGGAGGAGGTGGGTCTGAGACCTTGTATGGCATTTTCCTTCTTTTTATGAACAATAGAAGACCATGGAAGAATTTTGATGAAAAAAGAGGCATGATCTGATCTATTGATCTAACATATCTGTTATTTACATTAACAGGGAGGAGAGTGGTGTAGATAGAATGGGGTAGAGGGAACATTAAGAAACTGTGATAAAATTCTGAATAAAGTAGGGTCAGGGCCTGTACTAAGGCAGTGGCAGTGGTCATAGAAAAGGGTCAGTATGAGGAATATTTAGGACAATGCGCTGCTGTTCTCCATGAATGATTAGAGGCAGAGGAGCAGAGAGAGAGATTCATCCTGCTGTCCTGACTTAGCATGGGCACTTGGACGCACCCCTCCCATGTCGAAGGAATCCAGACAGAGCTCCCTATTTGACAGAAAGGGGAAAATGTCTACTCAGCAGCTAAAACTATGAAAAGGAAATTTATCCGGATAGTATTTTTTTAATTTATTTGCTTATTCAATATTTCAGTTAGAGGTATTCCATGTCTTCCATATGCCAGGCACCATTCTAGCCTAAAAGGATACAGCAGTGAATAAAACTGGCCAGAATAGTTGCCCTTTACCAGCTAATATTCTAATAGAGAAAGCCAGGAAAAAAACAGCTAAACTATGTCATGTGACAGATTTTTATGTTATGTAAAAAATAGAGTAGTGAAGGACACATGGAAGTGCAGGGGCTGAGAAGGCCACACTGAGAAGGGGTCATTTGAGCAGAGACATGAGTGGGTGAGGGGGACCTGAGGGGATATTAGGAAAAGAGGGACATTGCTGACACAGGACACAGCAGGTAGCAAGGCTTAAGGTGGGGGTAGGTCCAGTGTGTTCAAGGGGCAGCAAGAAGGCTGCTGTGACTGAGGCAAAGCAAGAGAAGAGGACAGTAGTAGGAGGTGTGGTCAAATAGATAAAGGGACTGTAATTTTTATTTTAAATATGATTAAAGCTGCCATGTAAAAGTGTTGTCTTACCCTGAACACTTAAAAAATCCTTTCTTTATATCTCAGATTTTCAATATACTATTTAATGATATATGTCCCAGATTTTATTAATGTTATATTTTTCTCTTTTTTCATATTCAATCAGATTAGACGGCATTAATTTGAATTAACATCTGAGGCTAAAAATTAGCCACTTGGGAATACCTAGTGCTTTGCCTCAATGCCTCAGTTTTATTTGGAAATTTTTTTGTCATTGCAATGCTAATTTTTGTTTATAATTAATTTTTATTCTTAAATACATTTTTATTTACATTTATTTTTATAGTGAAAGCACATTGAAGAAATTAATATGATGGCTCAAGCACTTCTATATAGATAACTGACAAAATCAGAAGGTCATCAGTTAGCAAGGTAATATCACAAAACAATATGAATTAGACACAGCAGTCACCGTTAAGAGTACTCATATATTACAAATATAAATGTGTTAGTGCCCTCTTATGTATAAATAAAAATGTTAGTAGATATTTTATAGCTAAAGCTTCTACAATCAAATATTTGTGAGAAATTATTTACAAACAGAGTGAGTTAGATTTCTTTAGAACAGGACGAGACAGAATTTTGTAGAAATAAATCTCCCGCAGAGGGGCATGTGGTAAGCAGTGTTTGTCCAGCTTATTTGTCCACAGTGCTTCCTTTAACAGTGTCTCTCACTGGGACGTTTGGAAATCACGTTTGATTGCTCCTGAGCATGTGACTCTGGAATTTTGCGCAGAGCTCCCTCTAACAGTTAACGCTGCTGTGCCTTTCACTGTGTGCCACATATTATCCTAAATGTTTGACACATGCAGGCTCTTCTGATCCCAGTGACATCTCTCTGTCTCTCTGAGTTTGGTGTGCTGCTATTATCTTCACTTTAAAGATGAGGAAACTCAAACACAGAGAGGTGAAATTACTGGCCAAGATTACAGAGCTCACAAGCAGCCAGGACGACTGGCTCCAGCAATGATGCTATTAGGCTCTTGGTGTACAGCCTCTCGAATGAACCACTGCCGTATCCCTTATCAGAGATTAGCTGCAGCCATCTCTGTTACAATCCTGGGACATATGCTCTTCTTCTTCATCACACATGTTATGTTCTATCTGCTTCTCTCTGTTTTGATCTCATTCTGTGCTCCGTACATTTCCACTTCTGTGCCCCACTTCGGTCATATGGCTGAGATGCAAATTCTCAATCTCTGTAATTGCTTGGAATTTATTCTTTGAAAACTTAACCTTTTCTCATAATTACACAGTCTTTATCCACTGCATTAAAATCAGTATAGCTATTTTTGTTTCTAGACCTGCAATTGCACAAGTGCTGAAATTGCGATACTTCTCCCTCATGAGAATCTTCTGCAATATTTCTTTTGTTTTCTTTGCTGACGTGGGAAAGCTTTTATAAATACACTGATGTTCTGTCTCTCCTTAGCTTTTTCTCCAGTTTTGTTCATTTAACAAATATTGACGGATGCCTAATACATGGAAGGTCCTGTTCTAGTCCCTGGACATCACTGAAAAAAGATACTTGCTTTTGGGTGCGAGTGACAGATGTTAGACCATAAACATCATTAGGAGGTAAATTATATTGTGCATAAGAAGATAAGACGTGCTATGGAAAAAATAAGACGTAATCATAGAGTAGGAAAAATGAGTTGATGTTATAATACTGAATAACGTATAAAAAGTAAGTTTTGTTGGGAAGATCAACTATGAGGAAAACTTGAAGGAGATGAAAGATTTAGCCTAAACACAAAAGATATCTGGCAAGAAAATTCCAAGCTCAGGGCTGGAGGAGGGGCTTGAAGGCAGCAGCTTGCCTGGCATGTTCCTAGAAATGTATGGAGGCTAATTTGCTGTAATAGAGTGAGAGAGGAGAGGCAGTACGAGCTTTAGATACAAGGGCAATGGTGACCAGAACCGTGCAGGACATCATGAGGAATTTAGCTTCTGCACCTGTTGAATAAAGGAGCCACTATAGGACTTTGAATGGAGAATAGACATCATCTGACTTGTGCATTTGTCAGTATACATAAGTGTATTACTTCTGTAATTTATGTGTGTATAATCCAGAGGAATGATGATATGCTTTGAATCCAAGCAGGAGTAATAGGAGCAGGAAAATTGGTGGAAACATGAATCTATATTTGAGGAGGGAGAATTAAGAGGCAAAAAATAAAATAAAAAGACAAATTGAGACTCATCAACATATACATGCTATTGAAAGCTGTGGACTTAGATTAGCTTATGGAGGATGAACTGAATGAGGGTGTGAAAAGGGAGGGCCAGGCCTAAGGCTTGGGACGCGGTAGTACTGAGAAGTCTGAACCAGAAGTAGTTGAGTAGGAATGTGCAGTGAGTTAGAGGAAAGATGGGAGATTGTGATATCCTGGAAGCCAAGGGAAAATCATGTATTATGGAGGAGGAAGTGCCTTTAATAAGCAAGATTCTTTGCTGCTCCTGGCCCCATCCCGTGGTGATTAAGAAAATCCTGGCCTCCAACCATTGTACAGGCCTCTTCCAGACCACAAGATGGGCTTAGGAGAATTTAGTGGAGGCACGATCTCCTAGCTGGTTTATTACCTGCCAAATGCTTCTGCCATTACTCAAAAGGCTTTCCTCTGTGGTTATTTCAACCATCTTCCTTACACCACACCTTACTGCCTTCACCAAGGTTTTGCTGCTTTCTTGTTTTAAGGCCCTTAGTGATGATCAGGTTGTGGGAAATGATCAATAAAGGTGTTCTGATTGGCTGAGACCAAAGATGAAAAAAGAAAACATTTAGATTTCAACCTTGGATATGTATTCTTTTAAGCTGTCAAATTTTGTAATAAATTGTCTGAAACTCGTAGTTAATATCATTCCCTCTCCCTGAGAACTTAAGTTAAAATCTTGTTGTAACCAATAGAAAGAATTACTAGCGTCACATTGCAGCGTTATAGCCTGATAATCTTCCGCCACCTCCGTCCTTTTCCACAGAAAGAACTCTACATAAACGTAGAGGATGGTGACTGATTCAGTGATGACAGTGACACACCACGGCCTCATTTTCCTCAGGAACTCCTCAGTTAAATTCATGTAATTGCAATATATAAGAACAAATATAGACCAACTAGTTATTATATCCTTTTTATCATTACACTCTCAAATCCAAAAAGAACAAACACTATTTATGCATTTTTGTGTGTGATGGCTCTGCATATTCCAGACTAGAAAAAGGCTTTCTGAAATATTTTTTGATGAGTTCAAGGATGAGGCTCTACATCGTTGTTTTATTTCACCTATCCAGAGGACATCTTCACCTTCTCTTTCCCCAGTATAATCACTGTTATTATCATTAGGTGAGAAATAAACTAATTTTGATTAAAGGGCAGTTAGTATCAATGCTTAGCATATAGATATAAAATGTGCAGACTACAGAGAAAGATTTTTATGATTGCTATTCATGTGCTAACAACTGAATAAAATGGAATATACCATTATAATTTCATTTTCAAAAGCACCCTATGGATTTGTGGAAGTAGTAAGTAATTTCAAAAGCCAAGAATATTTTAATTAAACAGTTATATTTTCTATGAGCAATAATTGCTCTGCAGCAATTTTTCATAAACGGACAGTTGAAGAGTCTTTTCTGGATTCTTATGAGCTTATCATTAAGTTAACTTGTTCAGAGTAACCTACTTTCATTAGAAGAGGTCAAGATTTGAGCTTCATCAGAATTTTGGACAGAGCAACACATTTGATGAAATCTGTTACAAGTCTAACATTCAATTAGTCATGTGTTTTTAGTAAGTTGTGAATTCTAAAATGGCGTCCCCAAAGGAGACTGGTAACAATTATTTTGTGAATATCTTCATTTTCAACATTAAAAATTAAAAGAATAAACTTATATTGTGACTTCTTTGTCAAAGTAATCCTACTTCCTACATCACTTCAAATTTTCCTTTTGTATATTACAATGAATTTTTAGAATGTATGACTTACATTGCAATTTATATTTCTCTCTGGGGAATTTGTCTTTTAAATAAGGTGCTCACAGAGAAATGTTACTTATCTAGAAAATAAAGGGGTAAAACTTGTATGTAAGCAAAAAAATGATCAACCCAAGTTCAGGATGTTGACTATTTCTTGGGAATAGTTAGGGGAATTCAACTGGGAAGAGGCAGATAGTGTCTGGGGACAAGATTCTACTTCTGTCAAATGTTTCATTTATCTAATAGACCATTCACCCTAATTTTAAGTGATTTTTCTCTTTTTCTAGCCGTGGTGACTTGACCACCATCTGCACTCCAGGAAAGGCAATGGCAAAGATTTGAAGTGATTTGATAGATTTGACAATTATTATGGTGGGCATAGGAAGCATTATTAATCACACTATGAAGAGGAAAGAAACTAACACTTGGTGCAGTAATAAATTTCACCGTCATGTAAAAAATAAAACTCCTTGCAATCTTCTGAATCTTCAGGGATTTTGATGCTGCCCATACTAAGTGAATTGGAGTTGATCACTCCTCTGTGATTATGCCCTCTTCCCCATTATACTGGCCTCCTTTTCTCCCATGGGTCCAAATTAGCCATATCAGACTGTGCTTGCTCTCCAGGCACTTTCTAGTGCCCACTGACAACCAACTTTCTCACACAGTTAAATGCACCAATAGCCTGAGCTGTCAGGATTCATCATTCGGAAATGAAACGTTATTCAAAGGAAACATTTCAATATACTTTGTCAACCTCAAACAATGAACTGGAGTTAGAAAACTTGGTTTGAAATCCCAGTTTTGCCACTTACTGGTGAAGTTCCAGCAATTTGTTTTACTTATTCGTTTTACTCTAAATCCTTTGTGGAATAAAACATGATGCCAGTAATGAAAAAAAATCACTTCATTTTCTGAATATCAGCTTGCTCTTACACAAATCAGGTTTAACATATAGCTGTGTTGTGAAAATTAAATGAGATAATATATGTGAACGTGATTGGTAAACACCAAAGCACTCTACAGGTAAGAGCTATTATTACCTCTGTCTTTCCTTTTTCTCTTAAATAATTTCCATGAAGCAGAGTCTCTGTCATTCACTTTCAAAGAACGATGTTTTCTCTTATGATCTCTTCATTATTAAGTGGTATCTTTTCTAAAGCTGATAAACATCTCTTGGAAAAAGTGACTCTTGTTTTTAAGTTGTAAGTAATTTTAACCACAGAAGGAACCAATTTTCAGTGAAATAAATGAATTATATGGTATGCTGTGGGTCAAATACTTGTCTAAAACAACAAAGAAATAATATTTCTAATAGATCCCCGTAGGAGATGGAAATATTTATAAATCGTACGATCATTTATTGTGGAAGCGTGAGCCTGGTAAGCTTGGAGAAAAGTGAGATCTCTCTGTTAAGTGTCTTTCTCATTCAGAACTTGATGATTTTTGCATATTTAGGATAGATGTAAACCATGTTTGGTTTATTATAAATATGCATAGTATTTTTCAGATTTTTTTAAATCAGAAAACAAAAATGTGTATGTCAAATTCCTCAAATGATGGAAAATCAAGATATTAGCAAATTATCATAGAAATGAGAAAAGATTTGGGACTCAATGGGTCACGTGAATAAAATAACAGTGACTTTCAAACTACAGACTTTACCAACCTTGAAAGTATTTGATATTAGCTCATTTGATAACAAATTTGGACTATTTTTTGGTAGAAGAATATTTTTATCCAAATAAACATGTCTCAGTGACCAAGTAAAGATGACATTCTAACAGACCGAATTAAATTGGAATATGTCATCCTTCTGCTACAAAGAACACATGGATGTAGACAAAAGAGTATAAAATAATACTAATGCATGTAATAAAAGGCTCCCAATTAGGTTGTTAGATATGAGGACAGCAAACCCATCCCACCTTTGTCATGTCCTCCAATTGCCTTGGCACACTGCAGTGTATAACTTAAGTACTCAATAAATACTTCTTCACTGATGGCACATTGCCTAAAAAAAAGATAAGCCATTTCTCACAAATGAAACCAGGTGTTATTTAAATATGAAAATAGTTTTTAAGTAATTTTAACTTTTTGAGAAATAAGTTATAAAACAGTTGAAAGTATTTTTCTTTATATCTGAAATATTTCTGATCTTACATTGAGTGTTTTGCACTTGAGGAAATAGCTTTTTTTAACAGGCTTATCAATATCTAGTTGACATGAAATAACCTGCATATACCAAAAGTGTAAATTGTGCTACATTTTGATGAATGCATATACCCATGAAATCCTTATGTACATTCACAAAGCAAAAAGAGAATAAATATACCATCACTTCCAAAAGTGTCCTCATAACTTTTTGTAATCTGTGCCTCTCTGTTCTGTTCCATTTACCTGTCTACCTTCATGGGAATACCACACTGTCTTATTACTGTAGCTGTGCAGGTCTTTTGAGCTTCTTGAATCTGTGGGTTTATAGTCTTAATCAAATTTGGAAAATGTTCAGCCAATAGTTTTTCAAATACTTTGTCTGTTCCTCCACCCCTGCACCCCATCAGATATTCCAACTATACTTTTAGGCCACTTGAAGTCACAACTCACTGATACTCTGTTCATTTTTTTAATTCTCTCTTCCGTGTTTGCATTTTGATAGGTTCTATCGGTATGTCTTTAAGCTCACTAATCATTTATTCTGCAATGTCTATCTTATTTTTAATCCCAATTCATGTACTTTTCACACAAGGTGTGATAGTTGTCTTTACTAGAAGTTTGATTTGGGTCTTTTTATTACTTCTATGTCTCTACTTAACTTTCTAAAAATGTCAAGTACCGTTATAATGTCTGGTATAATGTTTTGGTCAGCAAATTCTAACATTTGTATCAATTCTGGGTCAGCTTTGCTTCTTCTCATTATGGATAGCATCTTCCTGCTCCCTTACATGCCAGGTTATTTATGATGGAATGCCAAACATTACAAATTTCACCGTTTTGACTGGATATTTTTATATTCTTGTAAATATACTCAAACTTTTTTTCCTCTGGGATTGGTTAATTTACTTATTAAGAGTTTGATCCTTTTGGGTCTTGCTTTCAGGGTTTTTAGGTGGGACAGAACAGCATTTAGTCTAGGTTGGTTATTCTGAGGACTCTACGCAACTCCCCATGAATTGTGGGAGTTTTCAGTCTGGCTGGTGGGAGGAGCCACCACTGCTGGCCCTGTGTGCCTGCAGGCCCTGCTACTTCAAATCCTTTCAGCAGGGTCTTGCTTGCCTAGATAGCTTTCTCACGTACATGCACTAAACAGTATTCTGCTGAATGATCAAGAAAGACCCCTGCAGATCGCCAGTGTTCTCTTTTTGTGCCTCGCTCTCTTCTCCAGACTCCATCTGGGGACTTCTAGTTGCCTTGGTTCCCAAACACTCAGCTCTGTCATCAAGTCAGAGGTCCTCCAGGCTCTGCCAGGGCTCCTCTACCCTGAATAACAACCTGGAAATTCTTCCCAGACAATAAACTGGAGCAGTCAGAGGGCTCACCCGCTTTGTCTCCTGGCTCTTTGGGAGCTGTGTGCTTCACTGCCTGATGGAATTGGATTGCAAACCTTTGTTGCATATATTTTGCTTTTTGGTTGTTTCAAGTAAGAGGGTATATATGGTCCCCCTTACTCCGTCTGAATCAGAAATGGAAGTTGAATGTGTTTTTAAACAAAACTTGCGGGGCCAGCCCCGTGGCCGAGTGGTTAAGTTCACAAGCTCCGCTGCAGTGACCCAGGGTTTCACTGGTTCCGATCCTGGGCGTGGACATGGCACCGCTCATCAGGCTACATTGAGGTGGCATCCCACATGCCACAACTAGAAGGACCTGGAACTAAGATATACAACTATGTACTGGGGGGATTTGGGGAGATAAAGCAGGCAAAAACAAAAAAGATTGGCAACAGTTGTTAGCTCAGGTGCCAATCTTTAAAAAACAAAAGAAAAAAAACTCGCAATAAAGTTAAAAATAAAATAAAATATAAAAACAATAAATAAGAAAACCTCATTGAAAGAGATGCTTTCTTGAAATCATCAATATAAATGGAACATAAAGTTGTGTCTTAACAACGCCTGCAGTCTCCTGAAACCACGATACTTCTCAAAATCACTTAAGACCTATTTGGCTAATATAAAGGCATATATCCACTACCACCTGCTGTTTCTTTAAACTGATGACTGACCCCTTACAGGGTATTTGGAGAATATAGTTGTATTCATGTAGCCAATGGAGCAACCATGTTCGTATCTGAATTGACTGAAAATTGAGAAAAAAGAAGTTTATCAGAGAATGAAGAAAATTTAATTGGGCAGCCAACTAAATCTGAAGACTAATATAGGGTGGGTTTTTTCTTTTTTTTTTTCTTTTTTTTTTTTTTACTGAGAAACTAAAAATAATACCAAAGTTACTTAAGAAGAAAAGCTTGTGTGTTATTGCAGAATGTTGCCGTGAAGAAGTTAAATGAGCATTGTTGAGTTTGTTTGATCCAAAATTTTTAGGCAGCCAAAAGAAAAAGAAAGAAAAGAAAAACCATTGCATATATGGCAGCAGATACAAATATCCATATGTATGCAGAAAAATGGTTACGTTTTTACTATATATATTTATAATTTTTAAAGAAATAATTATAATCTGCTTATCAGAAATTGATTAGAAAATGTTTTTTACATTTTTAGTATATCTTTTTGGATCTGTTTAAATCTTTTATGCATTTCACTGAAAATACAGTTTATTGGAGAATTTAGTAACATCTCATTTTTAAAAGTGTCCACATTGCAAATTTTTAAAATATTTTTTAATATTTTCGTTGAAAATTCAAAGAGAACCTAAGAAAGTATGACAAAAGCAAGCTTTAGAAATGTTCCCATTTCTAGAGAGGAGTCAGCAGTGACAAGTCTATTTCTATAAACATATTCTGTGCCAGACAATACCTGTGAAGAAAGCAAACAGGAACGTTAAGCTTCTGGGAACAGGAAAATTATTTCCCCTGATGGGCAGTCGAGATGCATGGGGCAGACAGAGAGAGTAATGGTATCTCTGGATTTATTTTGACAAACCTATGACAGCACCATTCTGTTCCTTGATAGACAAACATAATCTTTGAAATGTGTTTGGAGATTCCTTGCACTTCAGCTTGTTTCTTTCAAGGCTGCCTTTGATCACAAGCCAAACCCAGCTGAATTGAAAACAATGTCTGTTGTTCTTATAGATCATAGCTAACTGGCTATTTTATCTTTCGTTACTGGATTCTAATTTGTATTTGAATGAACATTAACAGAAGCTTTAAACAGCCATTATACAGCTTACTCATTCTGTCTTTAGTCTGACTATCCATTTGTTAGTACTACATTAATTATTGTTGTTTTTACTATGAATAACAATGCAAATGACCTTATACTAAATGTGGATTCATTTTTATAACAATCAAAATCATTCCAAGTACAATCATGTTATACCCATAAGCCCTAGTATCATCATGTTAAATTGGTCAAACTTCTGTGCTCTCATAATTCTTCCATGTATTTTCAGTTACGTTGGCAAATAGCAGAGTGCATTGCTTTCCAGCAATTGTTTGCAGCATAAAAGGAATTCTGAATGCACGTCTAATGAAATCCATATATTAGAATTCCTGCCATTTCTATAGAGCAAGAGTACCAAATTTACTCCAAATTTTTTATTTAGCAGAAAGAACAGTACAAAATATAGTTTCAGGGATATGATTCATGTCTGCTAGCAGTATTAATTCAGGATGGGAAAGTAATTGCATTTCCTGTCTCAATATTAATATTTTGTGATTTGTGTTCATAGCTAACCAAGAGGAATCAGAATGTGCTACCACCGTATCTGTAGAAACCTGCTGTTTCTAAAAATAAAGACCCAAGTAAAAGACTTTATACAAAGATATATATATATAATATACATGTATATATATATATATATATAACTTTGCAAACAAACTCATGAATTATAGGTTTCCACATTTTAAAAAATTGCTATAAGTAAGAACCATGACCACACTTGGGAAAAACATGCCTGAGGGCTTCACTCTCTTCATGACAACATAGTTTAGAACAAAGCTGAGTTTAAGCTCTGAAAGGAAATGTAAATTTAACCTAAGTGGCTGTCTAGACTTGATGAGTTTTGACTAAATCTGTTTGAAATAGAACGTAATCAAAGTTCTAGAATTTAAGGAGTGCTGGGACTGAAATGTATGCCTTGACAGTTATGTGTTGAAGGCATGATCCACAATGTGCTGTATCTGGATACAGGATCTTTAAGAGGTAATTAAGGTTGAATGAGGTCATAAGGGTGGGGCCCTAATCCAATAGGATTGTGGCCTTCTGAGAAGAGGAAGAGGGAGCAATCTCTCTCTCTCCATCATGTTTGGACCCAGCGAGAAAGGGGCTCTCTAAGCCAGAAAGAGAGGTCTCACCAGAACCCAGCCATGCTGGGGTCCTGATCTCAGACTTCCAACCTCCAGAACTGTGAGAAATACAGTCCTGTTGTTTTTCAGTCACCCAGTATATGGTCTTTTGTTATGGCAGCCTGAGTTGACCAAAACAATGGGTCACACCAGATATTTAAAAGCTCCTTTGCCATTCACTAAGAGATCCACCAGCATGTGTGCTCATCTGAGGTTATTTGGTTTAATGAATATTTGAAAAGTACTCTGTCACTGACTAGAAATGTGACCAGCAATATCTTTTAAACACTTTGTGTCTGTGTTTCCCATACTTAAAGGAGAAATTGTCAAAACAGGTCATGAACCTCATAGCAAAACCTTAATTTGTCTTTTCAGCACACAGACAATGTAGGTTGTCATATGGGCTCCTCAGGCTCAGGGCCACAGCTCAAGGCCACTACTGCATCCATGGTCTATAGAGTAGGAACTCCTGGTGAAGATTATTTCAGAGGTTTCTTTCTAAGAGTAAAATTTAATTAACTTCACCCCTTACTTCTAATATGATACGTAACATGGAACGGCGGCCTGTCAGTGGATTAGATAAAACGTGCACTCTTTCTCCACTTGGCTACCAATCCAGCAATTCATTTGAATAAACACCATGTCACATTGTTTAACAAAGATCACTATGCATGCGTGATTTTGGTTCCCTGGTACAGCACCTTCAAACTCCTTCAAACGATTCATTTCTATAAAAGTGTTTGTTACTCCATAACTTTTTTCTACATGGAAATGAAGACTATTGATTCCATAAATATCATTTCTTGTCATTGAATTCTTTATCCCCATTTTTCTCTTTCTGTCGTAGTTTTTGTTTTCTCTACTGAAGTCGTATCAAATTTATATCATGTATGGGCCGAACAGTATGAACGAATGGATATCATGAAGGCTATTGGACATTATTAGATACTTTGGCTTTATTATGACTTCAGTTATCACCAACGCCATGCAAATATATCACTACACAAAGTAAAGGTGCTTTAAAACTTAATCTTAACTCTGCCTTTCAAGCCAGCTGTGAGCAAGAATTTACACTTTATTTTGTTTATTACGTGCAGTTACAATTTATCCTTTTGTCTCGTTGTAGCTTGTTAAGATGGCAGAGGCACACAGTGCGCGCTCAGAGCACTATCACAGTGAGGACTTAGCTACTTCTGTTGCTGATGATACTAGTAATAATGATGATTTTATTTAAAGATCCTTCAGGCCACATATTTCACTGCAGCATTGGAGCATGAAAATCCTGTGAAATTTTACACTGAAGCCAAGGATGAAGCACAAATTGTATAAGGTTTGACTTTGTCTACTGTTTTTTGGGGGCAATTGTCTGCTCTATGAAAAATCCTTAAGGTCTTTTCATGATAGAATACCTTTTTGACAGCCTATTAATCCATCATTTCTCTCTTTGTACTGTCTTCCTGTTTTCCAAATCATTTCTGAATCGGAATGAAAACAACATTTCAAGTTATTTTGACAGGTTTCCAGAGGAAATCACACACGTGTTTCTGTGCACATACACGCAAGCACAGAGCACAATTTATGGAGGCAGAGTAGCTCTTTGAGTTTGTGGCTCTGAAGGGAAGTTAGACTCACTCATCAATTCACAGTCCATCATCCTGCACCAGTCATCAGAGCTGGGGCTGAACACTGTGTGGGTTACCTGTCATTTGGACCAAGAAAGAAATAAGAAATGATGTAAACCGATTTCCCCTGACAGGAGAGACACAGATGGAGACGACGTTTGGACCATATTGTCTGCTTTCGGGTCATCTCTGAAGCCATTAGCTATCATAATGATGAAACCGGAGTTATTTATTTCCCCACAATTTTCTGATGTGGCAAAAATAGTATTGCAGTAGGGCCTGAATTTTCCTCTGAAAGGTCATGTTGTCCTTGAGAGGAAACAACACATACGACAGAATATTTTTAGCTTGTAGAAGTAAAAATTACAAATTAAAGAAAAGAGACAGTATACAAGATAAACAAATATGAAGATTATATATAAGATTAGATTTTTTATAATACTATTATTTATAAAGTGTATAAGCTTTTCTTGGAGTTCTTGACTCCTAGCACCTTTAGTTAATTAATTAATTAATTATTTTAATGTATACTTATTTTTTGGTGAGGAAGATTGGCCCTGAGCTAACATCTGTTGCCATCTTCCTTTTTTCTCCCCAAAGCCCCAGGACATAGTTGTATATCCTAGTTGTAAGTCCTTCTAGTTCTTCTATGTGGGACGCTGCACCACAATGGCTTGATGAGTGGTATGTAGGTCCACACACAGGGTCTGAACCGGCCTAACCCACGGTTCCCAAGCAGAGCACTGAACTTAACCACTAGACCACCGGGCTGGCCCTTACTTTATTTAAGACGATTATTTGAGATCTTCTATTCATTTATTCTGTTGGTCAGTCAGTCAACAGATATTTTTGGAAAACCCAACATGTAGCAGGGCTGATGACAGGTCAGAAAACAGACCTAAAAGAAGAAAATAATTCCTGGGTCCTAGTAGGGGAGACAGATAGTAATATACAAGCATAAGTCAATTGTATAATTGTTAAAAGCTGAAAAGTATTATGGGGGAATGGAAGTACCAGCAGAGATGTGGGGGCGTGGGGAGGGATAGGATGATAGGGGTGGGGTAGAATTGCAACTCCTTGAGGTGGTCAAGAGAAGCCTCTCTGAAAATGTGACATCTGAGCAAAGTCTTAAAGTAAGGAGTCAACACTCTGAATGAATGGCTGTGGGGAAAGCATTCTGGAAGGAAGAATAGTCCATGTAAAGGCCACGGAGGTGGAAGTATGCTTGGCTTATTCAAGAAACAGCCAGAAGATGAGTGGCTAGAACAAAGTGAGTGAGGGGGAGAGTATGGAAGATGACAGCACAGAAACATCAGGGCAAAATTAAAAAGGGATTTTTAGGTCATGATAAGGACTATGGCATTAATTTAATCCTAAGGAAAGGAGCCATTGAAAGGAGTTTG
Organism: Equus przewalskii; assembly: GCF_037783145.1. Lineage (NCBI taxonomy): Eukaryota > Metazoa > Chordata > Mammalia > Perissodactyla > Equidae > Equus > Equus przewalskii. The sequence goes on from NC_091833.1 coordinate 42,609,294, forward strand.
AGCAGAAGAGTAACGTGCTCAGACTTCTTTTTTTTGGTTTGTTTGTTTGTTTGTTTGTTTGTTTGTTGAGGAAGATTGGCCATGAGCTAACATCTGTGCCCATCTTCCTTTATGCCTGAGTTCCAAACCTGCAAACTCCAGCTGCCAAAGGGGAGTGGGTGAACTTAAACTGTATGCCACCAGGTTGGTCCCAGTCAGACTTCCTTTTGAAGCAATTGAAGAAGGGCCAAGGTGTGGGCTGGCCCTGTGGCCAAGTGGTTAAGTTTGCACTCTGCGATGCAGGCGGCCCAGTGTTTTGTTGGTTCTGGGCGTGGACATGGTACTGCTCATCAAGCCACGTTGAAGCGGTGTCCCACACGCCACAACTAGAAGGACCCACAACTAAGAATATATAGCTATGTACCGGGGGGCTTTGGGGAGAAAAAGGGAAAAAATAAAATCTTTAAAAAAAAAAAAAAGGAAGAAGGGGCAAGGTGAGAGCTAGAAACTTAACTAGGAGGTTTTGCGGTAACCCAGGATGAAGAAAATAGGCATTTTATAAAATAATGAACAAACACAGTCTTTGCCCATAAGGCATTCTGAGTAGAAACCCCAGGCAAGAGAAAATGTCGTGTATTATAGACTGTTACATGTCATAATTAACAAGTGCACTTCAACCAGATATTGGCACTGGGAAGGAACCATCGATTGTGATCCGGTGGTGGGTCAGTGTGACTGGGTTCCTCACAGGGGAGGAAACAAAATTCCTCCTCTTTAGAAAAAGGTATTTGCATTATGCAAACTAAATTCAACTTTTGCCAAATGATCCTTCAATTTTCTCCAATATTAAATCAAAGTACACTATCAAATTCACAGAGGGGGTAGGCATCAGAAACTTATATGACATTACAGATTGCATAATTTGGAAAATTGCTACAGTTAGGGTTTTTTTCTATTTTTAGTAGGTCATTTGGTTCTAAAAGATTTGTTAAAGTAAAAAAATTAAAATTAAAAAACCCTGAGCTATCTATATTTGAGACATAACTTTCAAAATACAAAGCACTAGATATACCATAGACAGAAGGACCTATTTCCCCTGTTGATTTTTTATGTTTTCCCCTTTACTTGTCTTTTAAGTATCTCCCCACCTCTTTGAGGTGCTTTTTTCTTCTTGAGCAACATCCAAATCCATAGCAATAATTCAGACTTGCAAATATTTACAAAAGATTAAGCAGGCTGAAGGATATGTCAACCAACCCACATTTCATAGGAGAGAAACAGATTGTAAAGAATATAAATTCCCTGAATTATTGCTCATAGTAAGTTACCATTGAAAAGGCTCCATAATTCATTAGTTTCTTACTGAAAATGTATTCATTCAACTGCAATGGATGCCAATGTGCTGAACTGTATAAGTCAAGAGCTGTTTTGTAGTTTTCAAAATGTAAACCTGAAAGAATTAAATTACAATCAATTGTGTTTTATTTTCAATTAATGGCATTCATATTCAAAGTGTCTAATTCTATTGAAGTAAAGTTACATTATAAATTATATAACATCCATAAAATATATTTAGCATGTATTATAAAGTACTACACAACCAATAGGTTAGATGTTACCTTATGACTCTTATTTCCAGGAACTCATAGAAACATCCATTACACAACTGGTTCCAAAAGAGGGCTAAATTTATAAATCTGAAAATACAACTTATAGGAACCATTTATCCCAGAATTATATATAAAAAATTCTCAGAATCATAGAAGTTTCCCATCTAGATATTATATAATATTTCATTTGTTTATATAATAGACATTACTAATTATGTATTTATATATAAGTAATTGTAAACATAACATACATGTATATTTTGATATTTGCATCATTCATGAGTAAATCAATTATTCAGGTTTCCATGAAAATATTTTCTATCAAATCATGCCTATCATTTACCTTGAGTTTAATTTGTAATTTTTTGAAAGCAAAGAAACGAGAATTTTGTAATTTTGCTCAGAAAAAAATAATGAAAGGAAGATAAGATATTAAACATCTTCATGTAAATGAATTATTTTCAGTGGTAAAGTGGTCTTTCTTGTCATTAGCGCCCTTGAAATAGTCAATCATGTGGTGTGTTTTATAATATAGATATTAAGTCCAAATAGGACTCAGGAAAAATAAGCTCTTTCCGTAGGAAGAAGTAGCTTTGGTTCTGAAAGTCCTTATCACATGTGTCTAGCCTCAGGTAAATACGTAGTTAACTTATTCTGTTTGGGAAAATAACTGTTCACAGATTCTTTTAAAGAATGCAGTAGCCGGTCCCGTGTGGCAGCGGTTAAGTTCGCACATTCCGCTTCAGGGGCCCAGGATTCATGGGTTGGATCCCTGGTGCGAACATGACACAGCTTGGCAAGCCATGCTGTGGTAGGCGTCCCACATATAAAATAGAGGAAGATGAGCATGGATGCTAGCTCAGGACCAGTCTTCCTCAGCAGAAAGAGGAGGATTGGCAGCAGATGTTAGCTCAGGGCTAATCTTCCTCAAAAAAAAAAAAAAAAAGAATGCAATGACCTTGTGCAGTTGCAGATGTGATCGAAGCCTCCTCATACATACCATTCAGCGCTGCCAGTCAGAGTAAACTTCTTCCTAAATCCCATCTTGACTGGAGAAAGATGTATCTTTCCAATTAGAAAAGAATTTAAACATCTTTGCCATTCCACATCTGTGTCCTCTTGAGTAAGAATATCCACTTGCTCCAATCTATTTTCTAAAGGCTACTGTTGAAAGGTCAGTTGACAACAATAGATCTACTTGGCAGGCATAAGAACCATGTTGACTAAGGCCACTTAGAACTTATGCGTTACCACTGTGATGGTAATTGCCACGAAGAATGCGAAATTGATAGCTAAAGAGTAGAACCAACTTTCTTCTATTAAGAAAAGTCCTTAATAAGATAATTGATATAAGAGAAGTAAGATCAGTATAAAACTTTACTGTATTACCAGAATATTGTTGTTTCAATTCTGAAAATTCCCAAATGAAAAAAATTTCCCTTCGATTAAATTATTTCTTCTGATTTTCCTTTCAAATAAACAACTTCAAAACTCCACATATTTATATTAGGATTTTTGGTAGTTTGATAGGAAAAAATCAAGTTATTCTTTCATGAATGCAGAGTTTCTGTTTGGGGATGATGAAAAAGTTCTGGAAATTCATAGTGGTGATGGCTGCACAACATTTTGAATGTATTTAATGACACTGAATTGTAGACTTTAAAATGGTTAAAAAAAAAAGAAAAGAAAGAAAGGAAATGAAGGAAATGTTTACAATACACAAGAAAAATAAGGTATATACAGGGATGAAATTGAAAAAGCAGCATTCATTTGTCAAAAAGAAACTTTCTAGCCTCCTCTAATAATGTCTAGGAAAGCAAAATATAGATAAGAAAGTGGTTTCTTTCACTGCTCTGGCATTCGTTTATTGATTACAGAAGTGTCATTTTATTTGATTAGCTTCCCTGATATGCATTTAGAGGTTCTGACGTCTATATTAGTCCTGAATGCAGAAACACAGAAAGGAAAAGAAAGGAGGAAGGAAGGAAGAAGAAAGGAAAGAAAGAAGGAAGAAAGGAAGGAAGGAAAGAAGCAAAAAGAGAAAAATCTCTCCTGTGTTTCCAGTCCCTTCACGGGTGGTGTGAAGATTCTGCTTGCAGATCTGCAGGAACTAATAATAATTCTGCTTTGTAGACAATGTTTGAAGTATTTTTGAGGTATTGAAATATGGTTATGTGTTTCTTAAGCTAAGCACATTAATTAGTGTAAGAGGATATTAGCACTTTAGTAATCTCTCTTGATTACTGTGAAAGCTTTTCCCTTATACATCATCATTGACAATAATTGGGAAGAAGTCTTACAAGAAGAAGAGACATTAAAACCTGGGAGACATTAAGTGGCCCAAAAATAAAAAAGAGAGAAAGAAATGCTGGCTTAATTGCTTACAGGAGAAAAAGCACGGTTTGAGATACATTATGATAACCTAAAAAGCAAAGGCGTGTATGTTTCAAGACAATGTAGAAAAATTTAAGTTCTTTTCCTTAGTCCTAGAACTGCCTTGCAGGAGAATAAAGAAGACAGGATAAAGAGTAATAGAGAGTCAATGATCCAAGAGTTTATTGATAATTTCTCTGCTAAGCAAACAAATAAAAACATTGCCCTTGACTGAAGAAATATACCGTCTAGTTGGTACCTAAGAAATACAGACATTCAACAACTGGAACTGAATCGTGAATTTTGTGAAAGACAAGAATTGAAAAAATGCTAGACATGAAGGCTCCAGGAGACCGATGTTTCAGCCAACAAAGGACCAGATATACAATGGTGATCCCATGAGATTAGTGACATACAGCCTAGGCATATAGCAGGCTGTATCACCTACGCGTGTGTAAGTGCTCTCTATCATGTTCACATAACAAGGAAATCACCTAAGGACTCATTTCTCAGAACAAATCCCCCTCGTTACACAATACATGACTGTGTGTGAAACTGGGTGGGGCTAGATTAGAAAAGAAATAACTTGCATAACTTTTCACTAATGTTTGATAAACAGTTTCCACAACTTATAAATTAATATAAAACAGTGTCTTAGATTGTGTTTCTCCAGAAGCAAAACCTAAGTGCAAGTAGTTTACCTGAGAGGTGATCCTAGGAAGTACCAACAAGTGTGGAAGATAAATAAGACAGGGGAGGAAAGGGAGCCAGTACAAGATGCATTAACGATCAGGGTGCCATTTTATGCAACAGTGGCTCAACCCCACAGGAAGCTTTTGGGAGACTACATAGAAAAGTCTTCAAAGTTTCTTCACTCAGGGACAAGAAGTATGGAGATTTATTCATCAACTCCTATCAGTTGGTGGATGAGAGATGCTCCCTAAGAACATTAACATCCCAGTACTTCTGACATGCTTCCACAGGGCCAAGTGCTTTCCAGTGGTCAGAGAACCCTGCAAGCAGGGTCACAAGCATTTGCAGTAGAAATCTGTTGGGTTAGCATACACAGGGACAGTGTGTGCAAAAGAGACATGAATGAAGCTCCGATAACACCTGCTTTTCTCTCCTGCCTTCTGTGGATAACAGAAAAGATATATTGGTCTCTGCCCCCTGTTTCTGGCACTGCACTCCTGAAACCCCTGTAATTTCCTAAGAGATAAGAGCACTAGGAGCATCTTTTGTTCTAATATTTCGTCTTCGACCCTGGTCCCTGAAACAGGGCTCCTAAATCGCTTGGAATTTCCTGGGTGATAGAATAGTCTTTTGTTCTAATGGGGCAACTCTGGGTGGGCTTCTAGATGGCTCCTGGATGGGGACTGGGTGCCAGAAAGACCGAACCATAATTAGAAGCTTGGAATTTTCAGCTCTACCCTCAACACTTCTCTGGAGAGGGCAGAAGGGCTGGAAAGGGAATTAATAATTGAACTTGCCTATGTGATGAAACCTCCATAAAAATCACAATACTACAGGGTTTGGAGAGCTTCCAGGTTAATGAACACATCCACACTGGGAGAGTGATGCACCCCAACTCCACGGGAACAGAAGCTCCTGCACTTAGTACCCTGTTAGACCTTACCTCGTGTATCTTTTCATCTGGCGCTTCACCTTTATCCTTTATCATATCCTTTAATAAACTGGGAAAGGTTAAGTATGTGTTTTCCTGAGTTCTGTGTGTGTCTCTAGCAAATTAATTGAACCCCAGGAAGGGAACCTCAGATTTATAACTGATCAGTCAAAGCACAAGTGACAACCTGGACTTGCAATTGACATCTGAAGGGGGTGAAAACAGTCTTGTGGGACTGAGCCCTTAACTTATGGGATCTGATGCTGTAGCCAGGTAGATAGGGTCGGAATTGAGTTAAATTGTAGGACACCCAACTGTTGTCACAGAGAATTGCTTGGTGGAGGAAAACACCCACACATCTAGTGTCAAAAGTGTTGTGAGTGTGGTAGCAATGTGAGAGTAAAGGAGAAACACAGGAGGAGAACTGAATTTTTCCCAGGACACCTTCACATCTGTATCAGTAGAAGTGAAGCTGGGAAATGAGAGCTCTGACTGGTCCTCAAAGACCCCTGCCTCTCTCTCTTACCCACAATACTCAGCCTGACAAAACAGTCTGTATGGAGATGGTTCATTTAAAACTCATTTCATTCCTCATTCCTGTTTCCTTCAGACGGCGTGCATCAGTCAGCTCAGGCCGCCATAACAAAATACCATCAACTGGGTGGCTTAAACTACAGAAACTTATTTCTCACTGTTCTGGAGGCTAGAAGTCCAGGATCAAGTCGCCAGCCAATTTGTCTCATGGTGAGGGTTCTCTTCCTGGCTTGAAAATGGCTGCCTTCTTGCTGTGTCTTCACTTGGGGGACAGACAGAGACAGAGAGAGCCTTCTGGTGTCTCTTCTTATAAGGACACTAATCCAAATGGATCAGGGCTCTAGTCTTATCACCTCATTTAACCTTAATTACCCCATAATGGCCTGATCTCCAAATACAGTCACATAGTAGGGGCTGGGCTTCAACATATGAATTTTGGGGACAAAAACATCCAGCCCATAACACATCATGAGAAACTTCACATTTCTAGATTATTCTTGTATCACCAGGACTCTCATTCCATAAAGATCTGTACATCTTCTATAGAAACTCTTAAAATCAGTCCATGGTACTCTTCAAAATGTATAGCCAATAGCCAACCATTAGACAATCTCCTACATCCTAAAACTTTGTTCTGTTGTTTCTAGTCATGTTTTTATTCAATTGAAATCTACCCCTTGTTGAGGAGCAAGGACCAGCAATTCATCTATATCTCGCCATCTAAGCATTCTATTCTATCTCACCGTTTTATTCCTTCTCTCACTTCAAATCTTTAGTGTGAGCTTTCCCCATCCCACTCCAGCTATTACAATGATTTCAATTTCACCGAGAAAACAGAGCAATCAGAAGACAACCTGCACTTATTTATACCATATCTGCCAGCCTGTCTGTTGTATATACATCTGCTCCTCTTTCTCTCCTGATAACTCGGAAGAGCTGCCTTTATGCGTAAAGCCAACCACGGCACTTACGCAGGATATCCTTCCTAGCCCCTGCCAACTACTCAAGACTGTCCCTCCTGGGAGTCTGCCTTCTATCTCACATGGATTTTCCCACTCTAGTGTATCATTTCTATTCAATCTCCAATCTTAAAATATGTATAGGTACATGTATATATATATATATAAATGTGTGTATATATACGTTAATATATGCACATTATATTTGTATATTAATATGCATATATTTGCCTTAGTCTGTTTAGGCTGCTATAACAAAAATAACATAGACTGGGTGACTTAAACAACAGAAATTTATTTCTCAGCGTTCTAGAGACTGGAAGTCCAAGATCAAGGCACTGGCAGGTTTGGCGGGCTGGTAGTGAGATGCAGCTTCCTGGCTCATAGACAGCTGTCTTCTTGCTGTATCCTCACACGGTAGAAGGGGCAAGGGAGCTCTCTGGGGGCTCCTTTACATGGGCCCGAATCGGATTCATCGAGGCTCTGCCCTCCTGACCTAATCATCTCCCAAAGGCCCAGTCTCCAAATACCACCACTCTGGGGATTAGGTTTCAACATACAGATTTTGGGGGGTAAACAGACATTCAGTCTATGGCAATATGTATATATTATACCTACATGTATACATTTAGATATACTTTATAAATGCATATTAATATGTTTATATACATGCATAACATAATATATGTTAAATACATATTTAAAAATAACCTGTGGGTTCACCTGTGTTAGTACAAATAAATTTTAATTTCAAAAAATTCTTGACCTCATGTCACACATGAGCTACTGTGCTATTTTTCTCCCTCCTTTCAGCAAACTCCTGCAGAGTTGTCTGTACATCTTGTCAAGATTTCCTTACTTCTGGTTCTCTCTTAAACTCAGTTTCATCAGACTTTTTGGTACTATCTGTTCATGTTTCCTGTTTACCTCTCTCAGGCTCAAACAACAGTATTAAAAATGTTAGAGAGAAGGGAAAGGTTGTTTTGCAGGTGCTAAATTGCATGAACTTAACAAAAGCAATTCCTGCTCTTGAAATGATTTTGTCTACCTTTTGCCCTTTTGCAGTTTGAAGTCCGCCTTTGTTCAACCTCTTCAAACTCCCGTCTGCTGCAGCTGAACTTGCATGCTCATGCTCTCAGAGCTAAAGGCGATGCCATTTTTGGCATGCATGCTACCTAAACTCTCTGCTTCATACGCTGCTTTTAGCTTCCTCCTTTTTCTTGGACTCTAGAAGATCAAATTGTCTTGTTCCTCCTCATTCTTTCTAACACCTATTTCTCATTCTCTTTCACTGGCTTGTTTCTAAGGTCAGCCCCCTAAATAGTAATCTGATCTCCCACGTTCATATTCTCTGCCCTCTTCCTTTGGTATTCACTAGATAATTTCATTTGTTTCTGTTCCATCCCTGTCTTTTCCTTCTGCCAACTCTCAGATACCGGCCTTTCAGATCTGACATTTTTGTTGAGCTACAGATTTACACTTAGTTGTTTTTTGCTTTGTTTTTAATTTCCCTGATTCAACATTTTGAAACATGAACTCAATGTCCCTGTCACACGTATGCTCCTTCTTCTACCCTCTGCTTAGAATCAAGGACTCACTGTCCATTCAGTCCAGGGTCAATAAACAACCATCTAAATCATACCGAAAGTAATTCAAAACCATTATTTTAAATCTCTCTAGCATCACCTCTCTCCTTTCATTCCAATTACTTCTCCTCTGTCTAGGTGCCTCCTCATTTCTCATAAGGATTATTCCAACGGCTTTCTAACTGGTTTTAACCACTGAAATGATGTCTCCACACAGCAACCCAAGCCATCTTTTTAAACTAAGGATCTGGTCAAGCACTCTCTCGTCTTAAACATCCCCAGCTCCCTATTGATTCTGGAGTAAGATGCAAACTTCTTGGCTTGAGAAATAAAGTCTTTCCCAGCTCTTTTCCTGGCTCCTTTCTCTCGTCCAGCTTTACCTCTGGTCACTGCTTCCCTTCTTCCCTGTGTCCACACCAGCCCAAACCTGTCTTTTCCCACCTACCCCAGGCTGTTGGAGTCTCTACAGTATTGCCATATCTTTCCCTCTGATCTGAGTGTTCTTCTAAATCCTTCTCCTCCCAAATCTCTTTCAAGACACAAGTGACTACTGACTCTTATGAAAAAGTATGAATAAATCTTATTTAATTCTGGAAGAGAGGTCAGAATAAAGAATCCTTCTGCCATCTACATTCCTGAAGCACTGGGCATATACCTCTATTATAGAACTTATTAAATTGCTTAATAATTAGTTATAAACTTATCCCCAATGTAGGATCCTCAGATTCAGCAAGCACATCCTAATCATCCTTTGACAGTGAGAAAGAACAAGCATGAAGTCTGAGGCCTAAAAACTAGGTTTGTTTCTTTGTGCTACTATTTACCAATAGTGCAATCCAAAGCAAATCTCTTAACCTTGCTTCTTCCCAGTTTATCCTCTGCCAAATAAAGATAATAATTATACCTTCCTTACAGGTTATTTTGAGAATGATTTAGGATAGCATATGTCGGTTTTCACAAATCACACTGCCGAGATCACAATATACAGCCTGCAAATGTTGGTTCCCTACCCTGCTTCCCCCTTTCACCCCAGCACCAAGCACAATGTCAACACACAGGGAGTGTTAAATGAGTGTATGCAAGTGAGTCTATCTGTTTGTTATCTTTACTGTATCCAAAGCACCCCAAACTTAATGTCTTAAAACAATGAGGAATTTTATTTTGTTCGTGAATGTGTGATCTGGCTGTGCTTGCTGGGGACAATTTGTGAGTGCTCTGCTCAGCATCAACTATAGTGACTCAAAGGTTGAGAAGCTGAAATCATTTGAAGATTCCCTTACACACCTGCCTGGCATTTGATGCTGTCTGTTGGCTCGCGCTTCTGCTGGGGCTGTGGCCAGAACTCCTCCACCTGAGCGTTCCATGTGGCTGCTTGGCTTCATCAGAGCATGATGAATGGGTTCCAAAAGCAAGTGTCCAGAGAGAGCCAAGAGGAAGCTGTATTGCTCTTTGTGACTTAGCCTGGAAATCATGCAGTGTCACTTCTGCCACATTCTGTTAGTCAGAGTGATTAACTAAGCCCAGCTCATAGTCAAATAGAGGAGAAATAAACTTCACATTTTGATGGGAATTGTGTCAAAGAATTTGTACACATGTTTTAAAATCACCATGCATTCCTCCACCAATCAATGCTAGCATCCACACCAGGCTGGTGTGTTGAAAATATGGATAAGCGCATTTGAGAGCATCAGGGACCCAAAATAAAGATGAGGGATCTAGTGAGGTGAAGGGAAAAACAAAATGAAACAAAAAAAAACAAAAAAAAAGACCAAAAAACTCCAGAGACCTGGGTACTAATTCTGGATGGACTTAGCTAAAAGCTAACTAGGCGTTAACTGCAACCAAGTCACTTAACTTTTGAGCCTCAGTTTTCTCATCTCTAAAATGGGGGTAATAATTATTATACACCCAATTGCACAAAGCTTTGAGAATCGGAAGAGGTAACTGATGTAAAGACACCATGAATTCTGTAACAGACAAAAGGCAGGCTTTTGGAGAAGGAGTAGATGAACAAAACCACCCTCACTTGACATAATAACAGCAATCACACTCTTATCATTGTCAGATTTGCTATCACCTGCTGGCAGTATAGACTCTGTTCTTTGATTTTTCTCTGCATAAGAAATAAATTTTAGTAAAAGACACCACTTTTACCTAGGTGCCAGGAAAATTAATTAACTCTTGATGCAAGATGTTTTCAAATATCCATCGCAGTATTACGTATACCACTACAGTGCTGCATGCTATGTTCAGTCATGTATTTCAAGAAGGTAATAGCAAGTGACATTTCACAATCTAAGGTTGTTTTGTTAAAAAAAATGGATTCTAGGTTTATAGAAAATGTCAAAGAACATCAAAGAAAATATCTGACATTTAAACAACCAAGAACCCCAATACCCAAGGTATAAACCAAAAAGAATGACTAATGTGTGCACTCTGAACTATGTGTTACATTTTTTATCCTTCTGTTTAACAACACCTTACACTTAAACAGCTTGTTTCCTTAAAACCATTTAAATTATCCCATGATTTCTCCATTAAAGTATATCACCCCCTTTCAGTCATCTTTCTGTGGAATTTGTCATCACTCCGTCGATAATGCACTTGATGGCTCTTTTTTCACTCCTTTGTCTATCCGTATGTATCCATATGATAAGATCCCAGTAATTGGTCAGTTAATTGAAATGTTGATGGATCTACAAAGGAAAACATTCTATGTGCCTGTCTACCTTGAAGTGGAAAACACCTCTTCAGTGCAAGACGTGGTGAACAAAGTTAAAAGAGAGCCCCAGCCTGGGATGAGATACTTCGAACATATAATGGGCAAGGACCTAAATCCAAAATATAGGAAATATTACTACAAATAAATGATAAAGGAAAAACAACTAAGCAAGGAATGAGTGTAGAATATGAACAAGAAAGTCACGGAAAATAAAATCCAAGTTGCCAATAAACACAGAAAAATATGCCCAGTATTACTAGAAGCAGGGAATAATGGATTAAAATAATAAGGAAATATTATCTCACACCCATTCAATGGTCCAAGTCCCAAGCTGACAAAACTTAATAAAACAAAGTTTTGCCAGAGATGCAAAAACTGGGAGTTTCGCACACTGCTTCCTATTAGCATGCAATATTTGCATAATGACAAGTGAGTAAAAAAATATGGAATTAAAAATAAATTAATACTTTATAAATAGCTCTTACTATAACTACATCTGTTATAATTGTACGTTCAATCCTGAAAGATTCATTGAGTACATTCCATATGACAGAGTCCATAGTAGATGTACCCTAAGTCTAAGATGACTTGGCTTTAGTAGTGAAACAGACAATGTGTACAGAAGAATCTTTAAAATGTGGAGCACACAAAAGGTACTCAATAGAAGGTAGATTTAATAATATTCCTGAGATTTTGAGCTAACAGTTACCAGGTTCTATGCCTTTGTACACAAGTCAGTTTAAGGTCATTCATAAAAATAATACAATAAGTAAGTGTGTAAATTCTGGAGATACTCTGAATTCTATTTCAGTCCTGTCCTACAAGATAATTTCTTTTAAGAAATGGGGTTCTTGCAGCTTGGAATATAATTCCTCATGACAGCCTGAAATATGGATTCACAATGTGTTATATCTCAAACAGCTCTTACAGAAGTGAAGTCATGTGCTCTAGAAAAGCATGTCAGCCACCTCAACAGCATCTGAAGTGATCCAGGTGATGTTAGTGCACAGAGATGGAATAGAGAGTTCTGAAATGATAGAGTGGAATAGAGAGATAATCCTAAATTAATTTGCTATATAATAAAATATTGTAGTGTATAAATGTGTATCTAAATTAATAAAAATACACCTTCTTCACCAAGAATGAAAAAAAGTTAAAATTTTTTTGCATTTATGTATCTTCCAACTGGGAAAGTAGAGGATAATCTTATTTTAAGTGTTGACATATATTCAGACACATAGTGTATGTCTCCCCTGCTTTAAAATTCTATTGTGGCTCCTTACTGCTAACAGGACAAAGTTTCAGCCTCCTATGAAAACACGCAAGGCTTTTAGAATCTGGCTTTTGCTTAACTCTTCAGTTTCTATGTTTTACTTTCCCTTAAAGTTCAGCAATACAGAACTATTTGAGATGCTCTTAAAGGGTTAGACTCTCTCCCCTGTTCTTTGTCCTGTCTTATCTTCCAGCCCAAGGCACTTCAAAACTTCAATTCCTGTCACGCCTCCTGTTTGAGAAATTCCCTGAACAGAACCTTTTACCATCTCCTTTTTTTCTTGCAAAATATCTTTTTCATGTATTTTACATAGCAATGTATTACAATTTTTTCTAAAAGACTAACATTGTGAATAAGAGTACAAGCTTCAGAGTCAGAGAAGCAGGAATTAACTTCCAAGCTTTGTCACTTAAAAGCTGTGTGACCTTGAGCAATTTGCTTAATTTCTTGCATTCCCTTGTGAAATTAGGATACTATTTAATATTATATGATAGTAATAATACTATATGGTGTTATGAGGCTTAAATGAGTTATAGAAAGAATGGAGACAGGTCATGACACAAAGTAGGTACTAATAAATAAATAGTAGATATTATCATGATTATTTCTATGATTAATCATTTTTCTCTTTCCTACTCATAACATGTGAGATCTTTGGCATAAACTGAATTTTTTATTTTTGCACCACTTAAAACTGATTTTTGACTAGTATACACTATATACTTAATGCTTAGACCAGTGAATGAACGAATGAGTAGGACTGCTAGAAATGGGCAAGATACTCAAATTATAGTTTGTCCCATACAGAGTAAAGGAGAAGGATCAATTCTCTTTTTTCCATAAACTGTATATCTAGAGTATTACTGTGTGGTGGTGTTGAACAAAATCTCCCATTACCGCGGCCAGCCCAGTGGTGTAGCAGTTGGGTGCACACGTTCCGCTTCGGCGGCCCAGGGTTCGCCAGTTCAGATGCTGGGTGTGGACATGACATCTCTTGGCGAGCCATGCTGTGGTAGGCATCCCACATATAAAGTAGAGGAAGATGGGCACGGATGTTAGCTCAGGGCCAGCCTTCCTCAGCAAAAAGAGGAGGATTGGCAGCAGATGTTAGCTCAGGGCTAATCTTCCTCAAAAAAAAAAAAAAAAAGAATCTCCCATTACCTAAACATGAGAAGTTTCTTGCACGTGACGGACCTTAAATTATATCCTCTGAATGCGGTAATCTCTTTAAAGATAATCTGAACCAGACTGAGCTGCTGCTAGTACTGTGTACCTCAGAATTCATTAAGCCAGTGCTCTCTGTCCCAATGCTTAGATACAGACCCTGAGGAATCTGGGGTGAGGGGAGTAAGTGTTGCAGTGTCAGGGGCCACAGCCCATGGAACGGGTTAAAACAAGGGGTACTTTAGCAGAATGAGGCATTACCCAATGGTTAAGGGAATAAGTGGATCAAATAGGAGCTGAGAAGGACTGATGACAACAAGAAAAATGGGAGATCCTCCAAACCTAAATGCCTCTGTTTCCTAACATTTTATTTAAAAGGTTCAGCTACGGTATTCCTGATGCTGACATGACTTATTTGAATGGGTTAAAAGTGCTCTGAGACTGTAATTCCTCCCTCTTCGGTGGCCAAATTATTGAGCAGTCTAGTTTAATTCTGGTAAACATTTTCCCAGTGAGGATTGCTAATATTCCCACTGGACAAACTGGAAAAACCACTGAAGGCCAGATAGATATTCCACGGTAAATAAATTGACACTGTCGTTTATCACTAGTCCCTGGAGAGTTTAGTCTGTATTGAATCCACAGAGCCTGTAAGCCCTGGTAGATCTCAGAAAAATTGAATTTCAGAACCTGTAAGACTGAGTAGTCCCTGAAGTAAAAACACATACAACAAAACCAGCAGTGTCCTCCCCAGCCAACTTCCTCTCCTCTTCCGACTTAAGGAAATCACACACATCATCATCATTATCCTCATCATCCTGCTTTGATTAAACACCACTACCTCTAATATGTGTACTGCACACGACTTTCGATGTCGAGCTCCTGTGACAAATGCCTGATGGGCACGATGAGAAAGTACAGGTGTGTTGGAGGCCAGGTGCTCAAGAACATACATTACAACAGAAATTCTTTTGAGATGTTTCAGGTGGAGTGTAGAGGAAATGGCCACAATCTTCACCATTCCATTGGTATCCCATGAAATCAAATACAGCCCACTGTCCCAGATCCCCACAGTGAAAGGGAAAAGCTACACATTATTTTTTGTTTCTATCATTTATAGATCAATTTGTCTCAAACTCTCCCCAGGGAGTGAGACAAAGAAAGCTGTTTTGTTTTCCTTGGAGCCAATCACTTTCCCCCATTCTCAAAACTTCATTCTGTTTTCAGTTGTTTTAACAACTCTTTGGGGCGCCAAAGAAGGGAGCGTATGCATCTGGCTTTTCCCCCTGTTTGCTTTTCTACGTCTCCTTTAATATCATCCTTTATTCCCCCAAGGAAGCTGCACCGCCACCAAGTGCTTTGGTAAAGATAAAATGGCAGTTTGTCAAAACACTTCTGAAATACATTCCCATTTATTTTTCATTTAAGAAAATCTTATTTTCCATCCTTTCCAAAAAAGAATAACTCCATAGTGACATCTCAATTTTGCCTAACAAGGAGAGTTTGGATGAAGTCACCATCAAATCTAAAAACTATAAAACAGCTTACCCAGTCCTATCAGGGGAGCCTTTCTTTTCAAATCAGAAATTCAAGCAAAGACTTTTTGTGAAAGTGAACATTGTGTGTATCACTAGGGAACGCTGCTTGCTTTCAGGGATGTCACCTGAGATGAGATTCTTATTGACCAACCCCAAATCATCTCACCCCCTCTGAGGACCGTAGGAAGAGTCAGTGGGCCCCGTTTCATGGGTATGAAACTAACCCCCTTGTTGATGTGGCCCCACTGTCCTGCCAACTCTCCTGGAGTGATATCCTGGGAAACAAACTTGCCTGCTATGCAGCTTCATGTCAAATTAGCATATGGCATAGCATAAGGAGTGACAACTAGACAAGTGGCTTCTCAAACCTGAGAAGATGCAAAAATGGATCTGCAGAAGAGACACATCTCTCATTGAAAAGGCAGCTGCCCAACACACAATTTTCTCCCAGTAGACTAGTACTGGCAGAGACAACTGTCTTGACTGAAAAGAACACTGCCAAGAAACTGACCTTAGGGGAATGGGAGAGCACAGAGCAGCATATTTACATTTCTTTGAAGTCTTTTTCAAGTTTTGAAAATCACTCCTAAAAATACACTCAACTGTGACTAGAAATATATTTTCTGTTCTTTTAGAATAGTTTTGAGGTGGGAGATATACTGAAAAAGACTCATTCACTCTTGTCCATCCTTATATTCTCTATTTTTATGCACTGCCCACCTAAAAATAAAGCAATCCAACACATTAGTAATATTAAATATATGCATTTAGGTTTTCTGTCTTATCTCTTTCTCAATTTAGTAACTTAAGAGTCTTTTTGAAAACTATGCTAAACCCACAATGTATTTTGGTATCCCACACATTTTGAAGAGAGAGAGCTAATCCCCTCTGATGCTTTCTTTAATTTGGGACCATTACTAAGTATTTCAGCATTATGCTCCTTTACCGCCCAACTGTCAGTAAAGAACGCTTTGAAGATATCTTATAATCCTTTATGAGGGTGACAAGTTGTTTCACAGCTCTTTATTTGAATCAACTTGCAAAATCCCACCAATGAGAAATCTTATTCTATGTCAAAGAAATGAATTTTAATGCATTAAATGTTATGCACTGTAGAGACTACCTTGTCAGAAGAACATATACACAAAACATCGACATGTGTAGGCACTTATGTAGTGAGATCATCGATGAACATTTCAGAAGTTCTAGTCCCCCTCAGCCCTGCATGTAACTTCTGTAGTAGGGGGCTATGATGTTCCTCACAAGCCTTTCATTAAAACCCTACTTCACTTAAACTTGTTTTAGAGTGTTTTTGTCCTTTGCCACTAAATGATGACTCATATCCACGGCATCTAATATTTATGACTTTAATTGCCCTCGTTCATGAACCTAGCTTTTCAAGTACTGATGTAGCTACTCAGAACCTTGTTCACAAAGCTCTATCCCTGTAAAACTGACCGTCACTTACATGATATTCTGTAGTTAACTACTAAGCCTTGGTCTTTGTCAACTTCCTAGTGAAACAAAGTAGGAGGTCAAATTACTTGTATTGAACTATATTGAAACAACCTTAGTGTCTGACTCTTTCTAATTGTCCCAATGTGTGTCCAACTTTGCCTTTCCTTTTTTTCCCAACTAGTGACGATTCTAAGACAAGCCATTTCATCAACACTGAACACTTTAAAAACCAATGTCATTTGAAGTCTCTATGATCTCCTTATCAATAGTTAGTCAGAATCATCCCTGTCTATTTTCTCTTCATTTACTTTAAAGCTGCAGAATAGTAGCCAGGGATAATAAAAAAGTAAAAGAAAATAAAAGAAAATAACTCTGTGCTGACATCATACAACGTGCTTTGGATTCAAGGAGAGTTGGGCTCAAATCCCAGGTCTGCTCCTCGTTAAATGTTTGGCTTTCCTCAAGTTACTGAAGTTATCTAAGCCTCACTTTCCTTAATGTAAAATCAGCATGCTATCTTCAGTTTCAGAGTATTTGTGTGAATCATGGGGTCATATTACCTGGGTATTTAACTTTCTCAAAACAAAGTACTTTTGCTTGAGAAAAAAAGAATAATGTAAACGGAATGCGTGATCCCATCAGGGATTCTACTATATAAGTCTCTGCCTTGGAGCAAGCATGACCTGAGGGATGCTAATTGGCTAATCTCTTAGGCAGAGACAAATATTTTTTATGCAACATATTTCCAAAGTGCAAGCTTTCAGTTCCAAACAAAAAAGCAATCTGTTTCAGTGCTGAAGGAAAACTTGGCTATATTAGATTTAAGAAGAAGCAGTTGATCTGTCCTTACCTGGAAATTCTCAAACAATATATTTGTGTGCTATATGAAATATTCACCTTGCGGGCTGACTTTAGAACCCAACACTTGTGAATGATACAATTTTGTTTTATTCTACAATAGTGTTTGTAAATTGCCTTGCCCATCACCTCTCACACATTAATGGCATTCAATTCCATTAGGTGATTATTATTCATTGCTTCATTTCTACAATATAATAACCACAGCTGCTAAATTTTTTAGCTTCTTCATGGCTTACCAGATCCCTTATGACTGTTGTTCCAAACCTTTCCACCTCCCTCCAGTCTCCTATTCATTGCTCCCTCTTCACTTGTAGCAGATACTCAGTTTCCTCTTTTACTCCTCCAATTAAGGTTATTCAATAAATATGCCTTTCTCACATTTTTCCATGTAAAAGCATTCCTTTGTATTTAAACTCTCTCTCTTCCTTTGGCCAGTCTTTGAAGAAAAATAAACCTCCTCCAATTTAAGACTAAGAAGTCATCCACTCATACATCCTCAAAAGTCTCCTTTTACTTGCTTTTATTATTCCTGATTTGATTTCCATTATCTTTCTATCACTTGAATCCATCATCTGGTATCCTCAGTACTAATAACCAGCTTTCTCAATCCTGCTGGGGAAGAAGGGATAGCAGCCAGTCTACAACCCATTCTCCCTACCTCGGGCACAACTGGGGAGAGAATCTAGACACAGAAAGAAATGCCCTGGGCAAATCTCCTTGCAAACACACTAACCAGACCTCTTGGTGGTCTTTACTGAAATGTTTTTAGCAGCATATATGTATTTTATCTAGGCTGAAATTTTTCCACTTTGCTAGAATTTATCTGTGTTGGCTATATAATCATCAAAATATAAAACTGTTAGAGTATAAAATGGAGATGTTTTGTAATCAAAATAGCCCTCTTTGTGTGAGCGATGCTCTGCATGCATAACTCAGATATCCCATAGGTTAAATCTGGGCTGGAGTACATTTTCATGAAGGAAATTCCGACCTGGAGAGCTGCATCAAGAGTTTTCAGCCTTCTTCATTCTTTGTCTGAGGCTTGTGATTACCTGTTTCCCTTAAATCAGGGGTCAACAAACAGCAGCCCATAAACTAAAGGATTGTTGAAAAAATAATGAATAAAAACATGTGACACAGACCTTGCATGGCCCGCAAAGCCTAAAATATTTACTATCTGGCCATTTATAGAAACACTTTTGCAAACCTCTTATTTAAATTATTAGTCAAGTTTGGTCCCTGGGTAAGATTTCTGAATTTTGTGAGTCTTACTTGACAATTGACCTTTTCTGCTATCAGGCCTGCTATCCTCACTGAACTAAAAAACTTCTTGAAAGAAGAATCAAGAGTCCGCACCTTGAGTTCAATGCACCCTCAAAGGTAATAATTATCTCATTCACCCGGAAATAGATCCACTTATGTAGTCTTCTGAGTTTCAACAAAGACGCCAAAACATCTGATGGGAAAAGAAAAGTCTTTTCAACAATGAGGCTGGAATAAATGATGTAATGGTTAATTTTGTATCTGCCTGACTGGGCCACAGAGTGCCCAGAAATTTGGTCAATCGTTATTCTGAGTGTGTCTGTGAGGTTGTTTCCAGATGAGAGGAACATTTGAGTTGATAGACTGAATAAGCCAATTATCCTGCCTAATATGGGTGGCCTCATCCGGTCAGTTGAAGGTCTGAGTAGAAGAAAAGGCTGAGTAACAGGGAACTCCAGCTGCCTGTTGTTTGAGCTGAGACATCAGTCTTCTCCTGCCTTTGGAGTGGAAATTACACCACCACCTCTCTTGTACTCAGACCTTCGGACCCAGACTAGAATTACATCACTGGTTCTTCTGAGTTTTCAGCTTGCCAACTGCAGATCGTAGGACTTCTCAGCCTTCATAATCACTTGAGCAAATTCTATTCTGTTGGTTCTGTTTCTGTGGAGAACCCTAACTAACAAAACTGTGTATCCTTCACAAAAAGTGTACGCAATTTCTACTTCAAACAATACACAGAAGTTAAATCAAGATAGATCATAAAGCTAAACATAAAAGATAAAGCATAAAGCGACGAGAGGAAAACATAGGAGAAATCTCAATTACTTAGAGTAGGCAAATGTTTCTTAAAGAAATCATGGAAAGCAATAACCATAAATAATAGTGAAATTAGACTTTATCAAAATGTAAAGTTTCTGATCATCAAAAGACACCAGGAAGAAAATAAGTAGGCAAGCCACAGATTTGGAAAGAAAAATATATGAAAAATGTCTATCTGAGAAAATACTGATAGTCCAGATAAATAAAGAATTCCTCTAGGTCATAATGAAAAGATAACACAATTTTTAAAAATTGGGCCAATATTTTTAATAGACACTTCACAAAAGGATATATATGAATGGCCAATAAGATAAATGCCAGTAAGAAAGTGCTCAACATCATTATCACCAGAGAAACTCAAATTAAAACCACAGAGAGATATTAATACACATTTACCAGAATGGCCAAAATTTGAACAGACTGATAACAATAAATGGGGTTGAGAATATGGAGCAATTAGTGTCCTCATATGGTGTTTGTGAAAGTATATATGGTTAAAAAATAAATCTAGCATTTCTTTTCAAAACTAAATATACACTGACCCAGCAATTCTCAGCCTCCATTATTACCTGGGAGAAAAGGAAATATGTCCACATAAAACCTTATATAATTGTTTACAATAGCTTTATTCACAATGGTCAAAAACAATGACCCAGCTTTCTATCAATAGGGTAACTGGCCAATAAACTGTGAGATGTTCATACAACAGGAGATTATTCCAACTTAAAAAGAAATGAACTAGTGAAAACCCCAACAGCATGGATAAATCTCAAAAGCATTATGCCCAGTGAAAGAAGTCATCCACAGAAGAGTCTATTTGGTATGGTTCCATGGATGTGCAGTTCTATATGGGGTGAATGTGGTTGACAGTAGAAAAGTATTGAAACAGCAGATGCCAGAGGCTAGAGGTTGGGCAAGGAAGAACTTGAAAGGAGCACGAGGAAACTTTCTGGCATGATAGTAGTGTTGTCTATCTTGGTTGACGTTTAGTTTACACTGATATATGCATTTGCCAAAGCTCATTGAATTGCACACTTAAGATTTGTGATTTAATGATATGTAAATTTTACATAAAAAGCAACAAATTTTGAACAAGATAAAGTATTTAGAGGAATGTTCATGGCTCCCCGCAATTCATTCTTAAATGCGTTAAAAATAAGATGGTCAAATGGGCAGATAAAGGAATAGAATCACATATATATTTGATAAAACAAATATAATAAAACGTTAGTAGTAGAACCTAATTGATGAGTATACAGGCGTTATGGACTGAATTTTTGTGTCCCTCCAAAGTCATATATTGAGGACCTAACCCCCAGTGTGACTGTATTTGGAAAGAGGGCCCAAAAGGAAGTAATGAAAGTTAAATGAAGTCAAAAGGTGCGGTCCTAGTCCAATAGGATTAGTGTCCTTTTCAGAAGAGACACTAGAGAGCGCTCACTCGCTCCCTCTCTCTCATTCTGTCCGTGTACACACAAGAAGACGTCATGTGAGGAAAATGGTTGTCTTCAAACCAGGAACAGAGTCCTCACCAGAAACTGAACCCAGATGAACTTCAATCTTGCTTCCCTGTCTCAGGAATAGTGAAAAGAGTAATTCCACTGTTCCAGCCACGCAGTCCATGGTACTTTGTCATGGCAGCCCTAAAGATTAATGCAATGGGTGTTCATTGTAATATTCCTCCAACTCTGTTATATGATTGAACATTATCATATGAAAAAGACTAAAAATGAGCCAAAAAATTCCTGGGGATGCTTAGTAAGAGCACTGCTTTTGGGATCATAAGGAAATGTGCTCTAACTTTAGCACTGCAACTTCCAAGTTGGGTAAAATACGTGTGTTCCTTAACCAAGCTTAGCCTCCTTTTCTTATTTGGAAAATGGAGATAATAATAAAACACCCCTCTCTGGGTTTTGTGTAAGCATGAAATAAAACATCATATATGCTAGCACCTAGCACAATGCCCATGACATGTTAAATGCTCAATTAACATTTGCTGCTAATGACATTTTTTTACTATCTTGCAGATTTTTAATATTCCCTCACAGATTTTTACTACTACCGCAAAATAGGTGAGAAACAATATGTAAAGTACTGATGTCAGTTTCAGGCATATACTAAGCTCTAGGTTAACATGTGTCCTTTCATTTCTTCCCCTCAATGTTATTACACATTCAATGACTTATCAGTACTTTTCTTTCCACCAACTCTCAGAGTCAAAAAAAAGGACTATTAAAACCCAAAGAACAGGATAATTTGTTTACAAAATGTTTTGATTTTGAACACTATTTTTTAATTTTTTAGTAAACTAAACAAAAGTAAACTTCTATTACCACAGTAGTTTGATTAATTCTGCTGAAAGTGGCAAGATTCTCAGGTATACTACTTGAATTATAAAATAGGTAAGTTAAAAATATAAAAATTCTATAAACCCCATATATTGAATATGTGTATGTTTTAAAGAAAAATAATAAAATGAATATATATATATATATATATATATATATATATATATATAACTACCATCCAACAGGAACGTTGCCATTACCTTGGAGCCCTTTCTAAGTCCCTCCCCATCAAATGTGCACCCCTCTCATTTCCCACCCTTCCAAGAAGTAAAAGTTCTGGTGAATTCTCCGTTAATCCTCCCCTTGGGCCACAGACCACGGTGAATGAGCACAACCTCCTGAGCTAGGCTGCTGGACTTAATTCCTGGATCTTCTACTTTACAGCTGTGTGACTTTGGGGACGTTACTTAATCTCTCTGTCTGTCATTTCCCCTTTAAATTGGAATCATAATAGTATTAAAAATATATATTGTATTTTTGGAAAAGTGTCTGGCACACTAAGTGCTTTAGAAATATTTTCTATTCTTATCATGTTTTTCTATTAGTTTAATGTGTGTATGGATCTCTATGAAATATACTCCTTTGTCAGCTGGTTTTGATATTTACAGATATGTGATCATACTACATGTATTAATGTGTAACTTACATTCATCTTTCATAAAAATTTTTGAAGTTCTTTCAATATAATATATGATAGTATGGTTTTTCCTTTTTTGCTGTCATATAATATTCCACTATATGAATATATGACTAGTTAATTATCCACTCTCCTGTTGATAAATGTTTGAGATATTTCCAAAGTTTTATATTACAACAGTGATACTTAGGTCATTTAAGGTCAACATCTAGACAGAATGTGTTCATGTGGAATGATCAGCTTCATTTATCAATGCCCTCTCAATTAATGTGAAACACTAGTTAAGTTGCTGAATCACAGTTCTCTTTAATATTTGAATCCTTCTGTATTGACTCCCTATTTAGAAGCCTTTGTACATATAAATCAGTATTTAAGAAAAATGTTTCCAGGAGGCTGGCCCTGTGGCCTAGTGGTTAAGTTGGGCACTCTGCACTTTGGCAGCCCAGGTTCGGTTCCCAGACGTGGACCTACACCACTTGTCAGTAGCCATGCTACAGCAGTGGCTCACATACAAAATAGAGGAAGATTGGCACAGATGTTAGCTCAGGGCAAATCTTCCTCAGCAGGAAAAAAACAAGAAGGAAAGAAGAAAAAGAAAAACTTTTCCACCACTTTGCAAAGACTTACAGATTTTCAACTTGCTTTTTATTAAAACCAGTTTTGTTTTCACAAAAATGACTAAAAAAGTCACAATGAAATTGCTACTATTGAGTTAGCCAGACAGAAAATATATTTTGAATGTATTGAACAACTTTAACCTTCATGAAGGAACATATTTTAATCAACACCAGAGATATTCACACTCTCCTAAATGTTTGTCTCTGCATGGCTAAAGCTTAGTTGAAGGGTCACTGTGTCTAAGGAATAAATCTACTAAGAACTTGTCAATAACGCAGAGAATGGTTTGTTTGCTTTACTAACAGCCTGCAGAAGAAAAAGCTTTCAATATATTTGACAAAGTTAATGGATTAATATCTGATACCTAGAGAGCATATGGTTTAATCATTACAACAGATGATTCTGAATTTAAAGTCATAGATTTAAATCCACTTGGGACTTTACTTTTAGCCTTCTCATTGGTATACATTGATTACTCTGATTGGCTAATCATTTAATTAGGAAATAGCTAACATTTGTTAATAAACTGATCCAAGACAGTTCTCAAACTGGGAGAGAATTAGTAGTCCTATTTTACGTAAATGTATCTTTGAAACTTGAAAATGAGATTTAATGTTGCTTTTATGTGAAAGTTATTGAAATAATTCCAATAGAAATACATGAAGGAAATATATGCATACACAATTTTGCCATTTGTGAAAATAAAATTTCTGATTATGAAACTTGAAAACAGTCATAGACATACTTCACTTTATTTCATATTTGAGCGTTTTATCAAAAGCCATTAGTATAACAAAACCCTGTTTTCTAGAGTCAGTTAACATGACAACTAATCCTATTGCTCAAATGTAGAAATGTCATTCTGACGTAGAATGAGAAAGGCCTTAAGTTACATTGGTTCACAGAACAATTAAACTATCACGTGAATTCCCCAAAGAGCTTCCGCTGTGACAAATACCAGTCACCAGAGGAGGAGGCGGGGTGAACATTCTGGTGCGATGATAATGGATAGTACCAACTGTAATGCTGTAAAGGTATGAATAAGACATAAGGAAATTGTTTCAAAGGCCAGCCCAATCCCTCTGTGATACCAGCCCAGGGGCCCTTCCGTTTCCAATGGGCTCAATTAGCCACTTTGCTTCATGACATCACAAAGTAACTGGTTTCAACTGTGCTTCAAGAGCCTTTTACACATAAGAATTAAATGAGCCTGTCTCATTTAATTTCAGTTAATGTAAGTGAGCTTCTGAAACTGAATTGCTCAGTTATAACACCCAGCGTAAAGCCCGGCTGGCTGATTAATTCCTAGCTGTTTGAAGTGCT
This sequence comes from Equus przewalskii, assembly GCF_037783145.1. Taxonomy (NCBI): domain Eukaryota; kingdom Metazoa; phylum Chordata; class Mammalia; order Perissodactyla; family Equidae; genus Equus; species Equus przewalskii. Next base: position 42,633,986 of record NC_091833.1, read on the forward strand.
TTCTTCTCTTATCTTGAGCTGTGCAGGCCTCACCACAGCCTGAGGAGACCTGAGCCTAAATCTCGGGGAGATTTTTGTCTCCTCTCTACAGAGCGGAATGGAGACCAGATAAGCAGTGTGGCGTAAAACCGAAAGAAACCAGAAACTTGTTGCCAGTTTTGAGAAAGGCGTGGGGTGTGGGACAGATTAGAAAAAACAAAAAGTCCGTAATACGGCGTCCTTGTATCTGACTTTCAATTCACTGGTACACTGGGCAGTTTTAATTGAAAATTAGTATTGCCTAGAAACTAAAATTACCCTAAAGATGTTCTGGTTAGTTCCAGTTGAGATTTTTACATTAAATGAGCATTAGCAACAATGAGAAAGGAGGGAGAGACTGAACATGGTGAGTCATTAGGGCAACAATTAGGACATTTTCCCAGATTTTATTGTATAACCCTTTGAAATCCTCATATAAGCTACTTTGCAATTCCCAGCAGAGTTCTTTTATGATCTTCAAAGCAAAAATATGTCTCAGCCTGAACTTCCTAGTAAGCATATCACGGCATATCTTCCAGTATAAGATGAAAGAGTGATCATACTTCAGAGGTAAGGGACATATACCCATACACACATGCCTGCTCCCTATCTCACACACTTTAATATCGTACTGTATTTTTGTTTTAAATACATGTCTAGAGAAATGCAGGCTGAGTAGGCATCTTCAGTCCATATATACATCTTTTCCTCCCTCCATGTGCCAATGCTGCCAGGCCAGAGTAACCAGAATCAGCCAGGCTGCCCCTGTCAGCAGGCAGCCTTGGTGCTGAAGACTCAGATAGCGAACTCCATCACTGCCAAGGACTTCCAAGAGCCAGTCGAATGGCTTAAGCACTTGAGAGAGCAAAGCTATTAGAACTAAGCTAGCTCAAAGGCTGTTCCTCTCCAGGTTCTGTGTTGTTTGCTCAAATAAATGTCCAAAGCCCAGCAAGAAACAAAGAAAACAAAACACCCTGGACTGTAAAACTAAGAGTAGAACCATTGTTTGAACAACTCTTTTCTCTTGGAGGGCTTGAAACTGCAATGACCCCAGAGATTCACGGAGGAATCTCCTAAATATACAGGTTTGCAATAGGTGTTTTTCTCATCGCCTGATCAGTAACGCGCTTGCTGGTTCTGAGACATTTTCATAATTCCGATGAGAGGCTAGGTGATCTTCTATTGTTCTTCCTATAAAGATACTTCTCGACTGATGCTTACCATGGCAACTAAGCACTCCAATTGTGTTATCTGAACGCAAGCTATGTGGAGAAGAGAACATTTCCCTCATTTTTATTTCAGGATTACGCAAGGTTAAAACAGTAATGGTTAGGAAACAGTGTGGATTATGATGTTTGGAGATTCAGCATCAACTTCTGAGAAAGGATATATTTTGTGTCTTTTCCTTGTGGTACACCAGTGGCTTAAGAACTCATGTTTGTGGAACGAAAATTCCTTACTTAAGGAATTCTGTCCAAGGAGCATGTTTAAACTGTTGATAAATTAAAGTGAAGAGTAAATGTCTAAATAATAATCTTATGCCAAATAAGTTCTGTGTCACTTGTGTAATCATCACCTGAAACTATCTGTAATTAAAAGTTCAAAACCATGAAGTTTCTTTATTCTATGTCATAAACACAAAGTCACAATCATGAATTGTTGTTATAAATTAATGAGACTGATTTCTCTTATGGCTCATTAGTTAATCCTAAAGTTATTTCTTAAAAATGCAAAACTGTTTTAAACATTGCAATACACATAGAATAATCCATTCCAGTTAGTTGGGTACCTACCCTCTACAGGCACTTCACACAAATGGTCTAATTTAATGATAGAGCTGTTGGGAGGCAGCTATTCAACTCATTTTTGAAGACAAAGATACTTTGGTGCTGATAAAATAAATAATGTATTTGAAGTCACATAGCTAGTTAGTTCGGAAGCCAGAAGCTTCCTTTACCAGCTCCTTTCCCTATATCCTTCTCTATTCTCATCCATTTCTTTCTCTTCTGCTCTTGTAACCTCATCTGTGTTTGAAGAGCCTTTTGTCTCCCAATTATCTCCTTTCTTCTGTTCTACTAATTTCTCTGTAGCATACAGTTGAAATTAAATTAAGAAATTTTTTTCTCCAAAAGCCCACGACTACAGATGATGCCATGTGCAGTAAAGGGTAAGCAACAGCTTCCCAGGGCCTTCAGAGATGTTTTGCTTCTGACTTCTTCAGGATAAATCCCACTGGCAATCTGTACCTGAAGCCCGATTCAAGTGCGAGTTCTCCTTGGCTGACCTTTATCTGAGGCAGTTTTCCTTTACAAACCTCCTTCTATTCTTCCTACGATTACTACAGGAAATAAATAATGCTTTGGTTTTGAAACCACCATAAACAATATTAATATTTTATCTTTAAGGCATTAAAGGCAATGCAGTTGTAGCTTTTAGTATTAATTATGAAATAAGAGATTCCTCTATATTTGTATGGTTCCTTGCAAAGCAGCAAGGTGGTTATAATCTTCTATATGGCAAGTTAAGTATAATATTTACATATTGCAAAATTTCACTTGGCGTTGAATTGGATCACCCTTATGTGCCCTTCTTTTATGTTAATGAAAAATCTATCACAGTGAGGATTTGTGTTTTTGCAAATAAATTATCTACTTAGTTATGTAAGTAAAACATATCCAAGATCGCTATAGAGTTGAGGCCAATGTCTTCTCTTCTCCTTCCATCTTACCCCTTCCTGGTATAAAATTACCTCGAGGCAAATAGAACTAAGAAAGATTTCTATAGCTACTTCTAGAGCTTCTCATGGAAAACCAAGTAGTATCTTGAATAAACCATGGGATTCAATGTTTTCCTGGTCAGAAACAATTCCCATGTTAATAAACTTAGCCAAAGTGACAGGCTAATGGCTTCATATGTGATTTTTCTTTTTCTTTTTTTCCTTGGCTGTCCTATCCACAGTATTCAGCAGTATAATTCTGTCAATATGTAGACCATAAAGAATAATGGTGTTGAAATAGCATAATGGATTTATTAACTTATTTAAATCAGTCAACAAATGTTTTTGTGTTTTGTCTTCTTCCTCACATTTAGAATTTCTCTCTGTCTTTTGTTTGACCTATTAAATACGAGAAATTCCAGAAATCTTTTGTGCAATTTGAGGTTTAAATTTGGGATTTGAAATTGGGTCATTTCTTGTCCCTTGGCTTAAAAATATACCTGAATAATCCTATTAAGAATTCCTCAGAAAGCTTGTAAGAGTCAATCCTAGCCGATATTTAAGCTTCAAATTAGAATAGGAATAGAAAAGTTCACAAACTTCGCAAAGCAGAAGCTAGAACATTATTTTAAGAGCATAATGTAAATTAATTTATTTAAAGTCATTTTAAAGAAATTTTAATACTGAAGTTTTCCCAATACCAAATCTTTTTCTGATTATATCAAGTGCATAATAATATATATATATATACGTAGAGAGAGAGAGAGGGTTTTATACATACAATATTTTGTATTTAACTTGTCCTGTGCACTAGAAGAAAGCATGAAGTGTAATCATTGGAGTCATATTATCCTGATAAAAAAGTCAAAAGTGTATAAGCACAGATGAGGCGATGTGGAAATTGGTATAGATGCAATAATATTGGTCAAGCATTAATAATTTATGAACCTGGATGGTGGGTGCAAGGAAGTTCATTATACTATTTGCTCTACCTTTGTGTGTATGTTAAGTTTTTTATAATAAAATTTGTAAAGCTGTATATTGCCAAAATGATCCCACATCCCTCCTCCCATGTATATTTAATGACATGAGCCTCCTGGAAGATGTTCATTTAATTCTTAGTCTTCCATTTTAGCAGAGCTTTTATGCACACTTACATAGAGAAAATACCTTATCATTTATTTTTCCCCGTCTTCTTTGAAAACCCTATATAGTATTTAATTGACTAGTCTATTTCAATATTCTGTACCAAATTATTTCTATTTTTGTAACCATAGTGTGGTTCTTTCTGATTATTTACAAGACTTTAGGCTCAGAATTCATGTAATTTTCTTCTATGTTCTTCAGCAGTTCTTCGAAAAATTCAGTTGACTCTTTCCTGTGCTTATGGAGTCAAACTCTGCTGGGCAAATTTGCCCTAGGTGAGGCAATGTCACTGACATGTTTTCCCCTTGATATATCATCTTTTTTTCTAATTGCAGGGCAATGACAAGTTTAAGAAAAAGGAATTCCTTGTTCAAGCCAGTTGTCCATTATGGTTCATGATTTAAGACTAAACTTTGTCACCTCAATCAAAACACTCAACTATAATTTTCCTGATGGAACATTTAAAAAGTGTAATGATATCTCATGCTATTCATTCAATGCGGTCTTTCGTATCATTACCATATGCCAGTTATTAGTTCTATTTCACTTTTGTTTAGGTCAGGGCAAGTTAACATATGTCACTCTGCTCAGAATTTCAAAGACAAGAATCTTAGTTTGAAAAGCTGACCAAAACTATGCCCATAAAGGAGAGCACCTAAAGTGAGTGGATTTCTCACAAGGTTGAGTTTGTTCCCACGAATGCACACAGGCCCCAACAAGCATGAGTAACAGCTGACGCTACAGCAAAACCAGAAGGGCTCTGCTGGAATCAGGCACTGAAAACCACAGTGGCTTAAAGGAGCCTCTGGGAATTTTTAGACAAAACATCCAAACAGTTTATAATGTTCTCATTATCTTCAGAACAAAGCACGTTGTTAAGGATGCCAGAGGACTTAGTGTTTTCCAGAGACTCTGTGGTACAAAATTTCCCTCTTTCAATCATGCAGTTAGCATGAATCACCATCTTTAAAGAGAAAGAAACATGAAAGGGCATTACTGAAACATTTCTGGTCATGAAGTGATTTCTTGAAACATCTAATTCTCTAGATGATTCCATTATCCTGATGTAAGGAATTTTCTGAATGTTAGATGATATAATTATAAGAAGATCCTCTTAAAAAACATCTTAGAATGCTTTTCTAACTTGCTTATTTATGTTAAATTTATCGTGATATACTTAGTCTTTAAAATAAATTTCACCTATACCAATTTGCAATTTAGAACAACACTGTGGATTTTAATGATGTTATTTGCATTTATAAAGGATTTCCTTAAGATGTAAATGTTAAATATTTTGGCTTAGTCATTCATCAAAAGGTAAGTTGTTTCTACCACTATGGCTTTCTGGGGCATGCCTTATAGGCTGGTATTTGGAGAAAACCAACATATAATTTTTCTGATTATTTTATGAATAATTTTCTATATGCCAAACACATAGCCCACTAATTCTACAGTACAGGGATTTATCATCTTTATTTATAGTATACTTACCAGCAGTAGAGGCTATAGCTTAGGTAAAAGATGCTTGCCAATATTATTTTCTATTTAAAGTTAATGAAACATTTTACCGTGAATTAAACATTGAATTTGTATTTCGGTGCTTCTTGACTCACAAAATTTACCTTATTTTTAATAACTTTAAAAGCCGTATAGTAGAATGACTAGAAGTTAACATAACACCTAAACCATTGTCTAAAGTACACCCGTTATATGCAATTTATTTTATTAAACACTGGTTCCTAATAGCTTTAAAATTATTGATATAATGGTCTGTTAATTTCTAGGTATGAACATTAAAGAAAAATTATGAATGTTATATGCTCACTTTAATTTATCTAATATATTTTCCTTGAATCTGACTTTATTTGCTCAGTTACTAGAAATATTTATTTAACTTGCATGATAACGATTTGATCTATAGAGTGAACATACTAAATTTATTTTGATAGAAAATTATTTTCAGAATATTATTTCATTCCTCTGCCTACAGGTTTATTCAAAGTCAAACTGGAAGAGAAATCATTTACTTCAGTGTCTTAGAAGTAAACTGTGCTAGTGGCAGACTGCACATAGACTGTTTCGTAGGCATGCTTTAAAGAGAATCCTAATTTTCTTTTCAGAAATAAATATTACAAATTTGCCTTGTTTTGAGGAAAAAAACCTGTTGTATTATTAATTTCTTCAAAACAGTTACTGACTGTTGCGTGCATACCTTAGGATCATCATAATGACAAAGTCTTCCGATACAACTAATATTTTATTTTGCAAGAAGTGCTTTTTATCACTATGTACTAAGTGGTTGTATAGTGTATAAACTATATTTTCAGGTGAGCTAAGCAAGGGGAAATTTGATTTATTCACTTATTTAACCACTATTACCAGTAGGCTGCTATCTGCCAGACACTGCGCGAAGCCCTGAGGATGCGGTGCTGAGAAAGACAGAAAATCAGTTCTCCTTTTCTTCCGTGGTGAGAAGACACCAAGCAGAAGATTGTGTTCCTTGAGGAGGGAAAATATCAAACAGGTGCAATAAAGGAAAATAAGAGAGACAGGGAAGCAAGAGTAAGAAGGTGTGTTCATGCTCAGGAGGTGAGCTAAAGCTTCAATGAGGAGATGAGGCAACTAAGTGAAGAATCAGAAAGAACCATTGAGGGCGGAGTGAAGAGCCTGTGGGAAGCTCTCCATTGAACAAGAACTTCGCAAGTTTGAAGAATCGAAAGAAGACCAGGATGGAGGAGAGTGAGTGAGGGGGAAAGACGCAGAGAATCAGGCTGGAGAAGCAAGTGTACTAGAAGTCTTCAACTCGATGGTGGTTGTTGCTGCTGGTTAATTTTTAATATCTGGGTACCTACTTTCATCATCATTTCATACATTAAAAAAGAGAAAATTATTGATAACATTCTTTCTTTTTCTTTGTCTTTAGAGAACAAAATCAAGGTTCAGAAATACTTTATGAGCAATTTGTTCTTTTTGGAGTAAAGACATGGATTCTTTTTGTGGCTTATCTGTATCATCTGTATCGCCAAATTGATTGCCTAAAACTTGAGTAAATCCATACCCAGCCCATGTCCGACAAAGCATGTGTCTCTTTTTAAGCTTTCAATATAAACTTTGAGATGAATGGTTGGTAACTACTTTCTCCTTCAGTTTCTAGTATTCTAAATGCTTTTATTATGACTCTTTCCATATTGAAAGATTACTGGGTTTTGTTTGCTTGTTTGTATGTTTTCTCGAACGACTGCCCAAGATTTATTGGGTACTGTTTTCCTTCTGGAAATTAACTGCAATGACTATCTACAAAGTCAATTATTACCTTTCATATAATTGTTTTCTTCTAGAAATCAGTTTGGAGATTGACTCTTATAATATCAAGGGAGAGAGATCCGTCAGAAGTGGTACAGAGGAGACACTCCAACTGCCTCTTTATTTGCTTCCTGCAACTACACCCCCTTCCCACTTCACAGTATCTGTGCTCAGTTAATAAACATTCTGACTGGATCACTTATCAACATACTAATTTCTGCCAACTCTCTAAACTTCTTAAAGGTATACACAGCACTTCACAGTTTGATCCCAAACTACTTCTCACAGCTTGAAATACTGTCAGTCCTTACATACTGTATACCACTGCCACATCACATAGACAATCTTTGTGGCATTTTGTAGGATGAGCTGCAGGAGTCCATTCACTCAGAGACCCAAGGGAGGCAGCAGAGAGTCATGTTGTGTGACACCTAAGACTGGCCTTTTGTGAAAATTTCACCTTCTCAGAGGTCCTATTCTGAACTGTTTGGATTCAAAAGGTCTTATATGAGGTCCTGGAAAATGCTTTATTAATCATCAGCACAGGATCTAATATAGGTCTCTAGACCATGCAGGAGTGTGAGCTCCAGAAATAGGCAAGATTAATTATTCTATTTTCTTTTTTCTTCACCAGACGTGCTCTGTGAGGACAGGGGGTGTTTCTCTCTGGTTCACAGCATCAGGTAAGGTCATCTTTAGCAACAGGAAAAGAAAACCCAGAGTACTTAAAAACGCTAGTGTATTTTTCTTCCATGTTACAGAATACTGTCATGTTATATCAGTGGTACAGTGGCTTCACAAATGTTTCAGAGACCAAGGGTCTTTCGATCCTGCTACTTTGCTATTCTCAGTAAGTATAACACACTTAATGGTCCAATATGGTTACTTGAGCTCCAGCTATCACGTCCACATTCCACTTAGCAGAAGGAGCAAGAGACAAAGAGAGGCTATCTTTCTCCTGGAGGCAGTAAGCCTGGCTAAAATCCAGGAATTATTTTACTAACGAATGAGAGGAGACAGATATTCAACACTGTCCCAGCAGCTAGCCCATAAATACATCTGTTGAGTTGATAGTCTGTGGATTTATGTCCCAGTTGTATCAAGTATATTTCATCAAAACCTCACACCAACATAATGAATCATGCATCTTTCAATTATTTTAGAGAAGAGGAAACAGAAACCCAGAAAATGTAAGATACTTGCCTATAATCATGCACTGAAGTCAGATTAAAGCCCTAGCCTTGAAATTTAAGGACATTCTGTGTATCTCAAGGGTAACGACAGTCTTCTTTCATGGAATCTGCCATGGAAACTGCTTCTTTCTGCGTCTGTTCTCATTGCTGCTGGGTGAAAACTGCTTCTGAGAAAGCCATGTTTATACTTTCCTGGTCCTGACCTTTTTGACCTGCTAATTTGCCAACCTGGTGCAACCAACTGCTTCTGCACCTGTGAGGGTTTACATAATCTTTTTTCTAAACTGAATGGAAGATTTGGAATCACGTAGATAGAGGCATTTAAATGATGTCGTTGATGGCCATCTACAGGTAGATCTGTAATTTATGCTTACTCTGGTCATCAAAATATAGATTGGACACAATTTTTATCTATGATATTGATTAAATAACAACAACGATATCACAGAGAATCCTAAACTTGGAACAGTTACCTAACAGGAATCAATAAAACTAAGATCGTCCTGCTAGATCTGAGGTTATGTGGAAGAGAAGCACAGCAGGGAACTTGTGTCTCTGAGTTTCCATTCTTTCACTTAGTTCATTGAACCATCTGGCTGCCTTAATTTCCACCCACCACGTGAAATATGTGTTTATAGAAATAAATACGAAACTGCAACTAAAGTAATATGAAAACTGCAAATGCAACAACATGATACTGACAGATACAAAAGTCTGTGCTCCAAAAGCAATTAACTACTCTGTTAGCAGCAGCTTCAGATGCTAGAGTTTATAACCTCATTGAGAATATATACACATTTATGGATATATCATTATTGCAACAAGTTCATTAATTTTTAAATCCCTTACCAGTGAATATACTACTTCTCTTTCCTAGATGAACATGTTGTATTGTTCTTTGAGTGAATGTTTCATTAAATGAAAAAAAGAGGAAGTCAATAAAATGACTTCCTATTCATACATCTAAGTGTTTTAAAGGAGATTTTCTTTTTTGGAGTAAAGACTATAAGACTGGTTATGTTTTTTTTTTTTTTAGAGTTGAAATTCCAAATGACTTTGATAAAGATGAAATGTTTTTTGTTTTCTTTAGTTTTGAAAAACTGACCCAAGAATCTGTCATATTAGATAACTTCAGATTCTACTAGGATGTTTTTGTAGGAGAGACTTCTATATCTTTATGTGTGGTCACTGGTAAACAACAGTAAGGACATTCATAATAATGGTAATAATGATAATAATGTCAGCCAAGATTGACTGAGCGATATGTTGAGAAGCAGCACCAAGAAAACACACATATACACACACACATGCATGCATGTACACACACACACACTTCTGTGCTATCTTCACAACCGTTTATTAATGCAGTACTTTCGAGTATTGTTAATCTTCTACTTGTATAGAAGACGGTATGCTTCAATCTACCATTCTTCCAATCTACTGGGAAAACTAAAAGACCTTTCTTTTTATTGGTGAGGCAGAGGTGTTTTTGGATGCCGCACGGCAGCTGTAGTCACACTTATGTCTGAATAATACTCTACCACATGCATTTTTGTGGTAGGGTGGTGTGAAAAAAGGTGAATAAGGGATGATGACTCTGAAAAATTTCATGGTCTGTTGAAGAAATATAAACAGATACATTAAGATACAAAATGGTAAATGCATTTGGTAATTGCTTTCAGTTATCAGGAAGAACCATTAGCGCATTGACTGAGCATTTACTAATTGCAGGGTACGGTAAGGGTCAACACTCTCTGTAAAGAGAAATAAGAACAGCACAAAACTAGAATTCCAAGTATACATATATATAAAAACTACTAGTGCATCACAAACTCAGAGCTGTGTGTAAAGACTTCAGCACACTGGGTTGGACAAAGTTAAACAGATTCCTTTACTGTAAAACTTCTCAGAGCTCCTAATGTACTAATTTACACCATGGAACTCTGAAGGGGAGCGTTTAGTCCAAAGCAGCCCCAAGCCCCTCTTTTCCTTTGTGGCACTGTGGAGGCTGTTCCACGGGCCAGCAGAACCTCAAGGGGCTATGAAAGATGCTTTGATCCTTTGTCTGCTCATTTGAATATTGAATATTGAATTCCCAAATTCAATATTTTAAGTGTAGCAGTATTCATTTAACACACTTCATAAAATTCAGTCCATTTATTAAAAATTTATAATAGTATTATGCCTTAATTATGAAAGCTTAAAAATGTTGAATGCTTATATAAGCTTTTTCTTTTGAAATTTATTTCCAGAGTCCATAACTCTAAAAAAATAGGTATTTCAAATCCATGACAGCCCAAATAATATGAATTCAGAACACGCTAATTATCCTTCGGGGAGAAACAACAATTTTTCCCTTATAATAACTAATAGAAAGCAAAATAGAAGTTATGGACAGAAGTTATGGGCAAAGTAAAGTTTAAAAAATAAAACATGGCTTAGTGTATATATTGTATTATTATAATTCTTCCTTTATCTTTTTTTTCTTTAAAGATTGGCCCTGAGCTAACATCTGTTGCCAATCTTGCTCTTTTTTGTTTTCCTTATCCCTAAAGCCCCAGTACACGGTTGGATATCTTAGTTGTAGGTCCTTCTAGTTGTGGCATGTGGGATGCCACCTCAGCATGGCCTGATGAGCGGTGCTAGGTCTGCGCCCAGGATGCAAACCAGCAAAACCCTGGGCCACCAAAGCGGAACAGGTGAAGTTAACCGCTCGGCCACAGAGCCAGCTCCAATTCTTCCTCTATCTTAAGGCCATAAGGGGAAATATTTAAATTGCATTAAGAGCATGCTTCTATGTAACATACCCTAAAGGTAGGTCATAGAAATGTCCCAGACATTTGCATCAGGGAGAAATTTTTAAATTTTGAACTTTAGTTGACAAATATATTTTTCTCTTTCCTGACCTGGAGTGATATCTTGAAGTGAATTACTTTTAAATTTTAGATTTTATATGTCATTCAAACTCACCCAATTTATCCTTTAAATATTGTATTTTCATGTGAATATGTACTTATGGGGAAAATTACTGAATGGCCCAAATTTTGAATTACTGATTCAAGGCCAACTTAAAAAGTGAGTATCAGGGAAAGTTTTACATATTATCAGCAAATGCTAAGAAAACATCTACTATGTATATATCTAATCTTGACCTCAGTGCTGAGACGAAATCACAAATTGCTGACATCCCCCCGGGACCAGTGGTCCTCAACTGCAGTAGATTTTGCCTCTCAGGGAACATTTGGCAATGTGTGGAGCCATTTTTGGTTATCAAAACTGGACAGCTAGGGGAGGAGTGCTGTCGGCATCTACTAAGTTGAGGCCAGGGTGCTGTTAAACATCCTACAATGTACGTGACAGTCCCAATCTTTGTATTTATGCCTAGATAGTCTTCCTAACATACCAGGCATACTGTGTAAGTTATTACTGTTCAATAGTTCAGTATTGTCTAAATGATAAAAGGTGAAACCTTGATTATTAATATCCTCTCCCCCTTTCAGTCTTAACTTTGACCACTTCTTTGTCTGTAAAATTTGCTTCAAACTAAATAACCTATGTAAGTCACTGTACCTCCCAAGCAATTTTGCTCAGATTTTTCTTTATCCAGATTTCTATTCCATCTACAATTTCCCACTGGCAAAATTCTCCCAACATTCAAAGACCATCACCCAATCGACATGGGTGGAAGAGGTTTCTTTCTACACAACACTTTTGTAACATATTCTGCTTTATTTTATGTATATAGCATTATTCCTTTCTTATATTCCTTTCTAGACATAACTGGCATACACTTTAATCAAATATTTTTATTTTGAGAGAAATTATAGATTCACATGGAGTTTTAAGAAATAATACAGAATGATCTCATATCCTTGGCAGTTTCCACAAATTATAACACTTTGCAAAAAACTTTAGTACAATGTAATCAGGATATGGATGTGGATATAATATGTGGATCTCATTCAGCTGGCTGCAGTTTTATTGTAGTTATCTGTATGTGTGTATTTAATTCTGTAAATTTTATCAACTGTTTAGTCATCTGTTCACCACTACAGTCAAGATACGGAACTGTTGCCTCACCACAGGAATTCCTCACATCACCCTGTCATACCCACCTTCCTTTCCCTTCCATCTTGCCTTCTCTACCCCCGACACATACACATCATTGTCCCTCATGCCTCACAATCGCTAATATATTTTTCATTTCTACAAATTTGTCATTTCAATAATATTATTAAAATTTAATTCTAAAGTATATAACTTTTTGTGATTTGCTTTTTCACTTAGCATAACTCCCTGGAGATTAGTCCAAGTTATTAAATATATAAATAGTTGATTACCTTTTATTGCTGCTTAGTATTTCATGGTATGGATGCACCACAGCTTAACAATTCACTCATTAAAGGGGATCTGGGTCGTTTCCAGTTTTGGGAAATTATGAATAACGTTGCTATGAGCATTCATGTACACTTATTTGTATAAGTATCCATTTTTCAGGAATAAATGCCCAAGAGTACAGTTGCTGGATCGTATACTAATTGCACATGATTGCTTACATAAGAAACTGCAAAAGTGTTTTCCAGAGTTTCTGTGCCATTTTGTATTCTCACCAGGAATCTAAGATTCAGTTCATACAGCTTTTCTCCACCCTCAAGAGCATTTGGTTTTGTCACAATTTTTTTTTTTTAAATTATAACCGTTCTGAGAGGTGTGCGGTAGTATACCATTGGGGTTTTAATTTGCATTTCCCTAATGACTAATGACATTGAATGCATTTTCATGTACTTATTTGCCATCTGTATATCCACTAGAGTAAAATGTCTGTTCACATCTTTTGTCCATTTTCTAATTGGATTGTTTTTAAATGCTAAGTTTTGAGAGCTCTTCATACATTCTACATACCATTCCTTTGTTAGGTATGTAGTGTGCAAATATTTTCACCCAGCATATAATTGCTTTTTCATCTTATAAGCAGAGTCTTTCACAGATCAATTGTTTTTTTATTTTGACAAGATCCAATTTATCAATTTTTCCTCTATTGGTCATACTTTTGGGGTCAAGTCTAAGAACTCTTTGCCTATACCTAGATTCTGAATATATTCTCCTCTGTGTAGTTCTAAAAGTTTTTAGAGTTTTATGTTTTACATTTAAACTTATGACCCATTTTGACTTAACTTTTGGTATAAGATTAGGTTCAGGTTCTTTATTTATTTATTTTTTTTTTGGTGAGGAAGATTGGCCAATCTTCCTCTTTTTGCTTGAGGAAGATTGTCCCTGAGCTAACATCTGTGCAAATCTTCCTCTATTTTGTATGTGGGATGCTGGCTTCATGAGTTTTGTGTAGGTCCATGTCCATGATCTGAACCCCGGAACCCTAGGCCACCGAAGCAGAGCATGCAAACTTAACCATTATGCCACCAGGCTGGCCCCTCACGTTCATTTTTTAATCTATAGATATCTAATCTTTCAATTGCTTCATCACCATTTATTTGAAAGTCTATCTTTCCTCCAACTAATAGCTTTTGCCTCTTTGTCAAACTTAGTCGGGCATGTTGCTATGATTTACTTCTGAGTTCTCTATTCTGTTCCATTGACGTGTGTATCTACAACTCCATCCATTCTATAGTCTCAACTGCTGTACTTTTATAGTCAGCCTTCATATTGGGGAGAACGAGTCTTCCTTTTAAGTTTGATTGAGCTACTCCTATGCTTTTCTATATAAATTTTGGAATAAGCCTGTCTATATTTACAAAAAACTCCTGTTAATGTAATCAGTTTTGATAGTAATTACATTAAACCTGTAAATCAATTTGGAGAGAAACAACATCTGTGTTAAGCCTTCCAAACCATGGATGCAGTATAGCTCTCCATTTATTTAGTTTCTCCTTGATTTTTTTTTCATCATCTCTTTGTGATTTTCAGCATACAGATCCTGGATGTGCTTTATTAACTTTATACATAAATATTTCATTTGGGGGAATAATTATAAACAGTGTTGTGTTTTTAATTTTGTTTTTCACAATGTTATTGTTATTATCTAGATGTGTACTCAATAATTCTCTATTTATTTCATATACTGCAGCCTGCCTAACTCATTTATTAGTTCCAGGAGTTTCTGTAAATTCCTTGGATTTTCACTATAGATTATCATGTCATCTGCAAATATATACAATTTTATTTTTTTATTTCCAATCTATATGGCTTTCACATCCTTTTCTTACCTAGTTACAGTGGGTAGAGCTTTTAGGACCATGTTGAACAAGAGTGATAAGAATAGACATATTTGCCTTGTTCCTCATCTTAGGAAAAACTATTCAATTTTTTACCATTAAGTATGTTGCTAGCTGTAGGTTTTTGGTAAATAATTTTTATCATGTTGAGGTAGTTCCTTCTATTCCTAACCTGCAGTATTTTTAACATGAATTGGTTTGGGATTTGACAAAAGTTTTTTATTCATAAATTGATATGATCATATGATTTCTCTATGTTAGCCTGTTGACATGGTGAATTACATTGTTTGACTTGTAAATATTGAGCCAGTCTTGCACACCTGGAATAAATCCCTCTTGGTCATGGTGGATACGTCTTTCTATAAATTGCTGAATTTTTATTTCGTTGAAGGTTTTTGTGGCTAAATTTTTGAGTGATATTGTACTGTAACTTGCGTGCTTTCTCTCTCTCTTTCCTTCCTTCCTTCCTTTCTTCCTGAGTCTTCTTTGAGGGTAATGTTGACCCCATGAAATCAGTTCAGATGTAATCCCTCCTCTTCCATTTTATGGAAAAGATTGTATAGGGCCATTCTTCTATAAATGTGTCGTAGAATTCTCCAGTGAAGCAATCTGGGCCTGGAGGATTGGGTTTTTTTGGGAATTTTTACTACAAATTTAATTTCTTAAGTAATTATAAGACTATTCAGATTATCTATTTCATCTTGCTTGAGTTTCAGTAGTTTATGAATTTTGAAACATCAGTTTGTTTTTTTATAAGGTGTTGACTCTATTAGCATAGAGTTATTCATAGTATTTCCCTCCTTATCTTCTTTTTTTTGTTTTTGGGGAGAAAGATTGGCTCTGAACTAACATCTATTGCCAATCCTCCTCTTTTTGCTTAAGGAAGATTGTTCCTGAGCTAACATCTATGCCAAACTTCCTCTATTTTGTATGTGGGATGCTGCCATAGCATGGCTTGATGAACAGTATGTGGGTCAACACCTGGGATCCAAACCCACAAACCCTGGGCCACTGAAGTAGAGCACACAACGTAACCACTATGCCACTGGGCCAGCCCTCATCTTTTTTTTTTTTTTTTTTATTTACTCTATCAATCTCTGCTTTTCAGTTGATATATTTACACCATTTATTATTAATGTAATGATTGATGTGTTAGCACTTATGACTGACATTTTAAAATTTGTTCTTCTGTTTGTTTCTTACTCTTCTCGTTCTTCTGTTTCACTTTTCTTGCCTTGTTATAGGTCACTTGAACATTTTTAGGATTCTGTCTTGATTTGTTTATAGTATTTTTGAGTATACCTGTTTGTACATGTTTCTTGATGGTTTCTATGTGTACTACAATATACACATGCGTTGTCATGGTATACTTATATAACATTTTACCACTGCAAGTGAATCGTAGACTCTTTACTTCCAATTTGATCCCTTTACCTTTCCCACTTTTAAAAATCACTGTCTTTGGTATCAGATATTGCTATAATTTTTGTTGGAATCATCAAATATGATTTATAATACTCATGAGAGAAAGGGTAGTCTGTTGTATGTATTTACATTTCTGCTCTTTCAATTGAGCTTTTGCTCTAGGATGATCCAAGATTCCTTTTTGTATTATTCATTTTCTGTTTGAAAAACTTTCTTTAGCTGTGTTTTTTCTTCTGAGGAAGATTAACCCTGAGCTAACATCTCCGCCAATCCTCTTCTTTTTGCTGAGGAAGGTTGGCCCTGAGCTAACATCCATGCCCGTCTTCCTCTACTTTATATGTGGAATGCCTGCCACAGCATGGCTTGATATGATAAGTGGTATGTAGGTTTGCACCCAGCATCCAGACCAGTGAACCCAGGGCCACCGAAGAAGAGAACCACTATGCCACCAGTCTGGGACAACTTTAGCTATTTTTTTAGGAACAAATTCTTTTAGTTTTTCTTCGTCTTAAAAGTTCTTTATTTCCCTTTCATTTGTGAAGGATATTTTTTTCTGGATATAGAATTGACAACAGCTGATTCTTTCTTTCAGCACTTGAAAAATATGCCACTTTCTTCTGACACCCACAATTTCAGGTGAGAAACCTGTTGTTATTCAAACTAATCTTCCACTATATGCAAAGTGTTATTTCTCTCTGGCTGTTTTCCAAGTTTTTTCTTTCTTTTAGTTCTTCAAAGTGTGAGTATAATGTGTCTTCACATGGGAGTTTTGTGTTGGTTCTATTTAGCCTTTGCTTGGTTTCTTGAATCTTTAGGTTTATGTCTTTCACCAAATTTGAGAACTGTTCAGTAATTATTTTTTCTAACACTCTTTCAATCTTTCTCTTTTTCTCCTTTCCTTCTTGAACTCAGATCGTGAAATGTTGGATCTTTTGTTATGGTCCCTAAAGCACTGTTCTTTTCTTTAAATCTATTTTTCCCCTATTATTTTGATTAAGTTCATCTTTCTGTCCTCAAGTTAACAGATTCTATCCTCTGTCATTACCACTCTAGTATCAAACCCATCTGGCAGGTTTCTTATTTCTATTATACTTTTTTAGTTCTCTCATTTTAATTTGGTTCCTTTTAAATTAACTTTTAATATTTGAATGAGATTTTCTATTATTTTTTCAAGATAATTTGTCATTGCTTGTTGACACCTACTTTATGATGGCTACTTTAAAATTATTGTCAGATAATTTCAATGTCTTATTTATTTGGCATTGAGCTCAATTGATTATCTTTTATCATTCATGTGTTATTTTCCTGGTTCTTGGTATAATGGGTGATTTTCACTGTATATGGATGCACTGTCTATTATGTTAGCAGTTTGTAGTTCTTGTATATATCTTTTATTTTGGAAGATGGTCACCTTATTTAGGCATAGCATATAAGTCCTGTGGGCTGTAGTTTTTTGTGGGCTGTAGTTCCAATGAAAACTTAATTTTCAGAGCCTCTGTAGTGGTTTTTGGTCATCTTGGTTTATTTGGTGCCACTGGAACTCCTATTAGTCCCTCTAGTGAGAGGACAGAAAGAACTTCCCCTGGCCATAGCTCCTCTAAGTATGAGAAGGAAGTTACCATCCCATGGGGACAAAGAGGTTTCCCATGATGGACATTTTCTGTGGCTGCATCCCCTTACTGTTGCCATGCAGTTGCCTGGAATCTTTGAGTGAATGAGAGTACTTTCAGGCCCACAGGGACAAGAGACTTCCTGAGATAAGTGCATGTCATTCTGGTATTCCCCTGGCTGATGCTGCCCAGCCATGTAGTTGTTCTCAGTCCTGGTGAAGAAGGAGAGCTTCTCCCCAGACTCCTTGTTATCAGCAGCACTCCAGGTGATGTCCTTTGCCAGTGCTTCCAGGTTTTCCTGGTGTTGTTGACAGTACTCCCAAGACATCCAGGGCAGAAATGAGCCTCTCTGGGTTGCCCTCTCTTGCTAGACTGGAGGTCAGGAAAGGCTGTACCCAGGTCTTTATTCTGTCGGGTTAGAAGGCATTCTGCTGCTCTGTTGTTCCTCTAGTCTGGGGTTCCTAACCATTCCTACCTTCCTCTTTATGCAATATAGAAATCTCATTTGGTTGCCTCTTCCATTGTTTCCAGGGCTTATAGGAGGGAAAATCATATCTAGACTATATTGTCTGAGCCAGAAGTCTGGAGGATTATTTGGAAACCACCATAGCACCTTCTTCATAACATATACCCAGTGTGTATTTATGGAGTAAACACATGAAGAAAGCCAAACTACAATTTCTTGATGCTGACCCACAAATATTTCTTGAAAGTTGCTGAAAATCATCAGTTTTTGTTTTGTTAAAACTGGTATTGTGGCTGGGAAAAATAGATGTCTAGGCTACATGTTTTTTTTTTTTTTTGGAATCTTTTAATGGATTCTACCTCCTGGCCCTTCATCACTGATATACCTTGCTTGACTTATTGATCCACTTCTTGTCCAGGTACCAATCACAGGGCTTCCTCTCACAAAGGGTTGAGCAAGACGTAACATCCTGGCAACAACTAAGTTAAATGTGATGTTTGCTCGTGGCACTATAAAATCTGAACTATGTTCACGGTAGTATCCAAAGCCCACAACAAAAAAGAGTGATGATAAGCAACAGGATCCTGGGGAGCTTAAGAGCACAGGTTAAAGCACTGCTCACAAGGTCAGAAGCTGAGGAGGTCAGGAACATGCTGGGAAACAGAATATAAGTCAGTCCACGAGAAGTGTTTCATATGGAGACCATATGCCCATTTCATTTTGACTGAGCACCTGGGACAACAACAATTTCCACGCAGGTCACCTTATACGTGGAACACGTATCATAGCTAGGGCTCAGGTTCTGATAGCAAAAATACTGATAAAATAATATTAGTAAGCTAAACCGAAGGAATGTGCTTCCAAATACTTTCTCCTTTCGATTCCATTGTCCTATGTTTATTAGCATAAAACATCAACTCTTTCAGTACATTATCAGGCAAAACATATTGTTAGTAGTTTGTTTTTTTTTTTGAGGAAGATTAGCCCTGAGCTAACATCTACTGCCAATCCTCCTCTCTTTGCTGAGGAAGACTGGCCCTTAGCTAACATCCAGTGCCCATCTTCCTCTACTTTATATGTGGGATGCCTGCCACAGCCTGGCTTGACAAGCGGTGCCATGTCCGCACCCGGGATCCGAACCTGCAAAACTCAGGCCACCGAAGCAGAACATGTGAACTTAACCACTGTGCCACCGGGCCGGCCCCATGTTGTTAGTAGTTTTGCAAGTTTAATGTCTTACACTGCAAAATTGCAAACTTACAGTGTCTAGTTTGTGTGTATTTTATATGTACTTGCATTTGTCCTTAGTGATTACATGATTTTCACAATTTATAATATAAAATATAATAAAACAAAAATTGCAAATAATTTCAGGCTGCTTGTAAAGAAGATGTTAAATGATTTTAATAAACATTTTACCCTAGCATTAGCAAGCATGTCTTGCCATAAAACCAGAGGTGTCCTGTGGCAGATTATATTACTTTCTACACTGGAAATCACAGTTTCCATACTAAATTATAGAAGTATAAGTAAAGAGACTCTGTGGGCATAAGCAACCAGTCTTGAAACTATCATATTGTTCAGTGGTTTGCACGGCCATCTCTAAATGTTTCCTCCCATTAATGTATGCATTTCTCTACTAACATTGTGTATATCAATGTGATGCCCTTCAGAGTATGCAGAATTAAATGTTATTCATCATTAAATGCTTTAGCAAATCCATTAGATTCTAATTATACTTTAATTGTACTCAGTAGCAGGTAAAGTGTGTGGTTTTCATTCTTCCATAGCAAGAACTACATTAAAATCTTGCTGAAAAGGCACTCTCCTTGCATTTAACTCATGTTTCAATAAAAATGTTGGCTAGATATAACAAACAAATTGTCTAATGTGAGGAATCTGTGCAACTAACAGGATTAAAAGAGGCTGAATTTAGTAAGTAGTACATATGTAATATAATGAGGCTTTATACATGGTCTTTCCTGTCTGGTTTAATTGGTTCAAGCACTCGCTTTAGACTTATTTCTCAATTTGGGGAAAGTAATTCTATTCTCATTACTAGCATAATACCCACCCAATAAAAATTGTCTTGAGTCTTTTCTATTGCTTCACCAATTTTTGAGGAAAGTGTCTTGTAGAATTCCAGCCCTTCAGAAATTAATAACTCCTTTGAAAATTACTCCAGATGATAGAAAATCATCTCTATCTGCAGAGATCTACATTTCCATTCACAAAAGCTTTCAAGATACAAATCTGAGGGGGCCAGCTCCGTGGCCGAGTGGTTAAGTTCGAGTGCTCTGCTGCGGCAGTCCAGGATTTGGATCCTGGGCGCAGACATGGCACCACTCGTCAGGCCACGTTGAGGTGGCATCCCACATCCCACAACTAGAAGGACCTGCAACTAAGATATACAACTGTGCACGGGGGGCGGTTGGGGCGATAAAGCAGAAAAAAAAAAAAAGATTGGCAACAGTTGTTAGCCCAGGTGCCAATCTTTAAAAAAAAAAAAAGGAAGATTGGCAACGGTTGTTATCTCAGGTGCCAATCTTTAAGAAAAAAAAAAGATACAAATCTGACAAATAGTAAAAAGTTTGACAAAAAAACAAATTTTGTGTTTTAAACTGTGAGGTTTATTTTGTCTTCATAACCTCCACCAGGCACACAGGGACGGAAGAGTCCTTAATCAGAAATTATTCCAACAAAATTGTTCCAGACACCACTCTGATGGCAATTATCTCATAGTTTGAAACTGCAAGTACTTTTTAATAATATATGAAAGCTTTCTCTTTACTCTGGGATTTCAAAATAGATGCATAAAACACATATTTGAAAATGAAAATAAATTTTAAAAATCTAGTCAATGCAATAAACTTTATGTGGTATACTAAACAATTAACTTACACATATCTATACCAAACTATACATTATCAATATATAACTATAGTGTTGTCCTGATATTAACAACCAAATGTAACTCACAAGGGAAAAAAGGAAAGTCTTACCGTATATCACGATTCCTAATAGAGCTTCTCATTTTTCTTGGTTTTACCTCATGATAATTGCTTTAAATGTCCTACTAGTCACGTCATTTTACCAGAGCTGATCCTCAAGCTGCTAAACTTCACTTTTGTTTTTGCCTCAATAGTTGAAACTTCAGGTTTCAGTTGCACAGTCTTCCTTAACTTTGCTGCCGATTGCAATGGTAATGGCAAGCACATAAGGCTTTGCAGCCGTGTAACCAGCACAATGACAAAACCTAAGGAAATTAACTTCTCTATGTCTGTACTTTACGTAATGCTTTCTATAGTTCTGTGACTTGGGAATGGTTTTTCTAAGGTGTTAGCATAATGTGGTGTGATAGTGACTTCAGTAGGAGATAAGGCTGGTTGAGGTCTAGCATGATATTTGGAGAAGAATGTTTATCCCCATGAGCTAGTATAACTTAGGGTCTCCTCCACACTGTGCAAAAGTCTAAAGTTTTCTATGCTACTCCCCCATGCTCTCCATTAACTCTTTGTTCCCATCATGTTTTTTCCCTCCTTTTCCCTACTTTAGTCTAACCACACCAACTTCCATGCTGTTCCCTTGCCTCAGGGCCTTTGCACCAGCTGTACCCTCTGATCTTCACATGGTTCTCATTGCAGGTTCTATTGTCTACTCTTCCTGCAGAGCCTCAAACAACTTGCTGCTTCACCTCTATCAAGTTTTTGTGCAGATGCTTCCGTGAGGACTTTTCTGAGAATGCATTTTAAATTATAAACTCCTCTTCCACATGCTATACTCCTTATTTCCCTTTCTGGTTATATTTTTATCTACAGTCCATGATCGCTTCCAATATGCTGTCTAATTCACTAGCTATTTGTCTATTGGCTGTCTACCCCCATGGGAACTTGAACTCCACAAAGACAAATGTTTCTGTCTATTTTGTTTACTGCTAGATCCGCAGGTCCAGAAAAGTATCTGGTACATAATAGGTGCTCAATAAACATTTCTGGAATAAATGAATGAAATGTCAGAGGAAAATTTAGATTGAGTATGGAACGTAGTAAAAGATAAGGAAAACCAGATCATTTGTAATGCAATTTGTTATATATAAACATCTAAGGAAAGAAACGACTCCTATTAAAACCTCAAAAGCTACCAGCATACCGCTAAAAGTTATAAATTTCAATAAAGTTAAAAAGACTCTGGAACACTTAGGTTTAAATTTACTTTTATACTAAAGTGTAAACATAGAAAAACAGAAACATGTTAATAAATTTAATCCTCTAAGAGAGAGGAACGTCAAAACAGATGCTTTAATTTTTCACTTCAAACTGGTAATTATAAGAGCCACATTTCCAGCTGAGAGATGAATAATCAGAAGAAGATCCAGCCTCATTGGTACTTTTCTTTAGTTAGAAGTTTTCCTGTTTAATGTTTGGGGAAATTCCCAACATCCATGGAGAAGTTCCATTCTTTTATCTTTCTTTACTATTGTAATATGTCCTCTAAGTTATAATAAGGTATGTTGATTTCCTGTAGGTTTTGATTTTGCCACATGTTTAGTCATTTATTCATATACTATACGTTTTCCGTTTTTAGATTCTGATTCTTCAATGCATTGCATTAAGAACTTTCCTCATAATTCCTATCAACATTTTGTATTGGACAGTGTATTCTATTTTCCTAACTATAAAACAAAAATTCTATTAATAAGTAAGCAATCTCAAAATATATATTACTCAGAAAGCCAGTATGAAAAAATATGGAAAAAGTGGTAATGTGTGTTGAATTGTGTCCCCTCAAAATTCATATGTTGAAGTGCTAATGCCCAGCACCTTAAAATGTGACCTTTTTTGGAGAGAGGTTCTTTGCAAAGGGAGTCAACTTAAATGAGTTCCCTATAAAAAGAAGAAATTTAGAGACAGACTTGCATACAGGTAGAACACCACGTGAATATGAAGATGGCCACCTACAAGCCTATGAATAAAAGAATAGATTACATAGTATCTATACATTATATTATATAATAGATTATATAATATAATATATAATAGAATAACAGAATAGAATAAATTCTTCCCTCACAAACTCCAGAAGAAACAGACCCTACCAACACCTTGATTTCAGATTTATAGATTCCAGAACTGTGAAATAATAATTTCTATTGTATAAGCACCCCAGTTTCTGGTACTTTGTTATGACAGCCTATAAAATATTTTTTAAAGTTTACTTTTATATGTAAAAATAGATACGTCAGTTAAACAATGTTTTGAATTTATTCAAGGTCAAACCGAAAGATAGAGGTGTTTCTGAACTGATAAAAAATACTGATAAAAGATACTTTTTTCTATTTTCTTGATAAATAATTAAGAGAATTCTAAGTGGGAGTTATAAGTTAATACACACATTAAAAAAACACGCAACTTGAAAGTTGTCATTTTAGAGAATTGGTAACGCTATCGACAGTAATCTTTTGCAGGAAGATTTGTTATATTAGTTAATTTCAAAGGGAAACACCTAACCATTTGACTTCCCATAGTTTCCAGAGATGAATTGCAATAACTGGCCTAGCTAGTAGATCAGAAAGGAAAGAGATCCGCCCTCACTAACACCGTGGAATTGTGCACTATGTGAGTATCTCGTTGCACAAAAATCTGAAAGAAACTGAAACGAGATGTCTAGGCACCGGTCAACAGGTCCCTTGGGCCTAATGTAATTGCTGTTCCCCTGGGGACTACTCTTGTCCTTCACCCTCACAGTGTAGGCCAGCCTCCAATACTCTCTTTCTTCCTCCTCACAGCTATAGTTGAATCTTACACAGAAACGTAAAGTGGAAGTCGAAGCATGGAAAAAAGGATTGTTGTGATTTCTCTTTTACTTTGTTCTGAAACTGCTGGGTTTCTGAGTGGTTGACTACTTAGAGCTCCTAAAGTTGTGAACAATAAGCTGAGCGGTGGAAAGATTCTGGTGCCCAAATAGTGTGGATCAGTTTTTTAAACTCTGAGGGAGTCGAATGCATTTATTTACAAATTGGTAAGCAAAATCATTTCCTTCTCTCACACGTTTGTGGTGACAATCATACGAGATCCTGTAAAAGTTATTTATCAGCTATAAAGAACAATAGAAATATTAATTATTAATAAATAGGTTTAATTAAAATTCTGCTTAATTAGATTACTTTTAATTCTAATTATTAGAGTGATATAGTATTTAACTCTAATTGAAATAATTTTCCTAGGGCTGTTTACTGAATTTCTTTCCACTACATTACTGAGGATAACCAGCACTGTCCTGATGGTCCACAGTGTAAGCCCCCCTGGAAACAATCCTTCTGACATTCACTCTGAAGCAGTTGAGAGAAAGATCAGGAGCCAGATCACATTTGCATAGAACTTGCAAATAATAAAAATTTACTAAACTTTGGTTATTATTCTATTATGGTTTCATCAGTATTAATATGTTCTATACTGAATTTTATTCTAAAATAAAATATTCCTAACTAAATGCTAGAATTGTCTTTTCAATCAAGCCCTTAATAACATAAGACTTGCTACTTGCTCTTTTTAAGGAAAAGTCCAGTTAAGCTTTTGTGAGTATTTGGAAGATAGGCTTTGATTATGCATTCCAATAAATGTACGGCTTGAAGGAGAATTGGTGAGGCATAGGAGAGACACAAGAGAGGTGCCCCAGGGATTGCTCGTGTGAAGGCATCCTGAGCAGTGGGAAGAGCTTACGGACAAGAACAGAGAACCACAAAGAGTCTGCTTTCCCTGGTATAGTAAGCAAGAAAAACACAGTGAAGGAAGAGAGTGCATCTAACTCAACAGGGACCACACTAGAAATCCAAAGGGGCTTTGGATGCAACAAGAATAAATCAAAACTTTATCCTGATGCTAAAGAAGAAGAAGGTTTAAACAGAAGAGTATAATAATTACATCTGAATTTAAAAACAAAACCCTCTCAGAGCGATGAGAAAGTTGTATTTGCATGCTGTTTTGGGAGCAGTGCGGTGCAGTGGCAAAGACAGAAGTCGAAGAGGTTGAAAACATGAAGAACAGTTAAGATACTATGTTAAAGGTGTAGATCAGGGATGGCGTAGTGGGCTGAATGGTGCCCCCAAAATATCAGGTCCTACCATCTAGGACCTGCGACTTTTACCTCTTACGACAAAGTTTTACAGATTTGATTAAGTTAAAGATTTTGAGACGAGAAGATTATCCTGGATCATCTAGATGGACCATAAATGCCATCAAAAGTGTTCCTACATGAATGAGCTAGGCAGAGGAATTTGATACACACAGAAGAGGAGCAGTCAGTGTGGCTACAGAGAGAGAGGTCAGAGTGATGTGTCCACAAGACAAGGAATGCAGGTAGGCACCAGAAGCTGGAAGAGGCAAGGAACAGATTCTCTCCTAGAGCTTCTGGAAAACCATGGCCCTGCTAACACCATCGTTTCACCTCATTGAAACTAATGTCCGGACTTCTGGACTCCAGAACTGTAAGAGAGTACATTTCTGTAGTTTTAAACTACTGTTTGTCAAAATTTGTTACTGTGGGCATAGGAAAGTCATAGAGATATCCAATAAGTTTTATCATAGATGACAACTCTGATTACTTGGTATTGGCTCTTTTGCTTACTGGGTTGAGAAGGTTTTTGAGTCCCTACAACAAAACTAAACTACGAAACTTTTCATTATTCATTTAAAAGTTCTGACAATTAAACAAAGCTTGACAGCTGAACAAGGAGAGTTGAACATTGGGGCTGTGAGTCAATTTCATTTACTATGATGTAAATTACTGTTACATTGGTAAAGAATACCATCAGTCACTTTTCTTCACTATTAAAACCTTTTGCTGACTAGTTTCTTGGGAAAATAAAAAACACTGTTTAGTCAATGATTCATTCAATCCATACATATGAGAAATAATTAATTTCATGACAAGGTATATACACTGTATCTACATTGTAGTGCCCTGCAAGAGTACCCATACTTCCTCTTTTGAAAGGATTCTGTCCTTTTCTCCTTGGTGATAACCCTTAAAAAGGTGTATTGTTTTTTGTTTTTAATCACAGTGCATATGAAAGCACCTCTATATTTAGGAGGTTGAGTTCTAAGAAACTAATAGGTACCAATATGGGCAGATATTTACTGGCAATGCTCTTTAACCAACTGACTTTCCAGATAGTGAGGGCTCCGTATAACCCTATTTCACCAATGACCAGATTAGATACATAGAGGTCTTACTTTCCAGTATGTAAGCAGTGTAATTTAAGGTCAACACTCAAGCTATGATCTAAGCCAAATCATTTATCTTTTTCTCAGGAATCTTCCAATATTGATTATTCGGTATATATCCTGGATCTTCATCATACACATCTCTCTGGGATTCTTCAAATCCACATGCAACCATGCTGGAATTTTCTCAACTTAAAGACAAAAATTTCCCACTTCCTGACTTACCCTCCTTAATTAAAATCACACCCAACTTCAGAGGAGAGATTTCACTCTCACTACCACCACATCCTCCCCTGCACATCCTGCTCAGTGAATTCCAGTCTTTTTCTGCGGCCTTTTCCCCCACCACTGCACAAAATGGCTCTAAATGAGGTAAAAATGACTTTTGAGTCACTCAGTCTAATGGATCTTTTTCATGCCACATCCTACTTGACTCTTATTTTCATCTGAAACTGCTTACACATACTCTCTTGTAAACACTCTTTATTGGCTTCCTTGAAACCAAACCCCACACCCTTTATTTTTATAGATCACGTCTCATTGCTCCTTCTCACTCTCTTCCACTGACTCACTCTCATCTACTCAACTTACTTATACTAGAATTTTTGGTCTTCAGCCATATTTAATCCTAATTCATATTTCTTCATCCCCAGAAACAATTTTAGTTACAATCTATTCACAAATGCCCCAAATATATTTCTTCTATCAAGACATCTTTGAGTTCCAAGAGCTGGGATTCTCACAGGCCCTTCAAAATTTTTAAACAGCTTTATTGAGATATAATTGACATATTATACCATTTACTCATTAAAGTATACAATTTCATGGATTTTAGTATATTCACAGATACTTGCAAGCATCACCACAATCTGATTTTAAAACATTTTTCATCTCAAAAACAAATCCGATACTCTTTGGTTATCATCTCCCTTTTCCCCTATCTACCCTTCCAGCCCTACAAAACCAGTAGTCTACTATCTGTCTCTATGGATTTCACTGTTCTGGATATTTCGTGTGAAGAAATCATACTATATGTACGATATGTGGCTGGCTTCTTTTACTTAGCATAATATTTATAAGGTTCATCCACGTTGAAACATGTATCAGAACTACATCCCTTTGTATGGCTGAATAATATTCCATTGTATAAATATACCACATTTTGATTAGCATTTGTTACTTGGATAATGAGTTTGTTTCCACCTTTTGGCTATTATTAATAATGCTGTTATAAACTCTAATGTATAAGTTTCTGTGTGGACATGTTTTCATTTCTTTTAGGTATATACCTAGGAGTAGAATTACTGGGTCATATGGTAACTCTATATGAAATCATTTGAAGAACTGCCAGACTATTTCCCAAATTGGCTGCACCATTTTCCATTCCCACCAGTAGTGTATGAGAGTTCTGATTTCTCCACATCCTCACCACTACTTGTTATTATCCAATATTTTTTTTCTAGTTATCCTAGTGTATGTGAAAAGGCCCCTCATATTTAACATGCCTAAATCCAAACTCATGAGCTTTCCCAACCGTTTAACTCTGGTCCTTCTCCAGAGCTCCTTATCTCAGTGAATGGTGTTAGTTTGCTTTTTTTTAATGCATAATACAAAATGTATTTATTATTATTTTTTTATTGAGGTATAAAAGACATTTAATATTATATGTTTCAGATGTATAATGATTCCATATTTGTATATATTGTGAAATGATCACCACAGTAAGTTTAGTTAACCTCTGTCACCATGGTATTAGTTTTTTTGGGGGTGTTCTTTTTTTTGCAGGGGAAGATTTGCCCTAAGCTAATCTCTGTTAATACTCTTCCTCCTTCTTTCTTCCTTTTACCCCCCTAAAACCCCAGAACATAATTGTGTATAGTTGTAAGTTGCTCTCATTCTTCCATATGAGCCACTACCACACCATGGCTACTGACAGACAAGTGATGTGGTTCTGTGCACAGGAACTGAACCTAGGCCGCCAAAGCAAAGCATGCCGAAGTTTAACCACTAGGCCATCAGGGCTGGCTTCATATTCATTTTTTAAGCTAGAAAACTAGGAATAATTACTGGTTGTCCCTTCTCTTCATCACTCAGATTTTATTGATCACAGACTCCTGCCCATTCCGTTTCTTAACTCTCTATTGAATTCACTTTTCTGCTTCTCTACTGTGTCTACCCTAGTTCTAACTACCACCTGGACCAGTGTAGACCCTCCTAACCAGTCATCTCAGATCTATTCTTGCCGTCTTTCAATTCATTTTCCATAGCGAAGTAACATTTTTCAAAGAAAAGTATGAGTATGTCACTCTCCTGCTTAAAAGTGTTCATTAATTCTCCATTGTTATTTAGATAATGAATAAGATCCTTAAATTAACCTACAAGCATGATTCAGACCAGCTAATCTCACTGCCTCACATCTGCCTCCCATCTGCATACTTGCCACATGATCTTTAACTCATTTTCTTCGTCATGCTGTGTCCCTAGCCACCTCAGGACCTTGTCATAGTCAGTTTCTTATAACTAGCACGTTTTCATCCACTCCTCTCTCTGTAGACTCATTTTTTTTTTCTGCTTTTTCTCCCCAAATCCCCCCAGCACATAGTTGTATATTTTAGCTGTGGGTCACTCTAGTTGTGGCATGTGGGATGCTACCTCAACATGGCCTAGTGAGTGGTGCCATGTCCACGCCCAGGATCTGAACCGGCGAAACCCTGGGCTGCCGAAGCAGAGTGCGCGAACTCAACCACTCAGCCACGAGGCCGGTCCCTGTACACTCAATTTTTAGTCTTCCTTAAAAGTTCATTTCCTAGAGGACAGCTCTCCACTATACAATTTCACAGCAATATTTCCATATATGTAGTGTTTATTAGAACTGAAATCAAATTCTTAATAGTGTAATGAATGCTAATTTGTTCTGTCACTAGAAAGTGAATTTCACGAAGACAAGTGGGGGAATGTCTATCTTATTATCTGCTCTAAACCCAGTGACTAATTTAGAATATATGTGTGTGTGTGTGTGTGTGTGTTAAATGATTAAATAAATGAATGAATAATATTCTTATATCAAAACAGATATAATTTAAGGAGTTTGCAAACTTCACATGATTTTTTTACACTTAAAACATTTGCTTTCAAAAACTTATCAAGTGGCTGATTGTGATGCTGAATTATAACCACGACAGGCAATTGCAATGAGCTACAATTGTGCCTTTTTCTAAATTGTTAAATTTCTTGACTCAGACATGCTGTATAGGAACGAGAAGCAAAGTTGGACTCTTAACAGTATACTCAATCATATCCCAAGAAAGGGAAGCAAAGATGGCTACGTAATTAAGTATAATTACACGTGTTAAATATCACAATGCATGCTAATAATGCTTCTGAATTTGAGTTATTTATTTCAATTCATATAAAACTAAAAGCTTATAAAACAGCTAGGTATTTATTCAGAAAATACACAAATATCTCAGACTGTACTAAGAATTGTGATTACACATTTGTAAATTTTTCTGCCAATGGTTTGAAGCCCAATTCATTCCAGAAGCAATTTCTGTATTTCTGAATCACTATAATGCTGATGAGGTTATTTTATTTAACCTGAACACTTTTCAGTTTAGCTATTTTATTAACAATTATTCATTCAAATTATATAGATAGCATTTTAATAAAAAAATAGTTCAATATATTATCCCCTCCCTCAAGGGTCATCATAATCAAATTTTCCATTTAATTTAGACTTGCCTCTTGACTGAGCCCCTCAGATCACTCTGATTTTGAATGTCAAAGCTTTCTGGGTCAAACTGGAATATAGCTCATGATTCCAAGCTTTGTATTAGAAATTCTGCTGTGAAGGCAAAAGAGGCTGGCTTAACTATATGAAAATGTAGGGCAACAACATGCGAAGGTTCTCACAGGGAATTCTAGGAAGAGATGATAAACATTCAAAGTGAAAATGAAAAAAGTTTATATCATACACACACACACACACATATGCATATGTATAAAGGCTTTTTTCATCTCCTTAAACTTCCTCAAAACAATGCTAATCCCCAGATATGTATTTCTACCTTTTTCTATCTTTCCCTCCCCCCAACCCTAACATTCGTTAAAGGCAACAGAAAATATTAAAAATCATAAGCAATTAACATAAAAATCACATTTACATTCAAAACATGCATAATGCTTATTTGTTTCATAGAATATCAGATATGTGTGAAGCAAGAACTTCTGGGGCCGGCTCCGTGGCCGAGTCGTTAAGTTCGCGTGCTCCGCTGCAGCAGCCCAGGGTTCGGATCCCGGGCGCGGACATGGCACCGCTCGTCAGGCCACGTTGAGGCGGCGTCCCACATCCCACAACTAGAAGGACCTGCAACTAGGATATACAACGGTGTACAGGGGGCGTTTGGGGAGATAAAGCAGAAAAAAAAAAAAAAGAACTTCTAAAGTATTTGCAATGTTTTTGGCGAAAGATTTATATTGAATCAAGTGACTACTTAGTCAAGTAACAGTCCAGCAATTTAGTTATTTTGAAATGAAGCAAAGCAATTTTTAGCAGTAAACTTGAAAATAAAGAAGTTATTTTTATTTCTAGGTAATAATTTTTATCTTTATGATATTGTAGTTTCGGAGGATAAAACAATTATTTACTGAGATTGACATCCTAAAACACTTCTGATCCGTTAGGCATTCTCACTGTCATCTATGCTATGGGAGACCTGTAGAAAAGAACAGAGTGAGTGGAAAAGATGTTATTTGAAGGCAGTACAGCTGCTAACTGAAGAAAGAACACCATGTCCAGTTTCAAGCAGCCCACACAAAAGAGTCCAAATGTTTAATAAACACGTAATCCATATCTGGACTTATGCAGTAAAATTGTAGAAAGTCAGAAGTAAAAGAATATATTAAAAGCAGCCAAAATACAACTTGCAAAGTAATAACAATTAACCAAGAGACAACAGTTAGTGCAACAATATCTTCAAAGTGCTAAGACAAAAAGACAATCCACAGTGTTATGCCTGACTCCCTTTTTTCCCTCTCTCTCTTCACTACCTACACAACCTCATTAAAGGAACTTTCGAAGAATGTGAATTAGGAGGAATAAAACCATCCCATAGGGAAAGTATGAAATTAAAAAAAAAAAGGAATAGGAAGTAAAGAAATTGCTCCTTCAAAATGGCCTGTATAGTCTATTTTACGAAATGACTTTGTTCTTTTCCTCATTTGCTTGCAATTCTATGAAGACCTAAAAGGATGGAGCAGCACTTATTAAACTACATACGTGCGCCAAAATAACGTCTGCCAGCCCTACCCTACACCATCCGTCAGTTCTACGGCTTACTTACCACAGTCGCGATGTTCTTACTAAGTCCACGTTCCTGCAATTTTTATCACCGATGATCTCTTCCTTCATGTCAGCATCCTTCTCCATGCGTGTGTCTGATCTGCCCTGTCACGTCTGAGGAAAAGCTCACCTGCCTCTAGAGTATATTTCTTTCTTCTTTCAAGAATGTCCTGCATCGAAGTTCACTTTGATTCCGCCCGATAAATATTTCTCATCTCTGTCTCATCATTCAAGCCCTCCTTTCTCACTGAAGTTTTTAAAAAATCTCTGAAAACAGTCTTTATTTTATTCCTGACTCCTTTCTTACTTTTTAACTTTCATTATTTTTGTGGCCAAACTCCTCAAATGGTTTATGCCCCTTACTCCAGTTTTCTACCCACCCCCGTCCCCCCCACACACCCCGTTATTAACCCCTGTGAAATGCATTCTGCTCCCACCCACTAAACTGGTACTGTTCCAGGTCATAACCTAAACCCATTCACCAAATCGTATAACATTTTTAAATGGCTTATCCTACTTTCCCTTGGTTCTCCATTTCATTCAGTCAGTGGCCTCTCTGTTATAAAAAAAACACGACACTTTTACTGTGTGTTTCTCAACGGTTTGTTTGCTCAGCATCCTGCCCCCTGTCTGGTCAGGTTCTCAACAATCTGTTTCTGGTGGGGATTTTATGGAAGTGCCTTCACCTTGAAAGAAGCTGGGCTGGATCATCCTTAAATTCCTTTCCAAATCCTGAGTTCTCTGTTTCTCCATCTCTGTGCTGGTCTGGATGTCTTTGAGATTAGGGAATGCTTGATAATGACACTTCGTAGGCTTATTGTCGGCATTCAGAGAGATAATGTGCATAAAATGCTTGGCACATATTTAGCACTCAATAAATGCTGTGTAAGATTATTACTGCTATGACTCTATCAAATTCAAAGATGGCTCTAAACTGGTTCCTTCATGTGGCCACTTTTCAACACATCAGTTATCTTCATCCAATAAACTTGATAAATTCTTCCATCTTCTAATTTTTAAGATGACATAATATAAAGACCTTTTGAAATAGATAGAGCACAGCACCAAAGTAAAATATCCATAGGTAATTATTTATGTTAATGATAGTACTTAACATTGGTCAGGTAGGTATTGATGCCCATTTATTTTCTATTTTATACATCCCATATATATAGAATGGTATTAACTGCATATGAGTCCATGTATTCCACAGCTCCAGACACATCAAGCTGTTAATAGACCTGTTCTGAGTGCCCTGATCGACTAAACGGACCAGAGGCTGGCCCCCTTCACAGCAGCAAGGCCTTCAGCATACTTTGCCCCATTTCTTGATTAATACTTCATACAAGACCAAATCAAACTCTCCGTAACGTCAAGATAAATTGCAGCTAATGCTTCTCTTTGATTTACTATCCTATCATACCGTCAACAGAGAGATATCTGCTAGCACTGTGACAGAATTTGTTCTTTATAAAGCCCTGTGTGTTTACGTCATTCTAGTCTAGACTTGAAAATGGAAGTTTAGAGTTTTTTTTCCAGATTTTGTAGGGCTGTACTTTCAAGGCTGATACCTTTTTACTTGTTTAGGAATTGGCATTATATTAACCCCAAGAGCTCTCAAAGAAGTTAAGACTAAAATTATAATAGACTTCTTTCTATTTCATATACGTTTAGATTTTAACAGTTTAATTAAACAATCTCAATACATTTTTACCTTGTTTACACTTTTGTCTTTTGGAATCACAAATTCTGGGTTGCCAGCATAGTTTTCAGATAACAATAGTCTTTTGCTGTAAATATACAAACAAAACACTAAATTTTCATTTTTAAGTAAGCATAGCAATAGTTTACCCTGTGTGTAGGATAATATTTCCCTTACTTTTCTCTCATGGCTAATATGGTTACAGGATAAAACATAAATTTTATCTCTCCTTATGTGTATTTTCAATCCCTCACTCATAAAATTATATCTTTTTTTAATATCTTGACCTACTTTATGCTTTCTATGGTGATTCCACTTCAACCCTGACTTATTAAGCAAGTTGTAGTTTTCTTCATGCCGCTTGTTCTTGGCAAACATTCTTCTACTACACTCATTGGAGTTTTAACATCAGAAGATCATGAGGTATCAGTTTTTGATAGGAAACACCAGAAAATGATCTATCAGTTGGACTCATACACTGTTAAACCCTGCCGTGGCATTCATTCTCTCCACTTTTATATATGTGTGATCTATATTTGATATTTACATTTATTTTATTTCTCACTTTTTCCATAGATGAATTCCAGGTGCCTTGTATGAGTATATAAATTAACAAGAAGCATTTAAAACATTTAAAAATGAGATAAAGGGAAAATCAAGTTGGAGAAGAATAACAGAACCAGAATGTCCTTAGACCAAATGCCTTTTCTGAGGTGAGCCTCAGATTTGAGTATGAGCCTCTAGCAGCCAACACAGAAAAGACCAATCAATTACAAAATACAAAAGCACATCTTAAATGTTCAGGACAATGTTATTATTGTTTAAACAGATATTAGAGAGAAAGTTCCAATATACAGCACCAACCCAGGGCCTGGTCCATAATATTTGTTCAAACAAAGATTTTAAATCAATGAATGGATAAATAAGTGAATTATTAATTATAATCATATTTATATAATCCTCATGACAAATGCAGCAATGAATGTTAAAGTCCGATTTCTCATTAGAGACTTCAATATTGCCTGATACCATCACCTCCACCTCTAATTTTTCGAGAGCCATTCCATTGTGAGGCCACAAGGATTCATTCTTTGTAGTGACTTTCTAAGGGATAGATGGTAGAACAGCAAGGGAAGCAAGTCATAGATGTACCTTCAGAACCATAGAGGCAGTGAGGTTAAGATTGCTGCTCGCCTGCAGTCAAGGATGAGCCGTGTGTTAAAGAGTCGGATGTTGGGAAAACTGATCTGTTCCTGAAAAAAAATCAAACAATCTGACACAGACATGAACGGAAAGCAAGGTCATCTCATTCAAAAAGACCATGAACCACTGTGTCTTAATTAGCTCAGGCTTCCATTAAAAAAATACCATAGACTGGGTAACTTAAACCACAGACATTTATTTCTCACAGTTATGGAGACTGGGAGATCAAGGTCAAGGTGCCAGCAGATGTTTTTCCTGGTCAGGGCCCTCTTCCTGGCTTGTAGACGTCCACCTTCTTGCTATCTTCTCGGTCTCTCTTCCTCTTATTATAGGGAGTAATCCCAACACGGAGTCCCAATCCCTGTGACCTCATCTAAATGGAATTACCTCCCCAAAGTGCCATCTCCAAATACTATCACATTGGGGGTTAGAGCTTCAACATATGAATTTGGTGCGGAGTGGAGGTGGACACAAACATTCAGTCCATAACATGCAGCAAATTTATTCCGTTCCCTACAGAGTTTTACTAAAGTGATTGAAAAATATCTCCTTTAAAAGATCTCTCCTCTTAAGTCTCATTGGGTGCATATTTTCCCTTCTTATTTCAACTCCCAAGTCACCAACCTTAATCTTAATCTTGCTGTCCGGGACAAACAGGGCAGACATTCAATTATATGCACTGTTAAAATACTGAAACCCTTAAGTTTTATTGTTGAAAATACTAAAATTGGATGATTCTTGCTAATCCGATGCTCTCCAGGGCCTCTCCACACCTAGACTGCCAGAAACCATTGTGTGATCTTCCACAATCCTGAATTAAACAAGAACTTGATCAAACATTTGTCTAGAACTCCGACAGAGAGTACTTAATAATTAATAGCTATTATTATTATCATTGTTTGTAGTTAAAGGTTATGCTAGAGATATTTCACAACCAGTAAAGAAACAACAAATCCAACTTTAGCTTATGTGTTGTAAAATAATTTTGACTGTCATCCATAAAGCCATCACCATCATCACCATCATTATTTATCTTATTAAGTCCTTAGTTTGCATCAGGTCAAATCCTAACCTTTTTGTATTTGATTATCTAATTTAATCTTTTCAAAAAATATATGTGAAGTAGATACTATTATGTCCCTGGTGAAAGTGAAACACAGGTGTTAAATATTTGCTAACATATGATGGGATTGGGTTGGAACTTAAATCCTCCTGACTCAAGAGACAAGACTCTTCACCAGTTCTCTTGATGGCATCCCAAATGAGAAAGAGACTACCCATCTCTCTCCTCCGTTCACATCTTAGACTATAAGAAATTGGCCACCTTTTCCTTAAATGTTCTGAAAAACTTCACAAAATTTTGAAAAGTGAATTTTTTTAAGCATAAGTAAAATTACTAAATGGAATTGCTGAGTAGTCAATTTTATTCCCATGTAGATACTTATATGTGAGAGCGATAAGTATAGAGAACCACTTATTGGCAGATTTTGGAGAAAATAACAGTGTTATATTGGATACTTCCAGAAAACACTTCTGTGCTGTCAACAAAAGGTAGGAGTTACTGTTAAACTGAATGGTTTCTGAGTATAACAAAATGATTAGGGTACCAAGGCTATAAATCTGGCCCTTGTCAAGTATAATAAATTCACCTGCAAATATCAAAGACAAATCTGAGCTTATGGTGCTTTGATATTAAATGTAAAATCTTTATTTTAAAAGAGAGAAAATTGAGAATCACCACTGGAAATGCTAGTTCTGCAGAT
Source organism: Equus przewalskii (assembly GCF_037783145.1). NCBI lineage: Eukaryota > Metazoa > Chordata > Mammalia > Perissodactyla > Equidae > Equus > Equus przewalskii. The sequence goes on from NC_091833.1 coordinate 42,670,324, forward strand.
AGCCATAAATTTTAGGAGAATTTCATAAGTTAACATGTAGACTCAGTAATAGTATTTTGTGGCTCCCACATATTTTGTGATAGCAGCTTTTAACCTAAATATCAAGCGTTTTATGACCATTACAAATGTCTGGCTTTCTATTTGCCTGGTTAGGGCTTTAATCTTGTCAACTTCCTATACTGCATCCACAGAGAAAGATTTTACTTTTGAGTGTGTTTGAGTTATAGACATATCGAACCAGATGTTGACACAAAGAAGAATGTTTCAGTAGCCTCTCTTGGAGTTCAGAACAACTCATTCATTCATTTATCATACAGCAATATTTATTGAGCATCTGAAGCTTCAATTATTCTTTGGAATGGCTCCATAAATTAAAAAAAAACACCTTGTGTACAAAGCGTGCTTCTCCATATATCCTTTTTGTTCACTTCCTGCTGTTATCATTCTGTTCATAAGGATTCATTTATAAGTTGGAAATGAGGCAAATCTTAGTTTTTCATGATGCAACTTATCCTTCTCCTCATTTATACAAAAAACTTCAACAACAAGTAATTTCATCCAGTGATCTTTATTTCCAAAGAGAGTAGATGCCATTGATAAAATGGTTTACTTAATTTCCAGAAGTCGGAGAGGGAAAAAGCAAATAGCTTACCTCAGATAAGAACTGGATAGCCATCGTCTGGTAGCGTGTTTATTAATATCCCGTATATTCATAAAATATCCCTGGACTCATACTTAAAAATAACCTAGAAATAATAGCCTCTGGGTAGGGTCAATGAGGGGGTAGGGTTCAGGAGTGGGAGGGAAACTTTTTTGTGCTGTTTGAATTTTTTATTCTGGTCTTGAATTTCTATTCTAAAAATGTATGAAAGGGTTAATTTGTTATTTGATTTTATTTTCTATCTAAATTCACTAAAATAGTTCCCCCAAATCTACTATAAGATTTTTGCGTAATCCAAATGCAAAATTATATAAATTTTAACAGTAATCAGAATAAGCTAATAATAACCCTAAAACAAACTAAAGTCAAGATCTCTTAAAATATCGTTTGTAACCAGAAATACTCATTTAAAATTTTCAAGTATCAATTCTATTTATAAAATTTGATGTCATTTTTTTTTTTATAAAAGTTATGTCTTATTCCATATTTGTGGTAAAAATAATGAACATGCTGCAGACAGGTCTCATGCTGCTTGACAACAAATAAAGCTGATGTATCCATGGAAAGATTTGGAAAGCAATCTATATTTCTTAGAATTATCCTAAATGTTTACGGCCATGTCTACAAGGCAGAGGACAAAGAATAGATTGGTTCTTTGGAAAGCAATCTATATTTCTCCGAATTATCTTAAATGTTTACATTTTACAGGTGAATAAGTCAAAAATAAGAAAAAGGAAAAGCCTTACCTTTTCCTGAAAGTCCAAATAAGTAAATCACTTAAATGTTAAAATTTTTATTTAAGAATTAATTTGAAATAGCATATTTTCCATGCTCTGTGTAAATTATTAATTAAGTTGTGTTGAAATACACTGCATATGATTTGATAATTCTAGCTGTGGACTTATCTGTTTGATGTATCTAGTATTCAAACGATGCACTAGGAATTATTTCCCAGTTTCTAAATTGCTCAATAAAGAGTAACTGGTGATCACAGTGTTTCAGGTATGAACAGAAAGATGACATGTAGTTTCATTATTTTTTGCTCAGCTATCATAAAAATTTGGTATTTATTGTTTGTCTGTTTAGGCTGTATTCACCAGATCACACATGCCAATGCATATAGAAATTGAGCACATGGATATTTCTTATGAAAAGAAAAATAAAAGTCTTCCTATAAACATTTTTCTTACCAGCAGTGGACTCTATATTGAAGGGACAGTACTTTCTCTACTGACTTTTAGCATTACTTTGTGTTAATAGTAGATATTATACGGGGTTAGTTTTACTGTAACTGGAATAATGTGTTATGCTTCCTCCTTTCCCTCCAGGGTTACTTTGAAAGTTTCTGGGGTCATGTTTGTCCAGGCACCACGACTGAGAAGACACTACTGACATTCGCTGGGGAGGGGATGAAGACCCCAGCTGCCTGCAGCGCTCAGGACAGGCCCACACAGTGAAGGCTGACAGTCAGGCGGCTCACCTTGGTGCAGCTGTATTCGTTCTTATACTACCGAAATTCCCCCTTACAGGTGAATAAAAGCTTCTCCAAGCCTCCTCAGTGCAGCCTCTCCCAGGATCCCCTGCCCCTGGCATTTAACAGTCTCACTGCTTAGTGGTTAACATCTGGCCTGACATGAGTCTCTTATATCCAGCTCTAGCGTTAAGACTGGTGTCGCTTCCGATTGGATAAAATGACCAAGAATTTTAATATCCACCCATCGAACAAAGAAGAATGTTTTCATGATCTGTAAGATTTTCAATGTTCTGCCAGACATTTAGAGACCAGACATATGCTTCATCTTGGGTTCTCTGTGGCATATTTTTATTACTGCAACCACCTCATAATATAACATAATTTATAAATGAAACTCCACATACAAATACCCCCCAGCACATTTGTATGAATATGGTGCCTCGTTTTTTTCTCCACTTCAAGAGTAAAGTGTCTGGCATGTAAGTTATACTTCAGTTGGAGTTATATTCCTCTTTCTCATATAAGTGCATTATGTTATTACTTACTACATTACTTTTCTTCCCGTCCTATGCCTCTGCACCCTTTCTCTCTCTGTATCCTTTAATGAAAAAGGTTCTGCTCTTCTTTTAAATCCAGATTTACTCATTATAAGTGGATAAAAACATCTAATTACATTTTTGTCTTCTAGTATAGCCATGCCTGATTATGTTCATATTGAAATTCATATTAATTTATTATAAATTACTTCCCTTTTATTTTATATTTCCTCAGGGCACTATAAATTTTTTCCGAAATTGTGTTTAGATATAGATTATATTATTTATGTATTTCATTTCAAGTTAGTAAATGGGTCATTAGAAATCATTTAAAAAGAAGAGAGGGGGACACTGAGTCTCATAGGGTTAAGAACTACTAGGCTAACTTAATTTATTAAAAGCCAAAGCTCTTTCAAATTGGTATATGGAATAAAAGGTTATCCTGTAAGCACACAAGACGTCCTCTGAAGTCTTCTGCAGTAATAAAGCTAAGGCTCACTGCCTCATCCTTTTCTATGGGCCACGCACGGCTGCAAGCATTTTATATAAATCACTTCATTCAATCCTCACAACAATTTTATGAGACAGCTATTCTAATTAGCCCCATTTTACAGATGTGAAACTAAGGCACGGAGAAGTTCACAAAACTGGAAAGTACTTAGTTAAAATACATATCTAGAGATGAAAAATAAAATCTTATGGCTTGGTTAGAGTAGGTCGTGGTAGGCAAATGCTGACTGAGAACAACTAGAAAAGTCGGATGAATTAAGATATAAAAGAGAGCAGAGGCTGTGGAAACATGGCCCGGAGGGAGAGGCGAATTGAGGATCCTAAGCCTTCCCAGGGGACATTTTCTAATTCTAGCCGAGGCTCGAGGTTGAGAATCTGGGCTCCAGGCAGACCAAGAAGGATCTAGAAAACAGAATTTTGGCAGTGCCGCCCAGCTGGAGTGACAGAACTAGAGAAATGAGGGTACTCAAATTCAGAGCTGGATTCCCCTTCAAGATGTGTGATCACTTCTGAAAGTGTGTAGAGCGGGAGACGAGAGAGCCAAGCCAAAATCTTAGAAAAGCAGAGTGGAATTTCCAGAAGTACTTGGGAAACAAAGGTCGGCCAGGGTGACCAGAGAATGCTGAGTGGAACCAAAAGCCCGGGAGGAAGTGCTGAATTACTACCGAAGGTCTGCCCGGGCTTTCTCACCCGGGCACACTTGCCAGGCAGGCCGCAGGCAGAAACAGAACTGAAGCTTGACTCCTGGTAGAAGGCCGCCGCTGGGGGCCAGGGACACTTTGAAATTAAAAGTTACAATTAATGAATCTATGCCTTGTGGTCTCAATGAATTTTTATCCTTCTGCTGAAGTTTTCTATCTTGTTTTACTTCTTTACCGGTTCATTCTCCATCTTTTCCTTCTCCCACACATTCTACATACAGTCAAAAGTATGATTTTGTTATTTTTGGATAAGAAAAACAGCTTAGATTTATTGATTCTCTTCTATGCCCTGGCAATATTCTAAGCACTTTAAATATAAAAACTAAATTAACCTCAAAAGGACACTATAAGATGGGTGCTATTATTGCTCTTTTTGCATCAATGTGGAGATTGAGGCCCAGAGAAGTGAAGTAACTAGGCTAAAGTCAAAAGATAATATGTAGCAAAATTGACATTCCAGCCAGGAAAGCTTGCTCTGTGGTCCATGTTCATGACTAGTAATTCTTACATTAAAATTTTACAGAAGTCTGAACAGAGATGAGAGGAAAGGGCCGATCTTAATATACAGACTAAATAAAGGAGTAAATACATAGTATTACAACCTCATCAACGACTAAATCAGGACATTCATCCCATATGACTAAAATAAAGATCTTACTCCTTGTGCCATAGATTTGTTCTATTAAGCAACATTCAATTCATTCATGCCCCTTTTAAGCCAATTTGTGTTGGATAATCAGTCAATATTTTTTTAGTCAAACAGAGAGTCTCTTTTTTTTAAAGCATTTGAATTAGACATATTCCATTTGGAATCCTTATGTTACTACATCTTTTTCTGTGTGACATTGAGCAAGTTAGTCTCTTTGAGCTTTGGTTTTCTTATCTGTAAAATGATAAAAAATAACAATCTTACCTAATAGATCTGTTGTGGGGATTTGATGAAATAATACAAAAGACCCATTTTTCCCAGTAGCTGTCCTAAGTACACAATACAGAGCAGCAATTTTATTATCAGTGTACGTAGACAGGTGCATTGATGAAAAACAATGATTCGTTAAAGGAAGAAATACTAATAAGACAATAATGCATCTTCTAAATGCAATGTATTTTAGCATGCTTTTCCTTTGGAAAAATAAAGAAAAATCTCCGGGTTTATGAGGTACAGTAAGTCTTGTATAAACAGTACTGTTCAGAACTATGATGTCCTTAGATCATGATAACCCTACTTTCCAAGAATGTGTGGGGATCCTTTTATGTCGCCTAACTGAACTGCAGCCAACAAATTAGTGAGTTTGAAAGACGGGGAACTGCTAAATAGAAATAGGGCTGTGAAAGCACCATTTCTTAAATAATGAATTTAGAACTCTCCTAAACATTCTTGCTTTGTTTTAACATAATTGCCTATCTTTTGGCCTCTTTACTTTTCTCAAGAAGCTGGAAAAATGCAATACCAGATGTTACCTGAATGTTCTGAGAGAATACCAATGACTAAAAATGAAATTTATTCCATGCTTAATGTATTTTGGTATTTCTTTCATATTGTTATTATATTTGTTGTTTCAGATGGCAAGCCCAAGATATAAGGGACTGCTTTGTGTCAAATTCGGTGCTAGGGAACATAAAAGAAGGTAATTTGAATCACCATAATCAGCCCTCAAGGAGCTCTTATTCTAGCAATGAAGACAGGCACACACATGAAACGATTACAAAACTAAGCGGGAGTGTGACTGCCATGGAAGATGCTAGCAGGGTGGGTCTTCCAAAGAGAAAGCACCAAAGTCATCACGGAGGCCTCAGAGAAGGCAAGCTAGCAGACAGACCAGTCTTCATTCCGAACCCGCCCCTGTCAGCAGATCTTCAGAGGCCTTTAAATCTGAGTACCTAGTCATTCAGTATTACCACTATGAGGAATAACGCTTTAGGATTTAATTTAGGTGTTTGGGCTCAAAAGAGTGAGGTGAAGGACCTTTTGAGCTAGTTAGTCCTTCTTGTTTCTCAAAGGGAGAAAAAAAGATCTCAAGGAAGTTAGAAATGAACTTTGTTCGCTTGTCTGAGTGTTCTTTTTATTGTGTTCTACCCAATAATTACGTTCAGTTACAATTCTAGGACCTGTGGTGTGTACAAAAATATAGTTCTGCTTCGGCATCTTTTGTGTGTTATGGCCTGTTCCTGTTCCCAAGCTGCTTATTTCCTAATTAAGGAATTTACTTGAACATAGTAAATAGGAAACAAAAATGATTTCATTTCTGTTGGAACGTGCTATTAAATTTAAAGACTAGGTAGGTGGAAGAAAATTCTCACATAATAGATGTCACCACATAAAATGTTAAAACTTTGATATTCCAACTAAAAGTATAAACAAAATCAAACTGAAAATGACAGGTGTTCAGTCTACAGTCCTCTGTTCTACCAGCTGAGCCATCAGATAGTGAAGGGATGGATGAATAGGAGGAGCACAGGGGATTTTTAGGGCACTGAAACTATTCTGTATGATACCGTAATGGTGGGTACCCGGCTTTATGCATTTGGTAAAACTCACAGAACCCTAATGTAAACTATAGACTTTGGTAATAACGTATCAATCTCAGTTCATCAGTTGTAACAAACATACCACACTAATGCAAGATGTTAACAGAGGAAACTGAGTATCAGGGGAGAGCACACTAATGCAAGACGTTAACAGAGGAAACTGAGTATCAGGGGAGAGGGGTGCAAATGAGTTCTCTGTATTTCTGTTCATTTTTTCTGTAAACCTAAAACTATTCTAAAAAATAAAATCTACTTAAATGAAAATGACAAACGAAGGAAATTTTTGTGAGAAATGGATATTGAATGATTAATACCCTTAACAAATAGAGATCAAATAAATCAATGATTAAAATAATTAAAATTTGAAACATACAAAGGACATAAAGAGATGAATAAATCAATAATAAACATATGAAAAATATTGATATCATTAATGATCAAAGACATATAGAGAAATTACGTATTTTTCACTCGTATAATTAAACATTTCATAAAATGCTAACAGTGCAGCTAAGGGTGCAGGTTAAGGGGCATTTTTAAATCTGTAAAGAAAGAATAAATTGAGTTAAAAAAAATTTAGAAAGCAATTAGGAAATATAGAGCAAGATATTTTACCTATTCACCTATGCGTCCATTCCTTCATTGATCGTCGCTCAAATGTTCTTAAATACTCAACAAGTTTATAGGACTAGAAATACTGCCGTGGGTATGACAAACATTTTCCCCTTACACCATGAAGTTTAAAGTTTAGTGGAGAAAATAGATGTTTAAAGAATTTTAAAAGTTAATTGTTCTCGTTATGAAGGTACGGAGAAGGAACACAGAAAGGCTGAAATGAGTCTGGATTCATTAAAAAGATAAGCAGGAGTTAACTAGATGAAGGGAAGGTGACTCATTCCATCAAGAGTAAGAGCACAATTGAAACACTACAGCACAGAAGAACCTGGTGAGCTCAGGGGGATGAAAAAAGTCACTGCCACTGAAGCATAGCTTCAGTGAGGAGTTGGGCACAGGGAGAGCCTTTGAAGGAGCAGGCACTGATGCCGAACAGTCTCCTGGCATTTGGGCCCAAGAGTCTTGAGAGAGGAAATTGATAAGGTTGGTGAGTTTGGCGGCATGTGAGTAATGCTATAAGGACACCATAATGAACATGGAAATGTAAAGTATATTTTTCAACCTGTTCTCCATTATTCAGAAGCTCAGTATCTTAGTTGAAACTCTCTGGGCAACTATGTGCCTATGAGAGAAGAGAAATTAGGAGATCCTGCAACAAACGGGGCCATAGGCCTATAGTGAGTGTATCCAGGACACTGGGATGAGGCATATGAGGGGACACTAGGGAGCATAGTGTTTATCATGGGCTGTCCGCAAAATATTGTTAAATCAGACAGTTGCTAAGTAGGTGGGACCTGGAGGTTTCTAGGAAGCGAGGTAAGAGCCTGCAGAGGATGGTGACGCATCCCTGAACACATCTTGCTGGAGGATTTTTTTCTTTACCCTATGCCACAGTCTGCATTTTGGTTCTTTAAATGATTTAGTGGAAATACTTAATTGTAGAAGAGGCTTGATAGCTGCAATTAACAAACTAAGATTTAACTGGGTCAAGGTCTTCTAAAAATGGGAAATGAGAGGGTGGTGAAATGTTTACATGCGCCAACTGTTCTATTTTAGAGCTTGGATACTGTAATTTCCCCTAATATTTTATCTTGCAAGTGAAATAATCTGAACTACTTTGCATATCTTTGTCCAGATGGCCCTTTATCTGGCATCTATCAGCTACAAGCAATGCCTGATTCACAAATGACCTGTAGCTGCTCTTTCATGTAGGCATTTGTAGATAAACCCAGATGCAAATCGCCATTTATAACATTCTTCAACAACCTTCTACCCCTGTCACCAACTAATTGCCCTGAGGAACTCAAGGAAGGGTTGGGAAACAAGAGATGCAATCACCAACGCCCTGAACCAAACCAAGCCCCACCACAAAAGCCATGCCTATGACCTTTGCCTCATTTACAATGCTAAGACCTCCTCTCTGAGAGGAGCTTAGGCCTTGTTGCCATAACCTGCAGTGTATGTGGACTCATGCTTTCCAACTGAGCCTGCACAAGTGAATACCCACCTCTCCTTTTTGAATATTTATTCCCCATCCAAAAGAAGAGGTCCCTACTTCCCTTTCTTCCTGGACACCACGACTTGGAAATGATTCCCATGGCCTCCTATTTGCTGCAGATATACCTTGCTTTGTGTGACAATTACTTCTGGTGCAAACTCTCATTTAACTCCGCAGGAGGAACTCTGTCAGGGGGCAAACCCACTTTTGGTTTGGTAACAGCCCACCCATAATAAAAAGATTTGGAGGTTTCAATGCCCAGGTTCTAGAGAAAGAAAGGAAAAGTATGGATAAAAATAAGCCAAAGTAGTCCAGAAAAATTACATTTTAAAGATCAGATAGTAAGAAAATGTACAGAAATAAGATTTTTAACTAGAACAATAAACAACATACAGTCCATCATCATGCACGACTTACCATTTCAAAAATATGGCTGCACGACTGTCATAAAAGCCCAGCCTCTTCTCTTTAGGAGTTTGCTCTCGAATCCTCTATAAGAAGAGTGGTCAAAACATTTCTGAGTGCAGCTCAGTTTGGAACATAAACAAGCCCTGGCAGGACTTCTCTGTTCAGTATCAGAAATAAAAGTCTGGGTATTTTCTAATGATCGTTTTCCAATACACTTTGTTCTGAATTGGGTGTTATTTTTTTCCTCTAGGCTTCTGTGTGTGTGTGTGTCATATGTGTATACATATACTTTTTATAGTTTTTTTTATTTTTATCTCTCTCTCTATATTTTTGTAATCATACATAGAAAAAATTTAGAATTGTGACAGTTTAATGACTGCGGAAAATCCAATATTTATCTGTTAGGCAAGTTCAATGTCAAGTGTCACAGAACAATTAACTTCCTCTTTCCCTCCTTGTCCGTTTCTGGGTGTAGTAGTCGGCCCCCCAGCGTTCCCCACAGAGGAATTCTAAGATGGATGTAAGGCAATTACTTGTTTCAAGCAAAGTCAACTCCCAGAGCCTCCTGAACTGAAATCACACACACATCTTAAACTTCCAGACTCAGTCCCTATTGTTTTGCTTAAGGGACACAGCTGAGTTCTCCCCAGCCACGTATTCGGGATTCTGGTTTGCATTCAGACTGAGAAGACCAGAGATATGAAGGGGTGACAATTGGTTCATTTAAAACATAGCCCCGAAAGTAACGTATTCAACAAAGTATTCAAATATCGCCTTAAGAAATTATTGAAAAGGCAAAACACCAGGGGGTTTAAGGTTAACAGTACCATCTAAATAGGAGTTGGTACTGAATATGGAAGCTTTTACTTGAAAGGAATTGATGGCTCAGAAATATGATCTGCATGTGGGCTAAGTGACAACCTAAACAAAGAAAGCGGCTATGCTTAATTTGCCTAGATTCCATGACTGAGCTGTGGTATTATGAACTTGTTTATAGTAATAACACTAACGCCTCTGCTCCATCTTTGTGCCGTTACCTAGACTACGTTGTCTGACACCACCATTCTGCATTAACCTCCATCTGCTGGGCTATGTCTGTCATTTCTTTCACTATAACATAATGTGACAGAGGCTTCATTTACCTAAACTTATCTTGGCAACTTGTACTTCATTAAAGAGAATCCCGCAAGCATCAGTTAAAGCTTTCTTAGCTGGCCATGCATAACCAAGCTTCATAAATCATTCTTTCACTTTCCATTTTGCAGCTTCTGGAAAGGTAACATTATTGAATTCAGATCACTGGAAAAGAGCAGTACTAAAACGTTTATTGACCAGCTTTTAGGCACTGAGCTCTGTTTGAATATAGACAGCAATATTAACCAAAGCTTTTGAATTTAAAACTCAAGTCTCTAATACAGTTTATACTGTGCTATAAATACCTTTTATAACACTCACTTGAGCAAGTTGATACTAACCCAGGGAAGAAAAGAATATTCTTGGGCCTTGGTTCCCCATTCCTTACTGCCTAACCTTCTTAACTTTATTTGTGCTAATTTGAGAAGAGGCTTATATTACCATTTGCTTTTCACCACCAACTGTAAACACTATATTGAGTGGGTAGCAAAAACCACACATTGTCCCCTTTGCGTTCATTCCTTGGCACATTTCGCACTCTACAAAAGTTTGTGCATCGAGTTTGTTCAACCTAGAATCAACCACTGGAACCTCCTTGGCAACACATTCTGGGTCAAGCTGGTCTTTTGCCAAAAGGCACCAAAGACAAATCTCTTATCCAATAAGCTTCCACATGTATTTGTGGAAGCATTATCATATTTATGCTTGCAAATTTATGGTCTTTCATTGAGAGCATTGAAGATTTGCCATCACAGAATAAGGAAAGGACCTTGAAAGCCAGAAATTGGAGGAGGTTTGTTCTTGTGGGGAAAATAATTATTTTAATGTATTTAATGCATTACTCTGGCCAACAAGAAGCACTTTATCTCACCCTTCACCACCCTCTGCCCTGAAGCTCTTGAAATCAAGTATTTTAGATGAGTACACGGTGAGTAATCATGGTTTATTTACTTTGGGTCATTCAGGTGAAACTCTATTTTCTCCTGAACGTGTGTCAAGTCATCTGCAATGTATCTGTATTTTTATTGACAAAATGAATGAAACTGTGATTTTTACTCTGTTCACATTTTAAAACAAACAATTATAATATGATTTTTAAAGAAATCCCTAAAATGACAAATTGGAATCACTTAACATTTTAATCTAAATAATGCAATTTAAAACCAAAGGGCTTTAGAGCTGGAAGGAAACTTATAGAAGATCTGGCTCAGTTGACTCGCTTTACCTACACCTAGTAGGACACAGGCTCTTCGTTTGACATGATTTGCCCAAGCTCGTAGAGCAAGAGAACGGCAAAAGTGGAACTCGCAAGATTCTGACCATAATTACAGAGTTTCTGATCCAGTGTATTTTTATATGCTAAAATGTATATCAATATAGCAAATAATTTTCATGTCTTAAAATAAGCCTTTGATAAGAAATATCAACTTATACATACGTTTATAATGGAAAGTTGTTTTCTACTAATAGATTCTCAATTATTACAGCAAAAGGAAGCCAGAATTACACACAGAAAATTTCTCTTACTTCCCTGTGCTGTATCTGTTGATGTTTAATTTTTTATCATGATAGAGAAGTTGTGAATTCTAATACAGCTTAACACCATAGAAATAGAAAAAATAAATAAATATAGCAAAAGATCAGCTCTCTCGGTTGACTGCTATGTACACTTTCTACTGACAGTGAAACAGAGCACTTGGATTCATCAGGCATCAGTAAATTTAGAAATTACATTGGAAGTTACCCAGCCCAACATCCTCAATTTACAGAAGAGAAAACAGAGGTTCTGTTAAATGACTCACGCAATTATGGTGTTCTTTCCACTATAACATGTTATCATCCCTTTAATCCTTATAAATGAGAGATATTTATCACTCTTGTATTAACCCACCAAGAGTGAGCAACAATTTCGAAGGGCCCTGAGGAGTCCCTCAAGGAACTCACAATCCAGTTGGGAATATGAGCATTTACATAACAAATAATGTAACAATTTCCTAATAGATACAAACTGCAAAGAGAACAAAATAGAAGCAATGAAAAATTCAAAAGATTAAAAGAAAAAGTGAAGAAACAGAAAGAAGAATGGGAGCTCATCAGGGAGAGAAGTGAGGAAGGGCTTTCCAGATGATAAACCCCAGCAAAGGCATGGCCTGGGAAAGCTTGATAGCGTTACCAAACAGTTGACGACACCAAGAGGTCCCTTCAACTGCTGGTCACCGTCTTCGAAGAGTCTAATTCCCACCACTGAATAAACAAAACCACTCTTTGTTTACTTTCAACTTTCTATGCTGCCTCTCATATTTTGAAGTGGTGGTAATATTTTTTATGTGGTGAATTGGGAAGAGAATGGGGGGTCAGTCAGACCTGGGGTTCAATCTCTGCTCCAGTTACTACTTGTATGGAGTTTGGCAATTACATTTTAGTTCCTCATTTCTCTCAAATTTAAAGTTGAACTAAATAGCACTTAATCCCTGGGGTTATTTGTGCCTAGTTTTTAGTAGAGTGCCTAGCTAATAGTAGGTTCTCAAAACATGGTAATTGCAAATGACATTTTAATTAGGGATATGCTATTTTGAATATAGGGTACAGCCACATACTAGAACATTCATCTACTCCTAAAATAAACATTAAAGGATAGAGAATGAAAACCATGTCCAGATGCACAAGAGAATTTCTATGTCTGTGCCCTGCAGAATAACTACTACGCAATTGATTAATATTAGCGAACACTTTGACTATCTCAGATGAAATCTCTATGTAAGTTCTAAGTAAAATTTTATTTCATCTAATTATACAATCAAAACACTACCGCTTGTGTTTCTAATTACAGTAGTCTGCAACTGTATTACTAAAATTATAAACTGAACTGCTTCCCATAGCCATTGTAGCCTAAAGCAGATATGCATAAGATGAGTTTCCCTGACTGGAGCTATGCACAATATCTAAAATTAATATGGACCCGAGGTGCAGAGCAATTCACAGAGAAATACCCTCACATTTCCTTACAAGCATTCCTGAATTGTGAACAGTAACCTCAAGATATATCTTAGTACCCCACTGAAAATAGAAGCCCTGCCCATTCTGAGGCAAAGCTGTTATAATCAAAAGATAGCAAATACTAGAGAATGCTCATTTTCTTATCACATTTCCTACAGGAAGATGATCCTCACACTGTCTTTGAGACCAGACAGAATTTGCCATATGGAAGTACTCAAATAACATTTATTATAGACAATGTTCCCATATTTTCATGCTCATTCAATAGAAATGAACAAATCTTCCTTCCTGCTTTGCTAAGATTACAATAGTATAGAAAACTATTTAAAAAATAGCCTTCCGATTCACCTAGTTTCTGACTGTCTGCACAAAGGGAATATATATTAATTTATCCCTTAAATTAGTATTCTCTTCCTGAATCAAAATGCCCTTTATAGCAGACAATGGATTTTGCTTAAAATAAAAATGAAATTACTTCGATGAATAAAAGGTTTTTTCTTCACACTCTTAGGTTATCAGGAAGGTTTATAGTTGAAAGAGAGAAGAATATTTCTCTGGAATCAAAAGCAACAAGCTGATAATTCACCTTTCGTTAATTCATTTTGACTTTTTAAACACGGAGCCTTAAGAGGCTTTGTTGATTTTTCTAGAGTAAATGACCAATGACCTCTCGGTGTCTGTTAAAGGACCTACTTTCTTGGAAGTCAGAAGGAAGTGGCAATTAGACGTTTTGCTTAGAGACTTGGAGTCCATCCAGCCTGCAAATGGTTACTAAAAATCTGGTCAGCTTTTCTTCCTGGGCACACCCAGCGACGGTCGCAGTTAGGTGGGGCTGAATGACTGCATTTTGGCCAATAGGATGTAAATAGAAAAGATGTCACCACTTCCAGCCCTGGGCCATAGAATCTCTCTGTGTGTGGTCCTCAGTCTTTCTCTCCATCCAACACCTGAGGGAACTCTCTGGAGTATTACAGTGGAAGCAAAAATTCTAAGAGGCCTGGGTCTCAAAATGATCATGGGGAACAGATCGCTTGTGAATACACACACACGTGCGCATGCGTGCGCATACACAGCTGCGCTGCCAACACAACAAACCAAGTAGTCTGACATAGTGACAGGAGAAATACAGTTTTTTCTATTTAAGTCGCTGAAATATTTGGGTTGTTTCGATAGAAGACTTTACTGCTGCTCACAAATATTTCTGTTCTATTTCCCGGTGCGCGGGGAAATGTTCTTTCCGTCCTCCTGGAAGTGAGTTGTCGTCATATGAATTGCTTTAGCCAATGACGTGGGAGCAGAAATGATGCAGGTCTCTTCATACCTACTGCATTAGCTGCTGGTGCAACAGTCTCCAGAGAAATAAATCAACATTACTTTGCCCCTCCGAGGTTTGTGTGTTGCATTTTACTTCAGAATAACTAGGTGTCTGGTTAGTGAAGGTTGTTTCAGGAGGTAGCCTGTTCAGTGCAAGGCCTAAACCTGAGCCCTGAGGTTCCGATTTTCTACCAAATAAATTACTGAATACATGTTGTGAAATAGAATCCTTTCCTCTGAGACAGGTACCACTCAGAATCTGAACTTTAGAATCTCTCTCTTCAGTACATAGAAGGACTTTTCCTTTTTTCTTCTTCTTCTCTTCTCCCCAAAGCCCCCCAGTATATAGTTGTATATTCTAGCTGCAGGTCCTTCTAGTTTGTGTAGAAGGACTTTTCTTAATAATTAAAAATCTAAGAAGATAATTTTAGAAAAATTCTAATTGATAAAATATGTAGAGTAAGAAGCTGTACATTGTTCATCTCTTTCTAAATTTCTCTCTCAGGATGGACTTGCCTCAAATCCGAGGGAATATACAGCAGCAGTTCACGCGTGTTCCATGGTAAGGGAGTACCTGAGGACCAACTTCAAAATACCCAAATGGGTTCCTGGAACATAGATTCTAATTTATGGATTGCCCAAGCCTTCTCTTCAGGAAGCACCTTTCTCTCCATCTTGGAATCCTGTTCTCAATCCTGAGGCTAATTAACCACGCCATGTTCCCAGGCCAATCCCATTGGCCACAATCCGTAATGGAAGCCTCTCCAGGCACCTATACCCACACCGTCCTCTTCCCAAGAACAGACCTGCTCTGTTCTGCCTCTCTAGTGTCTCATGGTCCCACCGTCGCCTGCATCAGACATTTTCAGAGGCAGTATTGCAGGGTAGTCTAAGAGCAGGCTCTGGGGTCAGACATGACTTGAAATTTCAGTTCTGCCACTGAGTGACTGTGTAACCTTGAACAAACACCTTGACCATTGTAAAGGCATTCCCCCCCCCTTGTAGAACAAAAAACTCCTTTCCCACACACGCAGCAACCGATTTGTGGGCATCTTCATTATTTAATTATAGCAATAGCAACCACATTTGTTGTCTTTTGTCAAATTTACCTTTATATTCTTATCTAATAGAATGCCCAGATTATCACAAAATAAACTTGCCTCATGTTAAAACGTGTCCTGTACTTTGCTACTTTACAGGCTTTATTTCAAACTTTCCGCGTGACATACCAAATCTTTTTTTTTTTTTTAACTTATTCTGCCTTGGCCTCTCCTTGCCCTTCCAAAGACTCTTCCTAGAATGTCTTTAAGCTTAGAACTTCCAAAAGGAACCACAACGTCCTAAACCACCTTGCCTTTGCACATGTAATTCACCTGTTTTCTGTTGTCATGAATCCTCTTTGACTTTTCAGACTGAGTGCTGAGGGCTGACTGCCCTTGATTACCCTAGCTGAGTTGCATCTCCTTTTCTGTGCATCTATAATACTTTGGCCATCCCCCTGATTAACTAATGTCACAATGATTGTATTTTTCGTATGCTTGTCCCTCGTCTCGTCTTTACTGGAAACTTCCTTCAGAGCAATAATTATCTTCTTTTTATTTCTGTCTCTTCAACACAGAAAATTATGTGTCACACAGTAGGTGTCTGTATTAGTTTGTTAGAACTGCCTTAACAGAGTGCCACAAACTGAGTTGCTTAAAGAGGAGAAATTCATTCTGTCCCAGTACTGGGGGCTGAGATTCTGAAATCAAGGTGTTAAAACTGCTGGTTCCTTCTGAGGGTTGTGAGGGAAGGACCTGTTCCAGGCCTCTCTCTTGGCCTTATGAATAGCTGTCTCCACGTCCACGTGATGTTCTCCCTGTGTGTGTGTCTGCCTTCAAATTTCCAATTTTTATAAGGGCTCCAGTCTTTTGGATTAGGGTCTGTCCTGATGACCTCATTTTCCTTGAGTGTCCACCTCTGGGAAACACTGTCTCCAGATAAGACCGTATTCTGAGGTCCTGGGGTTTAGGGCATCAACATTCGGATTTTTGGGGAGACAACTCAACCCACAATATTGACAAATACATATTGAATTTATGCAAGAATGGAAGTGTAAGGATGTTACTAAATTTGTTACAAACCATCACTTACGTCATGTATGTATTAGTTACAGTGTTCTATATTGCAAATGGTAACATAAGAGCTCTCTGATGCCAGAATATAATATCCTGAGACAAAAGAAAAAAATCTTTAGCAGGTATCTTTAGGATGGATGTGACCTCTTATGCCGCATCAATTCAAAGTTTATGAAGCCATTTATTTCTCCCTCAGCTGGGGCTTCTCTGCTCTGTTAATTTTCATCCTATTCTTCATTTATTCAACTTCTTAGTCTTTAGAACTATACTAGGTTCTGAATATACCACAGAGAAGAAAATGCAACACTTTGTCCACTCAGCAAGACCATCTCTATGGAATAATGGCATTCATGTAAGAAAATAACACTTATACAAATTACGGTTTGCCATAGGTTTGCAAAACCCATAAAGCCTCTGGGAATCAAGATATATTGAAAAATCCATTCTTCCAGCTACATAAAAACACTTAAAAGCATCAAGATTCTTTGTGCCAAGTGAAGAAATTGCAAGGAAAGGTGAAAGGATATTACTATACTGAGGTATTTGCCTTTAACAGGTTTTCCTTTATTTTTATTAAATGCCTATGGTTCCGGCATAGTGATTTCACTTTGTATAAAAGCCTAATATGTCACAGCATAATATTTTCTTAAAAATCATTGCTGGATTTTTAGACAGGACCCAATTTTGCTGCACATTTTCCTTCTCATCTAATGGTCTCAAAGTATTTAAAATAGATCATTGCACTAAAAATATATATAAGTAAGATTGGTACCTAGAGTTGCAAGCAGTATATGACGGCTCTTCAAGAGTTCAGAATGTATATTTGAGTAGTATAATAATCATTTGTTTTCTCTGATGTAGTTTAGGGGAAAAAAATATCAACACTTGTTGCATTATGTACATTAGAATGCTACTATTTCACTGCCAAAAATGCAAGTGGCATGATGGATCTAGCTATTCAGTGTGTGAGTACATATATAATGCATAAGCATGTGTTTTCAGATATGAATTCGTGAGCACGTGCACAAACATGCACAGCTTTAATGTGCTAGAGATAAGAGGAAATCACCCTGACTCACTTTAGGAGTGTTCCTGAGGAGAGTAATCACCCTACCTGTTGTAGGCTGGAATCTCATGGAAACAAGGAGAACACAGTCTCCAATGAAGAGGTGTGGATGCCAGACCAGCCCCTGTACTGTTACTGCCACGTCAGCGTCACATGACACCTGGCAGGTGAATGTGTTTGCAGACAGAAAAACCTACCCTTTTTTTAAAACAGATTTTATTTTTCTAGAGCAGTTTTAGTTTCACAGCAATATTGAGCAGAATGTTCAGACGTTTCCCACAGATCCCCTGTCCCCACAAAAGCACAGCCTCCTCCATTTTCAACATCCCCCACCAGAATAGTCAATTTGTTACAATCGATGAGCCTACATTGATGCAACATTAACATCAAAGTCCTTAGTCTACCTTAGGGTTCTCTCTCCGTGCAGTACATTCTATAAGTTTGAACAAATTTACAATGATGTGTAACCACCACTATAGTAACATACAGGGTAGTTTCACTGCCATAAACATCTTCAGTTCTCTGCATATTTATCCCTCCCCTTCCATCCCCAGCCTTTGCAACCACTGATCTTTTTACTGTCTCATAGTTTTACCTTTTCCAAAATGTCATATAGTTGGAATTATACTATGAAGCCTTTTCAATTGGCTTCTTTCACCTAGTAGCATGCACTTACGTTTCCTTCATGTCTTTTTATGGTTTGATAGCTCATTTCATTTTAGCGCTGAATAAATTTCCATTGTCTGGATGTACCACAGTTTATTTATTCATTCACCTCCTGAGGGACCTCTTAGTTGCTTCCAAGTTTTGGAATTATGAATAAAGCTGCCATAAATGTCTGTATGACGGTTTTTATGTGGACATAAGATTTCAACTCCTTTCGGTAAATACCAAGAAGCACGATTGCTGGATAATAGAGCAAGAGTATGCTTAGTTTTGTAAGAAACCACCAAGCTGCCTTCCAAAGTGGCTGATACATTTTGCACTCACCAGCATTGAATGTGAGTTTCTGTTGCTCCACAACCTCACCAGCATTTGGTGGTGTCAGTATTCCGGATTCTGGCCATTCTAATAGGTGTGTAGTGGCATCTCATTGCCATTTTAATTTGCATTTCCCTGATGACATATACTGTGGAGTGTCTTTTCATGTGCTTGTTTACCTTCTGTGCATCTTCTTTGGTCAGATGTCTGTTAAGGTCTTTGGCCCATTTTTTAATCAGATTGTTTATTTTCTAACTGTCGAGTATTAAGAGCAATTTAGGTATATTTTGGATAACAGTCCTTTATCAGATGTGTTTTTTGCAAGTATTATTTCCCAATCTGTGGCCTGTCCTTTCTCTTAACAATGTCTTTTCCATAGCAGACATTTTTAATTTTAATGAAGTCCAGGTGATGTATTGTGCTTTCATTGTTGTATCTAAGATGTCATCACAAAACTCAAGGTCATCTAGATTTTCTCCTGTATTATTTTCCTGGAGTTTTGCATTTTATATTCTTATTTATACTTATATAATTTTGAATTTTATATTTAGGTCTGTGATCCATTTTTAATTTTTTTGAAAGATGCAAGGTCTATGTCTAGATTCATTTTTTTTTTCATAGCTGTCTGGTTGTTCCAGCATCATTTGTTGAAAAGACTCCCTTTGCTTCATTGTATTGCCTTTGCACCTTTGTGAAAAATCAGTTGGCAAAATTCTTGTAGGTCTATTTCTGGGAAAAACTGCCTTTTGAGAGCGTAAGTGAAAGGTGGCCATGCTCAGTGAGACTGAGCACGGGGACAATTAGACTGAGCCACACACTGCGCAGCAGCAAGAAGTTATGACAGTGACAAGTTCATCAGACTCCAGTTTCCTCAGCATCTCACTGTGGAAGCCCAGGTTAACCTCTTGTTAAATTGTGTAAGTGCTTGCAGTACAGGGAGAGGAGTTCCTCAGGAAGAAAATAATAAACTTCTTATTCATGAGAAGTACAGGTGCTCAAGCATTTAAGTATAAATGCAGAGGGGATTTGAATGTAGTTTTCATCTGAGCTTGTACCGTCCACTCCAGTTACACATGTGTTCATGCACGCACATACATACATATATCAAGCACATTTTTTTCATGATCTGGCTTTTTCGCCCCAACAACTCAATCACCCAAACCTAGGTAATAAAAATTTTCAGTCTAAACAAGAATTAGAAACATCGACAATATAATTAGCCTCAGATGGTGATATCCAATCTGAACGATTAGAGAGGACCCCCGCGTCAGCAGAACGGTCTCTCCGCGCACTTTAGTCAGAGAGACAGGTGGATATTTTGAGCTCTGTTAAGCAGTAAAGTTTTTATGTGTCTCTCCGGGAATGAATTTGGATTGATGACTGGTCTGTCATCAGCTGCTTGGAAATACTGAACCATTTGGTGAATAATGTGGACAGATTCCCATCAACCTTTTCCCCTACATTGCTGTCTTTGTTGCTTATCTAGTACAAAGATAGGTTTCTAATTAAAGGGGAGTTTTGAAAGAAGATAAGTTGAGAGGGGGATATAAATTAATTTGATCATGGAGTGGAAATACCAGACAAATTGTCAGGAGGGAAAGCAGAGAGCATGAGAAGAATAGGAAGGATTGCCCTGTGTGTGCCATAGGCGAGGCAGTAGCAGAGGAGAAAGCTATATTCCATGACCATTTCTGAGCAACATGGAATACATGTGTTTAAAAGGGGCTTCACTTTCTTCTGTACAGTCCAATTTGGCAAATCCAGACGGGATCATTTGAATCTGAACTGACCAAGTAGTTTCAATTAATTCAAGAATTGCTTTTAGCAGAATTTCAACCTTTTGCAAGCTCAGGAGTTGGACTGACTCACCAGAGTAATGTGCTGTCATTAATGCACTGACCTTGAAATGGAGAACATGTCTTGGTAAAGGGGGCTCTCTGAGGGGACAAAAATATATTGATACTAGTTACTGTGATTTATTTTAGTGGACAGCAGAAAGTAGAGGCTGGGAATACACAAAATCAAACTATAGACAAATATAACTTTATTCTGACCAACAGAGTGAGGATTTAACCTCAATATTAACAAAAGTTCACATACCTTTGTCTATATACTTATTATAAATAATAAAGAGGTTGATCATTTTTATTTAATTTAATAAAGTCTATCAATGTTCCAGTAAGTTTTTTTTCAAACTGAGAAAAATTAACAGTTCTTATCTAGCACTGTTAATTATTAGCATAGCAATTTTTTGACAATTCTGGAAGGTAATTAAGAGAGCACGATTTTTAAATACGTTTTATTCTTAAAGCTCCCAATAAACTACAAAGCATAGTTTGGACAAGTAGTAACAATTAAATTTTTGGATATCTGTGTAAAATCATGGATGTGTGTGTGTGTGTGTTTGGTTTCACTTCTTTCCCCATACTTGTGTAAAGCAGTCATCACTGTAAAGATGTATGGAGGAGGAGCTATAGCTTATATCTAAATGGACACACTTTATTGCTTTGGGAAAATTTCGAGACCTCCAGTGCTACCAGATCTTGAAGTTTAAGAAAACGGGATCCAACAACAGTGACAATTTGAGCCAGTTTGTCCCTAGGTATTCCTGCCTCTCCATGGTCACTTTAATCCCTGCAAAGAGGGATACAAAGGACAGAGTTTAGATGCAGCAGAAAATATACCAATATTGGCCAATCTACTGACATATTCCAGAAAGTTGACTGTTTTTCATCTCTTCCTTTTGAAAATGAGGAAAAAGTTCACCTGAATGTCAAGTCCTCTTATTTAGCACAGTGGCTTCCAATTTTTAATAGCATAACTTTTTTGATAACAAAAAATTATAGGCCTCCTATATTGTAGTCGTTGTTCTCTTAGAATCCATTGATTAAGACAATTCATAAAGATACAATACGTTTTATAAAATCAGTATGCATTTAAAGAATGTAGGTTTTATTAATATCCATGCATCCATATTCATTATTCATGCTGCATATTTTATTACAGCTAAATAAAGAGCAAACTGATAGTGCTTTGTGTGCGTATGCATTGTTGGATGCTCATTCTCTGAGACCTGTACCCCATTGATGGTGAACTCCTGCTCCTGCCCCTTCTCTTTGCTGAAAGATTCCTTCCCACTCAAAACTGCTTTCAGCCACCCACTCTATTTTCTGCTCTCCCTAGCCTATTCTCAAGCAAAATGATCCCTTAAGATGTAAATCAGATCCTGGTACTCCTGTTCTTCTAGCCCCTCCAGGATCTTCTACCTCACTCAGAGTAGAAGCCATGATCTTTGCCATGGCCTGTAAGGCCTCCAGGATCCTGTGTCACCTCCTTGGCACTATCGCTAAGTGTGCTATCTCTCACTCACTCAGTTCTAGACACACTGCCCTCTTTCCTCTTCCCTGAACAACCAAGTCCAACTGCTCTCATTAAGTTGGACTTAGTACTACCTTTGTCTGGAATGTTCTTTCACTAAGCCTCACTCCCTCACAATTTTCAAGGATTTGCTTATATTGCATCAGACAGATGCCCCAACTGCTCTATTTTAAATTGTCATTTCTGACACTTTATGTTAGAACTTCTCTTGGCTTTTAAAAAGTGTCTTCCATAGCACTTATCGCTATCTGATAGAATATAAAGGTTATTTGTCAGGGTTTTTTTGGTCTGTTTATTTAAGGCTTTATTATTTACTAAGGCTTCTTGAGGCAGGGAGGCTTATATTTGTGTGTTTCCATTCACTACTCTCTCTCCCCTGGTTGGAACAGTGTCTGGCTCATGGTAGGTACTCAGTGTAGATTTGTGAATAAATGAATGACTAAATGAATCAGTTTTCCTCAACATTTAATTCAAAATATAATGAGCCTAGCATCCCTTATTGGTAAACCATACATTCTGGAACTCAATCTCCTTCTATCTTAAAATTGTTTTTTTATTCTTTCTAAGTGAATGTTGCCTCCTTTAAAAGTTCCTAGCCCATTAATTTCAAGACCTTCTTTCCATTCTCCAACTGCTCCTGACACAGTGCTAAACTCTTCATTAGATCTTCCAAAAAAACGCTGCCTGGTTTAAAATGAGTTGCTTCGAAAATGTTGAGGAAAATGAATTGTTGTGTCCCATCCTCACTGTGTCACTCCTTTGTCTTCATGAAGCACAGATGAAAGAGAGACGTAATTTCCGAATAGCGTCATTAATATTAAAATCTACTGAGATGAGGGAAATGAGGAAACGGATACATTTAAATAAAAATGCAGGACTGCACTTGAAGAATCAGTACACGTATGATTGTGAGAAGTACCAAAGAGATTACCCCTAGCCCCTGGCCACACTTCCTTCCATCTCTTTGTTGAGAACCTCACTGCACCAGGATACACACCCTCTGACCTGACAACGTGCACTTACACACCCCGCTGGTCTGGTTCTCATACTACAAAGGTCTTCCCTTCCTCACTTTATTTCCCCATATTTTTATAGTCAGAGTTTTTCTGTTTTTTTTTTTTATTAATGTTATGATAGATTACAACCTTGTGAGATTTCAGTTGTACGTTATTGTTAGTCATGTTGTGGGTACACCACTTCCCCCTTTGTGCCCTCCCCCCACCTCCCCTTTTCCCTGGTAACCACCGATCAGATCTCCTTGTCAATATATTAACTTCCACCTATGAGTGGAGTCATATAGAGTTCGTCTTTCTCTGACTGGCTTATTTTGCTTAACATAATACCCTCGAGGTCCATCCATGTTGCTGCGAATGGGCCAATTTTGTCTTTTTTTTATGGCTGAGTAGTATTCCATTGTGTATATATACCATATCTTCTTTATCCAATCATCAGTTTCTGGGCATGTAGGTTGGTTCCACGTCTTGGCTATTGTAAATAATGCTGGATAAACATAGGGGTGCAAGGGACTCTTGGGATTTCTGATTTCAGGTTCTTAGGATAGATATCCAGTAATGGGATGGCTGGGTCATAGGGTATTTCTATTTTTAACTTTTTGAGAAATCTCCATACTGTTTTCCATAGTGGCTGTGCCAGTTTGCATTCCCACCAACAGTGTATGAGGGTTCCTTTTTCTCCACAACCTCTCCAACATTTGTCGCTCTTGGTTTTGGATGTTTTTGCCAATCTAACTGGTGTAAGGTGATATCTTAGTGTAGTTTTGATTTGCATTTCCCTGACGATTAGCGATGATGAACATCTTTTCATGTGTCTATTGGCCATATTCATATCTTCTTTTGAGAAATGTCTGTTCATGTCCTCTGCCCATTTTTTGATTGGGTTGTTTGTTTTTTTGTTGTTAAGCCATGTGAGTTCTTGGTATATTATGGAGATTAACCCTTTGTCGGATAAGTGGCTTGTAAATATTTTTTCCCAATTAGTGAGCTGTTTTTTTGTTTCAATCTTGTTTTCCCTTGCCTTAAAGAAGCTCTTTAGTCTGATGAAGTCCCATTTGTTTATTCTTTCTATTGTTTCCCTCAACTGAGGAGTTATAGTGTCCGAAAAGATTCTTTTGAAGAGTTTTTCTGTTTTTTAAGGGCAAATTCAAATGCTATCTTCTCCATTAAAATTTCCTTTGTTCTCCCATTAGAAAGTAGTTTACCTTTCATGGTAATTTCATAGCACCTAATCTTTACATCTATTATACTGCTCAACAAATGTTACTTGTCATTATGAATATATATGTTTTTTATCAATTCTATCAGACTGCAAGCTTTTTAAGGACAAAGCATAAGTTGATTTATTATATAAATTCAGCAAAGACATCAATTTCACGGAGTGGATACTCTCTCTATATTTTTTGGATAGGTGGATAGATGGATGGTTGGGTGGATGGATAAATGATTGATAGATGACTGATAGATAGATTGAATATATACTTGACAGTAGCAAAACCTCAAGTTCAAAAATACATAGTTTTATTGCCAGCCACTGGATTCTTAGTAAACAGCAGTTTTATGGTGTGTTCAAAAGAAAATCAAAAGATTTCTTTAAAAACAAAATTTAATTAAAATGAACTACATTTAAGAGTGAGAAACTTATGGGGAATTAAAGTTTCTTAGAAAATGCATAGTAATTCTTTCATTAGTTTCTTAAGAACCTGAAACAATTTGGGGATGTAAAAAGCCATTTTCTAAAATTGTTGCTTTTCTGCTCTCTTTAACTGCAACTCTGGATTAAGAAATGGATTTTTTTGAAGAAGAAGATTAGCTCTGAGCTAATATGTGCTGAAAATCCTCCTCTTTTTGCTGAGGAAGACTGGCCCTGAGCCAGCACCCATGCCCATGTTCCTCTACTTTATACGTGGGATGCCTGCCACAGCATGGCTTGATAAGCAGTGTGTGGGTCCACCTCCGGGATCTGAACTGGTGAACCCTGGGCTGAAGAAGTGAAGGACATGAATTTAACTGCTATGCCACCAGGCTGGCCCCAGATTAAGAAATATTTTTAAATGTTTCTTTTCAGATGTGGTGGAGAAAGAAAAAAATATGAAAAATGCACAATACAGTTCTTCATTTAATAACTTGATAATAACATATATATAATACCTACTGTGTTGGAAATTACTATATTAATTAAATTAATAATGTATTTATAATTCTAAGTCCCTTATCAATTTAATTCTACAACGAAATCTGATGAGGAAAAAAATAACGTATCTGTGAAGTGTGAATCTTTTATAATCAGATTATTACACTGAAAGTATCAATAATTATGCCTGTTAAGCTTCCTATTATAATAAGGTATAACACTATTCAAACGTCTAAATGTTCTCATTTGAGTGACTATCCTATTTAATCTGATATTTACCTAAAAAAACTGTGTTATGTTTCCTAACTACTTCTAAACAGGTTAACTGTTAAAACATATCTGCCATCTGTTAAGCCAACCAAAAAATATGCTTGTGAAAGATAAGAATGCAGCAATGAATAAAATTAAAATGAGAAGAAAGACTAGTTTCTCCTCTTGCCACAAGAGAGGAGAGAGAGCACCAGGAAGTCAAAAGAGCTAGAACTAAGCTCAGACCTGAGAGAGCACTTAAGAAAGTGCTTTACACAATGGTCAGATCCACCCTAGTCAGAAAATCTAGAATAGTCCATCAACTGTAGGCCTTTCTACCCTAATCACTGCAGGATGCTATCCTAGAATATGAGAAGAAAGGAATTCACTTATCTTAGCTAAGTCAGCAATAAGCAGGTGGGCTTCTTAATACATACAACTCAGAGAATGGTTACAACCCAAAGGGGGCAGCATAACATTTTAAAATCATACTCTTCTGAGCCTTCAGCAACTATTGTTCCTTCTATCCTAATGTATCGTCATTCTGTCATTCCTTGTGGTTTCAATGCACTAGCATTTGCCTATCCCTATCGTGTGATTCACATCTTATCCTTTAAATTGTCTTATTTATTCATTCATAAATCTTGTTTCAATGTGAAGATAGAAATATGAGTAACGCACGATGTTGTTCTTCTGGAAACTCATAGTAGGAGAGGCTGTTATTGACTATTTGTGTGTACTGGGGGAGAAATGCAAAAATAAGCACGTATACATTTTACAAAGGCAAAATAGAGGAAGTGGGAATAGACATGAGGAAGGTATTATCTGCAAAGACTTCCCAAACAATGCAATGCCTCACTTGGACTCTGAATATAATGTGTTTTTTTATTTGCTTAAGTAGAAAGGGTAGAAAAACATTCCGGAAAGAGAGAACAAATAGTGCGGAAAAATGAAAAGTATAAAAAGAACATAATGTATAGGAAACTTGGAAACCACTGGAATTTCCTGAAGTATAAATGAAGTACAAAGCATCGGGCCTGTGGAGAATGATTTTGGGAGCTAGAGGTTAAATCATAAAAAAGCTTCAGCTGTCATGATGACAGGGGTTGGTACCTTCTCCAGCAGTGAGGAGGTGAAGACAGACTTCAGCTTTAGGGGTCTCTTGGCAGTAGGATGAATTATGGATGATTTCTCAGTTAGGAAATGGCAATGGGAATAGAAAGCAACAGAAAGCAATTGAAAGTAATAGAGATTTGCTGAACAGTCAGCGATGGGTTGGGGGGAATCATACAAGACGGTTCTCGGTTTTACTGTTTGGGAACTAGAATGAAAACATATCATCTATCAAGAGAGTTAATATGGGATAAGAAAATATTGGAAGAGAAAAGGCATTTCTTTTAGACATTTGAATTTGTGGGCATCCATATGACAACCCATTTGGATATGCAATGTGATTTTTTTAAATTTGTATTTTAAAAACTTTTAATTTCAGGGTAAAAGAGTAATTAAAGCTAAAGAGCTTGGGGTCTTGAAAGCAATGTTATCTTTTATGTAGGCATTTTAAATATGGAAGTTTTTGCTTTTTCAGAATTGTTGCTGTTAATCATTCTAAGTACACAGGTACAGAATGTAAACCTGCTCGTGCAAATCCATTTGGGACATCCAACTTTGCAATACCTTCCTGTGCCTGTTCCCCTCTAGGATCATTACAAATAGCACAGTTTCCTTCAGGTTCTTCACCTTTGTTAGTGATCATCATAAAAAACAAAGTGTCTCAAACAATTCAGCTGAGTGTCAGCACAAAAGCATTTTTATTTTAAAGAGGAGCGCTAGTTTCCAATTTTCTGACAAAAAGAATAAAAAGTGAAGGTATCTGATGACTTTTCATGATACTTAATTTCCCCAACTGAATGGCTCTGTAAGAGAAATGCTTGATGGGGCCCGAACCTGAAGGGAGGTGTGGATTTGGGCTATAGATGAAGGCAGGATTAGATTTACAAGCATTTTTGCAGGCAGGAGGCAGTGATGAATATTGAATTAGCCAAAGGCAAATCAGCAATGAAAAACAGAGACATCATGAGAAAAGCCAAGAATAATAAAATGCCAGTATTATTACATTTTTCTTAACTAAATTTTAAAAAATGACAGAGTAAAAGATGAAACCACCCACTATGTGTGCCTCTGGATTTCTTGAATATAAATGCTGTTTTATGAATAAAATAAGAAAATCGTTTGCTTTTTTTGAAACTTTTTGGTGTACTCTGCTATTCGTTCGTATGTTTGGGTTCAGTTTTCTTTTGTATTTTAACATTCCTCTTCCCTGTGGATGGATGATTCGGAGTTTGATACGTGGGAGGAAGAATCACGCAGATGTCTGGAATTCTTATCTGGTATCCCAGTAGGTTTGTTTTTAATTCACTCTCCCACACTTGTACCTCTACCCTCCTTAATAAAAATGAAATCCCTTTTTATTCATTAGCATTTTAATAGAAAAAGAAGACTACAATAATAGTATATGCTATGTCCATATGCTATGTTAAATAGGACAGAGCATTCTGCAATTCCCAGAAGAAAAGTTTCATGCAGGCTAAATATGGCATTTTGATCGTATCAGCACGAGCTATGGCATTACTTTTTTCCACATAGCAATTACGGTAAGAGGACCTAAATGTCTAAAAACAACATTTGGTAGTTTTCCCTATGTTATGAGTATGTGGCTTTCCAAGATTCTTTTAACTATCAGGAGGTACAATTGAAATAAATATATTTTTAATCTAATGAAATCGTAAACTAAAACAGCCATTTCAGCTCACCGTCGGCTATCCAGGGCTGTGTCAGCTATCCCAGTGATGCCTCAAATTTATTACCTCAGAAATGTTAATGTATTAACTGTGTTTCAAAATCTACCTTTCTCTCTGAAAAGTGTATTTAGCGGAAGCTTCTTGTCAAACACATTATAGGATACAATGGCCGCCATGAGTGAAAGAAATTGCTCGACTCTGATACACCCAGTGATGCTCTAAATTCCCGACTGCGGCACGTGTGCTCTGTCCACTCTGGGATGGATGGATCACCAGGGAGAACATGGATAAAGAACCAATGAATAACTTGTCATAATGTATAAGCTTTATTAACATAAAGAGATAAATAAATAGAAAGCGTAAAACAAGTCTATCTGACCATTTTTATTTGATATTTTAGCTTATTGTCTTGAAGCGTGATTGGGATTGCAACAGTTTTCAGTTAATTTTATAACTGCCTTATGATTAATATTTGACACAGCCAGGTATGTATTCCCAATTTAGAATAAAGCTACATCTCCAGCTTTGAAATATCATTGTCTTATATTTTCAATGGGCCTCCACAGACCAGCGTTAAAGAGAGTGAAGGGTGCGTGTCTGCATGCAAACAGTAGGTGTCTCTTTACCTTAGACCTTCTTTCTTGTTTTCAAGATATCTTTATTTGGTTTTCTTACAGCTTCCTATTAACAACAATAAAAAATGACAATTATCTTCAGAGGAACCAGGGTGATACATTTTATAGTTTGTGAAGCCCCTCCCTAAATTTTCTCACTTTGGTATCTGGTAAGTAGATGGCACAAATTTAATTATTGTCAAATTATAGATAATTAAACGGAGTCTCAATTGTGTGTCCACGTCACTCAGCAATTTAGTGGTGAAGGCCAAACATGAACCCCAATCTTCAGATTTCCCAATCGCAATCTCTCCTCTTGATATTTGTCAAATAGTTCATTTCACTGACACCTAGAATGAACCAGCTGAAAGCTTACCAGTTGCAGATAGTTGATCCTCTCAGGGCCTAAGATTTCCACCTCTTTTTCTTTCTCGCCCTACTTCATATGTAGTCAATTCTTCCCATGACTGCCTTGCTTTTATCTGAATCTTTATCTTGTTCACATAATTGGTATTGACTTTTTCCCTTTGATTAAGTGCTGTAAGAATCCCTAAACCATGCCATGTGTTTTCTATATCACCCTTTTGGTTCTTTTTTTAGGGATGAAATGTTCCCATGTGCTGTATAAAATGCGTGTTCTTTAGGATGCTAAATACGAGGAGGATACATCTGTACCAAAACTAACATCCAAGCACCGGATTCTGTAGTGAGTGGGTATTTAACACATATTTAGCAGTCAAGTGGATCACAATGGCTCAAGCAACTTTGGCAAAGAGAAAAGATCCGTAGAAAAGGCAAACTTCAGAATTCTCCACTCTTGCCTCTTCTGCTATTTGGTTTTAGCTTTTCTTATTGGATATAGGTTATTATGGTTACTATGGTAACAAAGAGAGTTTGTGGAGAAGGCTCAAGAATGCCAAGGAGGACTCCTTTACATAAACTTGTGCAGTTTTTTTCTTTGGATCAGGCTTGAAAAGTGGCCGGCTTGGTTCACTGAGGGGTCCAAACATCGTGTGGTAAACAACAACAATAACAAAACTGAAAAGCCAGGATAGTCCGATCAGAGTCATTCCTGTCTGCCAAATCCTCTCCACACACCAGGGAACCTAGTTTGGGAAGAGGAAATGGCAAGCTTGCCAATGGATCATTGAGATACCAGAAAAGTATAAACAGGCCCAAAAGTGCTTGCTAAGAGATTTGTGATGCTTCAATGAAGTCTTAAAGAGCCCTGGAACACCAGGAGTTAAAAAGCAGGGCAAACGCTGTTCTCCAATTCCCAGTCACACTCTGTCCACACCGGGCAGCCCTGCAAAGCCCCGGCAGGCCTTCAGGGCCACACACGTCCTCATTCCACCCCCGCCAAGAATCTTTCTCATCCCAAACCTGACCTGTATCCTCCGGTAGAACTTCCTTCTCAAGGTGCCCTCGACACCCTCGCAGTTCCCACCATGGAGACCTCTGCTTTCTCACCACAGCCGCCCTTGCCGCAACCTTGACCACTCTGCGCTGTTCTCTGTTCCCTTATCCCCTCTCTTTATATTTTCGGACTGCATCTTTTTATCTGATTTTTCCATGCGCACTGAAACATGTTTAATCTCTCTCTTAAGATAACACATTTGGACTACAAATTCCCAGGCAGCTCTCCTCCCCTTCGCAGCCAGATTTTCAAATAACCGCCCTCACTCTGTCTTGCTGTGTCGCCTCCCTGTCACTCCATTCTACATGGCACGGCTACTGCCTCCACCAATCACAGGACCAGTTCTTTCTAGGACCCTCTTCCTATATGTGATGATCATTTTTAATCCTTTCTCTTCCAACAATATTCAATATTTTTTGACAACTCTTTTTCTTCTTGAAACACTTTCTTTTCTGAGCAACTGTCATAGCTTTTAGTTGTCTTTTAATCCTCTCTTGCCATTCTCTCTGAAATACTTAAAATGTTGGCTTTGCCATTGCCTGGATATATTTTAGCAGCTGCACTGAGGAATAACTTACAATAACAAATCTCACATGTTTAAAGTATACTATTCAATTAGTTTTGACATATGTGCACACTAGTAACACATCTCTACAATCAAGATAATATACAAATCCATTCCCCTCAAAAGCTTCCTGATGCCTCTTTGTAATCCTTCCCTCGGCCTCTCTGCTTCCCTCTCACTCCCAGGCAACTCTTAATCTGCATTCAGTCACTCTGGATTAGTTTGCCTTTTCTAAAATTTTATATAAATGGAATTATACAGAACGTTCTCTTCGCCACCTGACTATATTCAAATAGCATAATCATTTTGAGATTCCTCCAATTGTTGCATGTATCAACTATTCATTCTTTCTTACTTTTGTACCACAATGTGTTTATGTTTTTATCTGTTGGATGATATTGGAATTGTTTCCAGTTTTTGGTTATTGCAAATAAAGCTGCTAAGAAAATTTGTATACAAGTCTCTAAATGGATATACACTTTCATTTCTCCTGTGTAAATACCAAGACTTGAAATGGTTGGGTCATATGTTAGCTGTAGGTTTAACTTTTTACAGAAGCTGTCAAACTTTTTTTCAAAGTTGTTATACCATTTAAAATTCCACTAGGAGTGTACTGACATTCCTTTACTCCGCGTACACGCCAACACCTGATATAGTCACACTTCTTAATTTTAGACCTTCTAGTAAGTGTGTAGGGCTATCTTAATGTCATTTTAGTTTGCATTTCCTTAGCAACTAATGATGTTAAACATCTTTTCATGTGTATACTTGAATCTGTATATCATCTTAGGTTAGGTGTCTGTTCAAATCTGCAGCCTATTTTATATCAGGTGGTTTATTTTCTTAATAATGGTTGTGACAAGTCTTTATATATTTAGGATACAAGTACTGTGTCAGATATTTGATTTGAAAATATTTTCTCCCAACTAGTACTTTGTCTTTCCATTCTCTAAGTAGTATCATTCAAAGAGCAGATGTCTTTAATTTTTATGAAATCCAATTTATCAATCCTTTGTCTTGTGGATCATGCTTTTGGTTCTGTATATAAGAAAGCTTTATCTGACCCACGGTCACAAAATTTTCTTCTAGAAGTTATATGATGTTAGGTTTTACATATGGATCCATGATCCACTTTGAGCTATTTTCTTTCTATGTGGTTGTTGATATGGATTAGCATTGTTGTTATTTTACATACGGTTTTCCAATTGCTCTAGCAACATTGCTGAATAAACAATCTATCCATTTATTTGGATCTTCCTTAGTTTCTCTCACTAATGGTTTGTAATTTTCAGTGTACAGTTCTTGAACATTTTTGGTCAGATATATCTCTAAGTACTTCATACATTCTGATACTGTTTTCAGTAATATTCTTTTTTAAATTACATTCTCTAATTGCCCATTGCTAGTATACAGAAATAAAATTAACATTTGTATACTGATTTTGTATTCCACAACTTTGTTAAACTTACTTATTGGTTCTAGCAGCTATTTTGTAGATTCCTTTGGAGTTTCCACATAGATGATTATGTCATCTGCAAATAAAAAAAGTTTTACTTCTTTCCAACCTAGATGCTCTTTATTTATTTATTTATTTTACTTTATTTCACTGGCTAAAATTCCCAGTACAATGTTGAATAAAAGTAATGAGCAGAGATCCACTCCTTGTTTTGGTATTAGGGCAAAAACATTCAGTTTTCTGACATTAAGTAGAATTTTTTTGTAGAATGCCCTATGACGTAAAAGAAGTTCCATTCTACTCATAGTTTGCTGGAAGTTTTTTTAGAAGTTGATGTTGAATATTTTCAAATGCTTTTTCTGCATTTATGAAGATGATCATGTTGTTTCTCTTTTTGAGCCTGTCAATATGGCTGTAGCAATCTAGGTCCAATCAAGAGGTAGAAACTCACTTCAGCGGAGAAATGGCTATGGAATTTCCTTATTTATCACACAGCCTGTGTTGATGGGTTCACTGGAAGCTGAGAAGCACTGAATTGGTAATTGACATTGCCCACCCCTTTGGCTCTTCGACTCCCATATGCACTCTTCCATACACTTGCTAACTCCCTTGCAACAGCAAAACGACCTAACAAGATAGTCCCACCTAAGATTTGTATATCCTTCTTATGAGTGAAGTTCTCACTTTTCCCCAGAATGAGAAGACACACAGTCTTTTTTGCTTGTTTCCTTTTCAGACAATATTAATTACACCCCAAATTTAGTCATGGCCCCACTGAATATTCTCATATCTAAAGAATAAATTGTAAAGTTAAACTCTGATAACTCATGCAGAAAATACATTTTTAAGAAAATAAATGAGGAGAGAGAAGAGAATAATTAATATAGACAAATAACACATATAAAAAGCATAGGGAAAATATGCAAAGCAACTACGGTCCCCAGTTCTCTAATTTATCTCAAGATTATAGTTGATCTCTATGGCTTTCTTCTTTAACTACCCATTCAATATTTCCCTTGCCTTCACCCAGAACCTCAGCTCCTCTGTTTCCTTTAGCTGGTGGAGGGACCCAAATATTCATTCCTAATTGGTCAGAATCCTCAGTCACCCTGTCTTTTTTTTTGGTTGCTGTAGTTTTCCATTAACTTTTACTATTGGGTATGGCAGTGCTGAGAGGCACCCCAGAGAATGCCGTTGGTTCCAGACATAGTCATCTTTACCTCCATTGTGTGGCAGCAACCCTGATTTCCTCTTGGTAATTAGGATCAATGACACTAGTCGATAGATTATCTCCTTTTTCCCCTTTGGGGTCAATGGCACAAGGAACCCAAAATGGCCAAATGAAAGTTTAACTTCTGATTTGGTGAAACCTTTGTTAGTTCCCCTCTTAGAAATCTTCTCCTCTTGGAGAGCAAGATCTTCAAACTGGCAGAGCTCAACGATGCCAGAGGAGGAAGCAAATATCTGCAAGTGTAATTAGTTGTAACAGTGAGAGTAGCAACTCCCACTTCTAATGCTTGATTTCTGAACCCATGTATTCCGGCTGTAGGGGAAGTAACACCATAAAATGATTCAAAGCATAAATTGTATCCCATAAAACAGAACTCTATGCTTTCAGAGAATTGTTTCCCAAATGGAGCCATAACTGTGTCTTTAATATGCCATTTTACCTTCAGTAAAAGCAGCCATTTCCAGGTGATGGAGTATATGATAATGTAGCTGATTCCACAGACATGGGCCCATTACTGCACTTCCTTAGCTTGAAATGACCCCCTTGATTTGACACAATGCTGTATGGAATACCCTGATCTTGAATAAGACATTCTGTGATCATGGGGATAATGATGCTTGCAGAAGCATTATGAGAAGAGAAGGCAAGTCTGTATCCAGAATATGTGTCTACTCTACTGAGGTCAAATCTTTGGCCTCTCCATGATGAAAGAAGTAAAATGTAATTAATCTGCTAGTAGATGATAGGCTTGCTCACCCTTACCCCCATGAAATCATACCATATCAGGGGCACAGTGTTAGTTTCTGCTGTTGGCAGATTAGTCATTTGACAGTAGCAGTGATCAGGTCAGCCTTGATAAGGGGAAGTCCATGTTATTGAGCCCATGTATAACTTCTGTCCATACCATCTTGATCACTCTGTTCACGGGCCCAATGAGCAAGAACTGGAATAGCTGAGCAAAGAGGCTGACTGACATCCTCATCTCATTTCATTTTGTCCACTGATTATGATCTTGTTTACTCTGATCATTAAAAGTTTCCTCTGCAATGGATGCTCTTTGGGGGCACTCACACAGGACACACATAATTTTACAACATGTGTCCATCTTAAGAGGTCCATCCACATAATTCCTTCCCAAACTCCCTTTTCATCAATCTTTCAACCTTGTTAAGTCAATGGCCATCCACTCAAACCATTATCAACTGCCAGCAAATCATTATAGATCTGTCCATCTGCCCCACTCTCACTCAATACACAGTGAACAACAAAATTTACTGCTCAAAGTTCTGCTCACTGGGAAATTTTTCTTCACCACTGATCTTCAGGGTCACCCCTGAATGGATTAATAGTGCTATAGCATTCCATTTGGAGGTGGTAGCAGCTTATCATGTGACCAATTTCTAAAGCAGGCTTGAGTTTGTTCTTCCTCAATTATTTGGTCATGAGGAACCTTCCAAGAGTCCAAAGTCTTGGACTAAGTGAGAGGAGACAATGCAGCAAGAGTTGGTGTCAAAAGAGTCAGAACAATCTATTCTTGCAAATTTCTTGTACCTTGCTCATTAGGTACAATCAGCACAATGGCCTCAATATATCAAACCACTATGGTGATTTGTGAAATGTCAAGATGTTCAAGATCTCAGCAGACAATATTATGGCAGAAAGCAGTGGAATTGTTTAACTCTGGTGCAATATTGTGAAGTTATACTGTTGGCCCTGGCAGGTAAAAGTAAAATGTTCTTGGTCATACTTAAAAATTGGTATGGAAAAAAAGGCATGAGCCAGGTCAATAGTGGCATACCAAGTACCAGGGGCTATATTGATTTGCTCCGGTGAAGATACTAAATCTGGTACTGCAGGTACAATTGAAGTCAAAACTTGATTAAGTTTATAATAATCTACTTAAGTTTATAATAGTCCACAGTCACTCATCATCTGATTTCTGCAGGGGTCAAAGTTGTAAATAAGATGGGGATGTGGGAGATACTACCACTCCTGCTTCTTTCAAGTCTTCGTAGTGGCATTAATTTCTTCAATTCTGCCTTGGGCACGGTAATGCTTCTGGTTTACTATCCTATCTTGGCAGGAAGATCAAAGGGCTTCTGCTTAGCCCTTCTCACTATAATGGCCCTCACATGGGTTAAAGTGTTAATGTGGCTATTCTGCCAGTTGTCAAGTTTGTCTATTCCAATTATATATTCAGGACTTGGGCAAATAAACACAGGGTATCTGAAAACCTACTAGGACCACTGTAATTCAGACTTAAGACTCCATCTGATCATCACAGGCCCCTGTTTTGATTGGTGGGTCACAATGGCATTTCAGGTCACCAGGAATAAGCCTCAGTTCAGAGGCAGTGTCCAGTAATCCCTGAAGAGTCTTGGCATTTCTTTTCCCAAATACAAAGTAACTCGAGAAAATGGCTGAAGATCTCTTCGGGGAAGGCTTGAAGGAAGATTTATAGTGTGTGCTTGCAGTGATAGTGCAATATCCTCCCTGGAGGGGACCAGAGCTCCTGCAGTCAAGGGACTCTGAGTCTGTGAACAAACTTAGATCTTGGCAACCCGAGTTAGGTTTCTTGTTACTAAACTTACAATTTTTCCCATTATGTAAATCAAGCAATACACGAGTAGGATGGCATTTAGTCCATTCCTAGAGACGCTGTGATCAATTAGCCACCATTAAAGATCTCCGCAGGCCAATGCATTCTAATCACTGGCACATCCCTGTTTCCCTTTATGGTTGATGTGACCACTTTGGGTGATTAAGTGCTGCTGCTTGGCCTCTGCTATTCTGTGATTGTGTCATTCTATTTTGAATCAGGGAGCCCATCCAAATGGCGGCATCCCCTACATGCCTGGTCTACAATGTAAAGCCACCTCAGAACCTTTCAGAGATGTTCCTGTCGCTAATGTTTTTATCAATGCCTTGGTGAAGAGAGTATTTTCTAGGTTTTCTTGTGGAGCACACTTGTGACATGGCTGTGTAGCTCACACATAACAATTCTAGTCCAACATTTCTATCTTCCTGAGCCTTTAGGTTCTCTTCCTATTTTATGTCAGGGAAGTTCTGGCATCTCATCTCAGTAAACGGATGCCACAATTGAGTTCATATCCACTCAACCAACCAAGTAGGTGGTTAGAGCCACATCCAGCTGCACAAGCCAATACATTAAATCTGGAATCCCTATTAAGTGCACCCATATCAATGAATTCAATCTTGTTATATTCTGTCCTCTTTGGTTTAACACTCTTGAAATCTATTTGCACATATGTTAATAAGATTTCTGCTGAAATATATTAGCAAGATCTTGAAAATCTTTCAATATATAAGCTATTTCCATTTCCTCCTAGAGTGTGGAGGAAAAGATTACCCGTCCTACTGGAGAATGCTGAGTTGACCTTAGTTATGGCTATAGTGGCAACAGGATGGTCGCAGTGGGTCTTGAGGAAAATGAGCATTACTTTTCATGCTTTCATTACTTTTCATGAGGAAGTCTAGTCTCCTTGGCCTTTGAAGGGAAGGCTTCTCCTCCTAAGAGAGTCTCAGAATGACTAGTGGATTCAAGACTGTAACAAATCCAATGAAATGTCCTTACTTCAAGTTTCAAGTTTTAATTCTTTCCTGATTAATGCCTTAATTTTCACATGAGAAACTAAGAGATACTCAATCCCACTGTTGTTTTAATACAACTCCCATGATTAAGCATGGTGTTTGATTTTCAGCAACATCAGCCCTGTGGCTACTAGAAGTAAGAGATTCTTAAAGGACTGTCATGGGAGCTGCATAGTTATCATAGTCACAATTCAAGCGATATTGTATCACTTTAGGTATAACAAAAGAATTTCCCAACCATATACATTCGTTTCTCTCCTCCTGGTCTTTGTGCTATTTTTGCTATATACTTTATTTCTACATAGATTATGAAGTAGATGTTATCTACACTATGGTTATTATTTTCACTTTAAATAATAAATTATCTTTTCAAGAGGTTTAAATAAACAAATAAGAGTCTTTATGCTCATAGCTACAATTTCCAGTAATCTTCATTTATTTATGTAAATCCACATTTCCATCTGACATCCTTTTCCTTATCCTTATCCTTAAAGGATTCTATATTTTTTGTAGTGCTGGTTGGCTGTTGATGAATTCTTTAAGCTATTGTATGTCTGAGAATATCTTCATTTCTCTCTTATATTTTGAAAAGCATTTTCCCTGGGTAGGTACTTGTAGGTTGTCAGGGGTTTTGTTGTTTTGTTTTTGTTGTCTTAGCACAGCAGTTTTCTGATCAGGTGTAATACAACGCTTATGTCTTTGACCTGTGTCATGTCTGATTAGAAATCTGCTGTAATTCTTTTCTTTGTCCCTAAGCGTGCAATCTGTTGTTTCGCTCTGGATGCTTTTAAAATATTGTCTTTATCACTGGTTTTAAGCACTTTGTTTATGCTTATAATGTACTTTTATAACGTCCTGTGGTATAATTTTCTTCACGATTCTTGCGGTAGGGTTTTGTTGAGATTCTTAATATCTGTGGGTTAATAGTTTTCATCAAATTCAGAAAGTGTTCATCCATTATTTCTTCTTATTTTTTATTGCTCTCCTTTCTGTAGAGGACTCCAATTATATTCACGTTAAGTCTTTGAATTTCTCCCACAGTTCACTGATGCTCTACTCATGTTTTTCTGTTTGTGTTTTATTTGGGATATTTTCTTTTGTTGTGCCTTCAGGTTCACTAGTCTTTTCTTTGGGAATGTCTTACCTGCCATTAATCCCATCTAGTATATTTTCACCTCAGACATTTTAATTTTCACATCTAAAAATCCAACTCGCATTTTTTATATCCTCTTATGTCTCAACTTGTTCAATATTTCCTCTAATTCTTCAACACCACTGTAGGACCATAACATCATTTGCTCACCAAATCCATCATGACCTCATCCTCAATCACTTTCCTCTTTGTTCACCTAGTCATATTTGGGATAATCTTATACTGAAGTAATTATTTGTCTTTTTAAAAACTGAAATCCAAATTTAACTGAGCATGCTATATTTTACCTTGCATTCCTAACTTCTTCACCGACCTTATTTACTTTCTTATCACTGATCACCAATAGACCTCCTCACACTTTATTTATTTGCTCATGTTTTGTCTTCTCCCACCAGAAGGTATGCTCTGTGAGGGTAATATTGATATCTGCTTTGCCCACTGCTGTGTTGCAGGGCCTATGACAATGCTGGTCTATAATTGGAACTCTCTAAATATTTGCTGAACAAACAAACAACAAGTATTTAATTAATGTATTGATTGATCTTGGAGGAAAGTTATTCCCAAAAGATAAAACGGAGGGTGAGCAGAGATAGGAGAAAGTAAAACAGAGGCTGTTGTATAAATCACAGTACTTTCTCTTCATCATCTTCCACTTTCCTGATTACATTTTAGAAAATATTATTTAGAAGTGAACAGTGACATATTTTGTGGTTTTCTGAGCACTCAATTTTAAGCTGAATGTCTGTCAGACAGTCACCTGACGAAACGAAGCATATGCTCAACATTTAGCTTATTTTTGTCCTCTAAGATTCACTTTTTCTGACTGCTTCTGTGAACCACTTTGTTTTCTCATGTAGGAAGAATTTCAAAGAACTTGATAGCTTCGTCCTCTGATTCAGATTGAAGGGTGGCTGGAAGGACAGTTTTGTACACAAAGGAAAGGGTGATGTTTTAATTTTCTTTCCCTTGTTCGTGTGAAAGTCGACTCTGTAAATCCCGCTATCTAAGTAATGAGACTTGTGAGCTTGGGTTACACTTCAGGATCCACAAAGAGAATGTTACATTACCGTTTCTTTCTCTAGTTTCTAAATGTCAGCATTGATGTTACCAGGCAGCATTAAGATATCAATCATCAGAGAGCTTATGAGAGCTTATCGACTGTTCAAAATAGTTCTATCAATATCTAATTTGCCGTCTGATCTAATGCACGGTCAGCCGTTGCAATGCCAACATTCTGGCTCTGTCTTTCAGGATATGTTGTCTTTCCTCTATAGATAGTGAGAAAAGCCTTAATTTCATCCTCAGACCTTGCACACAGAGAGATCCTCTATGTGCTAGAAGGGAAAATGTTAAAGAAAAACAACTTTTGTATTCTTGTTTTTCTACGATCTATAGCTCAGAATTTAAAACAGTACAGTCTACTTGCCACAAGTTTTACATTTAAAAAGAGTCAGGCATTTTTAGAACATCCTATAAAATTGCTATCTCAATTCATGAATAGCAAACCCTGTTCCTCACTAATAATGAAATCTTGCCCATTTGCAACAATGTGTCTAACTCTCTTTTCAACTGTGACTTTCAATTTTATATGGCTCCTCAAAGAGACAACTGGGCAAAATTTGGAAGTAGCTTATATACTCCCCAGAGTTCATATCTGATTCCAAATCCTTCTCTTATATGCTCTGCTGTTTCTTCACTTGTATAGCCACATTCTTTTTCTTCTCAGGTTAAAAGAAGAGACCCTACCCAAAATATAGTTAGTTGAGCTTCTGTTGGTTCTACTCATAGTACCTAAAGGACAACTCAGTCATTCACTGATTCTAATTCACCAAATACTGATTGATCACTGATATATGCTTCAAACTCTGTGCTAGTCACAGTGGACAGAACAATCAGTCAACAGAGGTCTGATCCTGTCTGCACGGAGTTTACGGTCAAGAGGAAGAGAAGCCCTAAAGTTCAAAGCCTCATTGTTAACCTGTATTTGCCACATCTCTTATTATATGGATCCCACTTACTCCTGTTGCTGAATGTAATGTGGAAAGCACTGAGCAATTCAAGAAGGCCAGTTTTAGAGTACGTTGTTGAATGCATGAGCGCAGTAGGAAAATGCAGGAACTTCAGTTCTTTTTCCCAAGGTGTTGGTCCACTGTTCATTCTCTTTATCCCTCTCTAGTGAAAGAGCAGAACATCAGCATTACACATACAATACAAACTTTGGGGGCAAGTTGTGTCTTAGCAGTCTTTACGTAAAATATCTTATAGTGGATTGACAGCTGAACAAAACATTGGAAGGAACTAAAACTGATGGTAAGGGGCTTTTTCCTCTCCTGCTAAAAAGATTTTGCAATAGTTTGAAATGCTCCTCCATTCCCAATGCTTACCTCAGTGAGCACAAAAACATTTGCTCCCCAGCTGGCGCTATTTCATTTCAGAACGTTATCAGAAGGAGTATATATAACATAGGCACTCATCCAGGATATCAGCCAAGAGGATTATGGTACAAATATGACATTTAAATGCTGACTAAAATAACATACTTTCTGCCAAAACTCAGAAAAGATAGATCTAAGATCCTCGGGGTATGTCGGAGGGCAGCTATGTTTAATAAAAGCCTGACCTTTCTAAAGTAAGAAAATGAGAAGACCCTGCAGACTGTCAGTTCACAGGGAAGAATCTTGGTGGAAAGAACCAGCTTCAGCAGCTTCCAGATTTAGGCCTTCAAGTAAAAAGCCGGCCATTATAGTATGAAAGTTTCTATGATGCTTTGTCCCTCAAAAACGAAACAGAACAAAAAGGCTCAGATTGGAGCTATATGAACTTGCAAGCGCAGAAAAGTGCTCCAAAATTCAGCGCTTAAAACAGCTATCACGTAGTTCTTTCTCATGTGTTTGAAGGTGAGCTCGAGTTGGCTGATCTAGGCTGAGCTGGGCTCAGCCTATTTGCCTCTTCTCCTTGTGACATTTGCCCTCCTCTGGGGACCAGCAGGCTAGCTGGGGCATGCCTTTCTATAGTGATATCAAAGTGCTAGGGTGCCGGGTGAACCCCCAAGGCTTCTTAAGAGCTGGTCGGAGCCAGTGTCCTCTCATCTCTGCTTCATTGGACTGGCTAATGCAAGTCACGTGGTCCACCCCAAAGTCAAAGTCTGATGAAATCTACTCTGCTTCTTTAGGGGAAAGAACCGTCTTAAAAAGAGGGAGGAGTAAAAAAGTGCCAATTAGCCCAATCTTCCAAGGAGCCAATATAATTTCACGTCATCTCTCTCCTCTGCAGAGGCCTTTAAACTGTCCTAAACTGGTCTCTGATTTCTAGCCAAACCAGAAGAAGTTGGTATTAGTTTTCTATTGCTGTTGTGAAAAATTATGATGATGTTGGGGACTAAAAACAACACGTTTACTCTCTTACAGTTCTGTGGGACTGAAGTTCCACAGTCTCACCGGGCTAAAGCTAAGGAGCAGGCAAAGCTGTGTTCCTTCGGGAAGCTCCAGAAAAGAATCCATTTCCTTGCCTTTTCCAGTTTCAAGAGGCTATCTGCATTCCTCACCGTCAGAGCCAGCAAATTCAGGCTGAGTCTTCTTCATGTTTCCATTTCTTTGGTTTTTATCTGCCTCCCTCTTTCCCTTGTAAGGACCCTTGTAATAGCAGTGATCTCTTACCTGGATAACCCAAGATAATCTCCCTATTTTAAGGTCAGTTGATGTGTATCCTTGATTCCATCTGCAAACTTAATTCCCCTTGGCCATGTAAACTAACATAATCAGAGGTTCTGAGAATTAGAATGTGTACATGTTTTAAAGGGGCATTAATCTGCCTACTATTAAAGAAAAACTTGTCACTACACTTATTAAAGAACAGTAAAGAATACTTTGTTCAAGGGGCCTACTATGGTGAGACTTTGCATTAGGGCGAGAGATAGGGTTCAACTCTCAACACAACAAGGGAAAGCAGGAATGTATAACTAAGGAGCAGAGTGGGGGTCAGTGGATGGAAAATTACTAAGAAGAAACATCAGGAGTTAAGGGGAGATTTTGTTTAAACCAAGCAAACAGGATTCTTACTGAAGGCAGACCAAGGTTATAGGACACCTCCTGCGGGATGGTGGAGGATGAGGAACTCAATTCGATATCAAGGATGGGATTCTGGCTAAAGTGACTTAGAATACTGGCTAAAATTGGGCCATGCAAAGATGGACACAGAAGCCCAAAAGTCAGGGTCTAGTTGAGAAGAGGGTTGAGAGGAGCCTGACTAGAGTTTGGTCAAGACAAGAATCTTTGTCACTACCACAGAGATCACGTCATTTTATATTATTAATAGCTTCTGAGGAACAAGAGTGGATATGTTCTTGGACGATGGTGAAACATTTCATATACTTTCTTTATGTCTTAAATTAGTTTTTAACGTAATATTTATTGGGGCTGGCCTGGTGGAGTAGTGGTTGAGTTCGTGCACTCAGTTTCAGCAGCCCAAGGTTTGCAGGTTCAGATCCTAGGTGGGGACTTGGCACCACTCATCGAGCCATGCTGGGGCAGCATCCCACATAAAACAGAGGAATTTTGGCTAGGTGTTAGCTCAATGACCATCTTCCTCAAGTAAAAAGAGGAAGATTGGCAACAGGTATTAGCTCGGGGCCAATCTTCCTCACAAAAAAACCAGAATAAAATAACATTTATCATTGTTCTGATTATACAAGTGAATTGGGTTCTTGGTGAAAAAATTTTGTAAATAGATGAATAACAAAGAAAACTAGACTCAAACATAATCTTGCCAATTAGGTAGCTAATTTTAGTAATTTTGAGAATATATTTTATATACCAAATATACCATTTATACTCATATGTTTTCATTTAAATCTCATTCTCATTAACGTATAATCAGTTAATCAACCTGTGTGAAGGACTGATAGAGTTGTTTCTGGTGTGATTACGGGAAAGGATT
The DNA here is from genome assembly GCF_037783145.1 of Equus przewalskii. Classification (NCBI taxonomy): domain Eukaryota; kingdom Metazoa; phylum Chordata; class Mammalia; order Perissodactyla; family Equidae; genus Equus; species Equus przewalskii. The sequence continues at coordinate 42,713,423 of NC_091833.1, forward strand.
AGAAAACAAGCAAACACAGAGAACAGCTGGCATCTGTGTGTGGAGTAGAGGTGGCTGTCTTTGACAGTGAATTATCTGGAGAAAGCAGAGGTTGTCACTGCAACCATGTCCCCAGCTTTAAACTCCTGCCTTCATTTGCCTCTGTCCACCTTCAATCGTGTAGGCATGAATGGAATTTCTAGGTGAGCATGGCTGTGTACAAGGTAGGGTGAGAGGCTGCATGGGGCCGCCATATCAGCATAATCTGATAGCAACTTTACTGTTTAGCCATATTGCACAGGCCAATAAGTTTCACAGGATTTATGAAAAATATTTCTTTTTCTTGTTTTTCTAATTTAACAATCTCATTTTTCAAAGGAGTCTATGCCAACTGCAGAAATATGATGACAGTGCTATGGTTACTTATACAATTATGTAATCAATGCCGTAGGAAAGAGACAAGGTACATTTTTTAACAACTGATTATTGTCTCTGGAAGCTTGAGCTTACAATTCAAGGTAATAGAACACAAGTGGGAATAATATCTTATTCAGTTTTTTGGCTAGACAACTAAACATGATAACTGAAACACGGCATAAATTACAGCCCAGACATTAGAAAGCATAGAATACAAGAGCTGGAATCCAGTTATCCTGTAGTAGCAATGCTCATTTTTACTTTTTGCATATGTACTTTTCAAATTATTGAGATTTTTTTCTAGAAACAGATTTTGCCTTTAGGAAATTCATAATCGAATGTATAAATCTAACATCGAGAGACATGAATAATGTACTGTGAAGGAAGAAAAGACAGTCGTTAACTGTCCTGAAAGCAGCCAGATCAGAGTGGCTTCATAAAAGTGCTGTTGTCAGGACCGAGATGAGGGCACAGATTTCTGGTTCCCACCACGGAACATTGTAAACGCTGCTTCCCGAGGAGTGCTTGTAAACCCAAATATAAACCCGGGGCGTGAATGACTGGACATCAGTCACACTTATGCATGTGTAATCTGGACAGCGTTCTTCTTCGAAAAGACATGAAGAATAGACTCAGGGTTCCCATGATTCTCTGTGTGACCTTGGCCAAGTCAAGATGTCTTCTCTGCACATCTTTTTGTCATCTTAAAACAAAGGAACAGAATCAGTGGCTTCCAAAAATCTCCTAATTTCTCTCTCACTGCTTTTTTCTGTAACTTGCTCTTTAGTTATCCAACCTAAAATCTAAAATATATTGAGAGAGAAGGCCACATGACATTTCTGCACAGCTTGTGTTTGCTTTTGTCCCAGACTATCTTTTTAAAGAGGTTTGTGTAGCAAACAGCGTTGGAAGATACAGTGTCACCTTCCGAGGAAGAGGGCAGATTCATTTCCTAAACAGCATAATCAAGATGATGTCTCCCTCTGGGGCAAAGTTGGGCAGTTAGTTAGCAGCCCCTGTTAGGGGACTGGAAGGTCCTAAGCTCAGGGTTCCTCAGCTTTGGCACAAACTCACTGCCTGTGCAGGATTCGTCTCAGCCTCTATGCACAGCATCCCTCTGGGACTCGAGGACAGGAGGATCCACTGCTATGCTGCCTGCTATGCAGTGATTAAAAACTCCTCTCAGGGGCCGGCCCGGTGGTGTAGTGGTTAAGTTTGCTCACTCCTCTTCAGTAGCCTGGGGTTTGTGGGTTCAGATCTCAGGTGAGGACCTGTGTACCGCTGATCAAGCCCCGGTGTGGCGGTGTCCCACATACAAAATAGAGGAAGATTGGTACAGATGTTAGCTCAGTGACAATGTTCCTCAAGCAAAAAGAGGAAGATTGGCAATAAGTGTTAGCTCAGGGCCAATCTTCCTCACCAAAAAAAAGAAGAAAAAATTCCTTTCATTTGACCAAGGAGTCCTGTGTCCTCTGCCAACATCTACGAAATTATGGCAGACTAATTTGTTGGTTTGTAAGTAAGGCGAAAATCTCAAACTCTTCACAATTCTTGACAAAACACTGCACGTTCCTTACAGAAACTTCTAGAGAGGAGACAATCTTTGTTTAGGGCTATGCATGTCTTGATAGTGCTCCTTGTTTAAGACATCCTCAGGGCAGTAAATAATTTGCATTATCTGGGCTCTAATAATAATTTTGTTTGTTAGTTGCTGAAATGCATGAACTCTAAAATCTCAGTGGCTTATACAATAGAAATTTATTTCTTGCACATTTAATTTCAAAAAGAATGCTCCGAATCCACGACATTCTAAGTAATCATCCCAGGATCCAGGCTGCTTTCATCTGGTGTCCTCCTCATGCTCTGGGGCACTGTAGTCCTCTGTATTCAGTTCACGATATGAGAGCCCAGGGTCATGCGTCAGAGGTTGCTATGGGCCAGCCCTCGAACTGGTGCATATCACTTCCGCTTATCTTTCCTTGGTCAACACTCAGTCTTCTGATCATCCTTGACTACAAAGGAGCTGGGAAATGGAGTCTGGGTGTATATCAGGGAGAAGGGAAAATGGCGCTGGTGACGAGCTAATCAGTCTTTGCCAGTGAAACTTACCTCTCTGTTTCTGAAGTTCAGGACAGTTGGTATGGAGAATTTCCTTACTTCATAAGGCAAAATTTATAAGGCAAACTATTTCTCCAACCACTTACCTCCATTTATAAAAATGGTTATTATTATTTGAATATACCACCATAGAATAAAGTTTTTGTATTAGCATAGGAAAAGTGGATTTTTCCTTAAGGAAATATTTCAGATGTTCCTAACCCAAGTGGAAAAAAAAGTTTGGATCAAACCCAGATAAGCTACAGCATGTGAGGCAGAGACTTGCTCACCCCCTGGGCCCCTGATTGTGGGAGAGCCCATCCCTGAAGAGGTTCCTGAATGGAGTGCAAGATGCATTCAGGCTCAGAAGCCTCTAGCTTCTCTAGGGCTTAACGATGGACTCAGGATGCCTGTGGCTTTATGGAGATTCTACTTCACTGAACAAGTGGACACCGCCAGAGAAGGAGCCTGGTGTCTCATTACACAGCGACAGTAGCTCTGTGTTCTGGGAAGCCCATTACTGTGAAACATCTCAGTGGTTGAGATTAAAAACATTGCTTGAAAGATGTCCTGTGATGATCCTGGCATCCCTCAGACCTGAGTTCATCTTTGTCCAGCTGCTAATAGTACATACTATTTGTATTTGCACGGAAACTTTAGAATCGTTCTGAACTCCTTCCCTGCCCCTTTTTCCTGGAGATCAATGCCTCTCTCTCTACCTCCAGTGTCGCGGTACAAGCTCTCCCAGTATCGCACCTCCGCAGCGGCAGCCTGGCCCCAACAGTTCTCATTCTAATACCCAGCATTCATGCCTCATAAGGCTAGCAAAATGATATTGTTCTAAATGCAAATATTACATCACTCTCTTACTTTAAATCGGTTAATGCAGTCAAAGGTAAAGTTTAAATTTCTTTGTTAACTACAAGACACTCTTTAGAATATGCCTCCATTTATCATTCTATCTCATCTCTTGCCACTCCCTTGTGAGGACTTTTCACTCCAGCCATATTGCACTATTTGCAATTTTAAGAACATTATGCTGTTTCAAACTGCTGTGCTTTTCCACAGGCTGTTCTCTCTCCCTGGAAAGTCCATCCCACTGTTTTCCATCAGACCATTCTTCATCATCTTTCAAATCTTAGCTTAAACATCTTTTCTTACAGTAAAATTCCATGACCCCAAGCCCATTAAAAAATTTCTTTACTAAGCTCTCATAAACCACTGTGCAAAATAAATACACTATATTTAGCAGTACTCATGATATTGTGATTTATAAGAAGAAATATATATTTGGTCTTTGTCTGTTTCTGGCAAAGAGCTCCTAAAACCCTTGGAATTTCCTAAGTGATGAGGGCAATCAAGGTGTCTCTTTGTTAACGAGGTAACTTTTAGAAAACACCTAACCATGGGGCTAGTTGACAGGGGAACCAACTGTGAATAGAAGCTTGAAACTTACGGCCCCATCACTCTGACCTCTGGGGAGAGGGGAGGGGCAGAGTGTTGAATCAGCCACCAGTGGCCAATGATTTAATCAATCCTGCCTGTGTAATAAAGCCTCCATAAAACCCCGAAAGATCAGGATTCCGAGAGCTTCTAGGTTGGTGAACACATGGCAATTTGGGGGAGAGCGGCACACTTGGAGAGGGCATAGCAGCTCTACTCTTTCCTCATTCCTTGCCCTATGCATCTCTGCTGTCTGGCTGTTCCTGAGTTATATCATTTTGTAATAAACCAGTAATCTACTAAGTAAAATGTTTCTCTGAGTTCTGTGAGCCACGCTAGCAAATTAGTCCCACTCAAAGAGGCGGTTGTTGGAACCTCCAGTCTATAGCTGGTGGGTCAGAAGCACAGGCAACAACCTGGACTTACAACAGGCACATGAACTGTGTGGGTGGCAGGTAGGGGAGCAGTCTTGTAGGACCGATCTCTTAATCTTTGGGATCTGACTCTATCTCCAAGTAGACAGCATCAGAATTGAGTTGAATTGTAGGACACCCACCTGGTGCCAAAGGATCGCTTGATGGTGTGCAGAACCCCACAACACACAGACACACATTGGAAATTGGTGACCAGAATACCAATACTATTATTGTTGATTTTTGTGTTTTCTCTTCCACTAGGCTGTAATCTCCTTGAAAAGATACCATGTCTTATTTTATTTAAAATGAAGATATACATTGTTTTGCCATGCTCCCATCTGGTTAAGCAGGTGGGATAGGTTGGTTGCTGAGAGACCAAAGAAAAGACCTGGAGTTGGCAAACGAGACATATGGGTTTATTGGGTGGTACTTACAGGGAGGTCCAGTGGCAGCCCGCTGAACAGCAGCGTGCACCCACTACCACCCTCTGAGAGAAGCTTGCTTAAGTAGGCAGAGGAACAAAGGCTGCATGCTTGCCGAGGGGGATCATCTCTTTTAGACCTGGATTCCAAGGATTAGAGCCCCGCCCGCACCCTGGAGGGCCTCTGTCTGCCCTCAGACCACAAGGGTCTCTGTGCTAACTCTCCCACAAGACAGCAGCTGGTTTGGCCAAGCCGAGGACTGTTATCATGGTGAGTGCTGGTGTGTAGCCCAGAGAGGAGCCTCACAGACATATGGTTTTTAAAGAGGCATGCCAGCTAATGCCCCTACATATGTAGTTCCCAAATTAGGAATAATCTCTCTTCCAAAAATGTATTAATCTGTCATTGTTTGGCACTCAAAATTTATTCCCCATAGAATGAATTTTATATACTTAAAAGATATTCTTCACAAAAGGTACTATCCTGGAGAAATTAAAGTCTTTAAAGAATATTTTTTATGTGAAGCACATTTTAAAATAAAAACTGTAGGTTTCTAGAGCTGGACAGTAGTTTCTTTGAATATGACGTTGAGCAAAGATTGAGCCATAAAGGGACCCATGATTTTTTTATAGTCACACTTGAGAGACTTCCAAATTAGAGTTGCACAAAAGGTATAAATTTGAGCTGCACCTCAAATTAAAATAATTGCTTCAGTACTGAATTAGGGCATATAATCATCATGACTGCCTAACTATTAGATTCATGGTGTTAGGCACATACATTCTTTAGACATGAGTCTTTGTGGCTCTTAGTATTTAAGGAAAGACTCAAGAACTATCCTGGTACCAATGTTAACTTGAGAACTGCAATTCTGGAGGAGATTGTGTACTTTGAGACTAAAAAAACTGATTTATATAGCATTAAATATTCAACAAAAATTTGCAAATTAGAAAGTTATTTTTACCCAAGTTATTGTCTAGAGTTTTTCAGATGGAGAAAAGAGATAAATCTCAGATCTGCTCATATTTGTTCATAGCTTCCGCCCAGACCAGACAGCTGGCCCCAGATATTTTAGCAATTTTGCTAATACTGCAGGACAGGACATCAAGCGGGGTTTAGAACTACTCTCATTCAAGTGACTGAGAAGCCAGAGCAATTCCAGGAGAGTGCTGCGACAAGAAGCAGAGTCAGAAATGTTGAACTGCTCTGAGAACACACCACTGCAAAAGTGCAGAAATAGCAGGACAAGGGCTAAGATCTAGGTGAATCCAAGACTAAAGTGACTCATGGACACTAAGCCATGGAGGCCATCAGATATTCACCTTCCAGACAGACAGACCAAGAGGCCTCTCAGAGCTAGGCTTCTTATGTCCAGTTGATAACCATGCATTACTGAGAAGAAAGAAACCATATTTTTAGAACTGGAAGATAGTTATTCTAAATAACTCTTTAGGGACATAGAACACAACTTGACGTTTTCGAATTTTTGTAGTCAGTTCATTCAGGACTAATTTATTGTTACATATGAAGCCAACAATGAATAATGTATTCAAAATAGCAGAGAGAGAGCACAAATTAACCATAAATTATGTTAATTATACTGATGGTAGATTTCTCAGAAGCAGAAGTGAAAGTCAGGGTACTGTGGAATAATTTCTTTAAAATTTCTAGAAAAAGTCTCTGCTAACTTCAAATTTTATACCCAGAGAAACTAACTTTGAGGTATGACGTGAAATAAAGGTGACGAAACAAAACTGACAAAATTTATCATAAATAGACCCTCACTGCAGGAAATCTCAAAAGACACATGTTAGGAAAATGGGAAATAACCCTAATAGGAATGTGCTATGAGAGAAGAAAGGACAAGTTACGAAAAAAACGTAAACATAAACATCAAGATAAATTTAAAGAAATGTTGACTGAAAATGGTGATAATAGTAATATTATTTAATTAGGTTAAAAAACAAAATCAAATGCAAAAATATACCAGCAAAAATTTCATTCTGAAGCAATGATCATAATTTAAATACTGTAAGTTTCCTTTAACTTTAGATGGACAGTAAGCACACTATTCAATATAGACTTTGTTATGATAGGTATGCATGCAAACTATCTACAGAAATTACTAAAAAAATAAAAATAGAAGTATAACTTCCCAAACAATAGGATGAAAGCAGTATGGAGGGAAAATAAACCAAGTCAAAATAATTAAATAAGGTAGAAAAATAAATAAGGAAGAAAAAGAGGCAATGAACATAAAATAAAAAATAAAGTATTGCACATATGTGAGCTACTTCAATTAATGGACCAAATCTTTAGTTAGCAGAGTTTCAGCTGTATGCAACAAACTATATACTATTAACAACAGACACACAACATAACACTAAAAACTGAGAGAAAAAGAATGAAAAATAGAAGTATAAGTCATTACTAATCAAAAGGAATTCTGTGTCACTATGTTGGAAACAGACAGACTTTAAGGGAAAAAAGTATTCCTAGTGTTTTTAAAGTTGCTATATAATGATATAACATTTAATTCACCAAGATGATTCCTTTAGATGTCGTCAAATATTTATGGAGCCAGGCACCATTCCAGATATCAGATATGTAACGATGAAAAGGCAGATGCAAAAACCTGTCCTCAAGGGCAACTTTCTAGTGTAGAGCTTATATTCTACTGGGAAAAAATAACACTTCTAAACCTGTATACATTAACAAATAGCTTAAAATTACTGACAGACTCAAAGGAGAAATTGATAAAATCCATGCCCATAGTAGAAGATGTTAATACACCTCTTTCTTTAATTAATATAACCAAACAAAAATAACAGTAAGGATAAAGTATAGAGAGTATTCAAGTGACACAAATTACAGAGTTAACATAATAACTTACATAGAACATACACTCAACGATCTATCTCCAGCTCACACGGAACATTTGTTAAATGGCTACGCAATTGGCCACAGAGCAAGTGTCAGTACATTTCAAAGTATTGGCTTTATATGGACCATAGTATCTGACTAAAATGTAATAAAAATAGGCATTGATAATCTAAAGAAACACAAACAGTACAAAAAGCTATGTACCTATTAGCTTGTGTGTTAACATAGTCAACATAGCAGAAGTTAGAAAACACTTAAAACAGAATAATAATGAATATTGCATACCAAAATACGTGACATGCAGCTGAAAAGTGTTTACAGGATTTAATTGCTTATATTAGACAAGAAGAAGGCTACAAATCATTATATTGAGCATCTCACTTAAGATTTGGAAAAAAAACAAAAACAAAATGAACAATGAACATGAAAAACTGTAGAAATTATGCATAGCTTCCAAAACAAGAAAAGGGGAAAGCATAAATTCTGGTAAGATAAATTTTTAAAAAAGAAATAAAATAAAATGAGAAAATATTGACACTGAAACATGAGATGCGACTACAAATATTGCAGTTTTTAAAAATCAGAAAATAATTTGAAGAATTTTATGCCAATGCAGTTTAAAATTTAAATGAAGTAGACAAATTTATAGAAAAATAAAATATAATACAGCTGGTTCAAGAATAAATTGGGGGCCTGGTTCTGTTGCCTATTGGTTAAGTTCAGCATGTCCCGCTTCAGCAGCCTGGGTTAGGTTCCCAGGCACAGACCTATACCACTCATTGGTAGCCATGCTGTGGTGGTACCCACATACAAAATAGGAAAAGATTGGCACAGATGTTAGCCCAGTGCTAATTTTCTTAAGCAAAAGAGAAAGAAGGAAGGTTGTTACAGAAGTCAGCTTGGGACGAATCTTCTTCAAGCGAAAAAAAAAAAAAGAAGAAACTGGAACAAGAAATGGTACAGCGCTCATTAAATTAATTTAAAAGCTTTCCTCAAAGAAAAAAAGATCTTGGCCCAGACAGTTTTAAAGACAAAATATAACAAACATTCAGGGAAAAGGGATTTAAAATCTTTAAGAAATTCTTCTAGAGAACCAAATAGGACAGTACATAGAACATACATACTATGTAATCTTATAACTATAGCTTTACTACTATAACTGTCTTAGTACACTTGGACTGCTGGAACAAAATACCATAGACTAGGTGAACAGAAACCCATTTCTCATAGCTCTAGTCTGGGAAGCCCAAGATCAAGGTGCCAGCAGATTCAGTGACTGGTGAGGGCACATTTCCTCATTGGCCACTGTCTTTTCACTGTGACCTCACACAGCTGAAGAGATGAGGGATCCCTCTGGTACCCTTTTTATAAGAGCACTAATCCCTTTCTTGATCTAATCTCTTCCCAAATGCCCCGCATACATATACCAGGACATTTGGAATTAGGTTTCAACATACAAATTTTGGGGAGGGAACATAAACATTCAGTCCATTGCAGTAACAAGTAAACACTATCCATGAGAGTAAACATATGGATCAATTTTGGGTGTGAATGTAGATGCTAAATATTACATAAAATATTAGCATACTAATTGTAGCAGTATATGTTTTTAAAAAGATCACATGATGAAATTGGCTTTATCTAAGTGATACAACAATCTTTATCGTTATAAAACCCAGCATTATACTTCACCATACTAACAAATTCAAGGGAGGAGAAACGAACTCTTAAAAAGATGCAGGTAAAGAACATTTTACCAAAAAATTAAAATCCATTCTTGGTAAAAAGTCTTAGTACACCTAAATCATATAAAGGACTTTTCAATAAATGGATGAACTAATGAAGAGTATAGCAGTCAGGTTCTGATATCAGTACCGTGACTTGAATTTGTATTTCTAATTGTTAGAAGACATAAGGTTAATTTTAAGTATAGTGTTAATAGTTTAACTTGTATGAAATGACTTCAGTAAATTCAGTTCCTATGAATAGACATATAAAAACACTGGCGCTATAAATCTACATCCATTCAGGAATTATTTAGGAAAAAGTGGTAGAACCTATAATAAATCTTTACAGATTATATTTAAAAGCTAATCAAGCTTCTCAGATTTTTCTTCAAGCTTATTAAGTACTAACGTAGGACTTCATATGTTCAAAATTTCTAACAAGCATTTTTACTTGTTATTTGTTGCACCATCACCTAGATATACACAAGAAATATAATGTATCTTGTCCAGGGCATCATACTATATCTGTTGTGGTGGACACAGTACACATCACGTAAAATGAGCAAGTATTTGAAACGCTTTTTTTCTACCAAATATTTTATGTTTATGGCAGTCATATATGATTTATTTTATTAGTAGTTTAGCAAAAATGTATTGCTTAGAAAACAAACTCTTGATTTCCATTTCCCTTTAAAGTTCAATTTATTTTATTTATTTAGTGGAGGGGGGTGTGTGTATAATATTTACCGTGTCCTATTAAATAAGAATATTAAAAGACAAAATGAAAATAGACTATTTTAGGCAGACACACACACACTGAAAAACGGATGAAAGGAACTACTACATGAAAAATGTACTTCACATAATGTGCTTTGCTAGGCAGTCATGAATTCAGATATTTGTGAATATATTATTTATGTAGTGATCTGAAATGTCCTTCTAATCTATACCTGCAAATTATATATTTCATGTTAAGCTAAGATGCTTGTTACCAGTATAACAGAAAAAAAAACCAAGAATCTGATTAAAAAATAGGCAGTGGATCTGGATAGACATTTTTCAAAAGAGAAGGGAACACTTGCACACTGCTGGTGAAAATGTAAATTGGTATCCCCACTAAGGAAAACAGTATGGGGCTTCTGCAACAAATTTAAAATGGAACTAATATATGATCCCACTATCCCACTCTGGGTATATATCCAAAGGAAAAGAAATAAGGATCTCAAAGAGATATCGCACTCCTATTTCTTACAGCATTATTCACAGTAGCCAAGATATGGAAACAACCCAAATGCCCTTTGACAGATGAACGGATAAAGAAAATTTGGCATATGTATATGCGTGCGCACACACACACACACACACAAGGAATATTATTTAGCCTTAAAAAAGAAGGAAATCCTACCATTTGTGACAACATACATGAATCTGGAGGATGTTATGCTAAGTGAACCAGACACAGACAGGCAAATATTGCATGATTTCACTTATATGTGGAATCAAAATACAGAAATGAATAGAAGCAGAGACTAGAATGGCAGTGTCAGGGGCTGGTGGAGAGGGAAAAGGGTGATATTGGTCAAGGGGTACAGTTTCAGTTATGTAAGATGTATAAATTCTGGGCACGCAGTGTATAGCAAAGTGACTATAGTTAACAGTCCTGTATCGTATTCTTGAAATTTGCTAAGAGGGTAGATCTCAAGTGTTCTCCCCACACCCAAAAAAAGAAGAAAACGGTAACTATGTGAGGTGATGCATATGTTAATTACTTGATTGTGGTAATTATTATACAATGTATACATATATAAAAACATCAAATTGAATACCTTAAATATATACAATTTTTATTGTCGATTATACCTCAATAGGGCACGAAAAGAAAAAACCACTAAACATCACTGAACCATAGTGAAGACATTACAAAGTAAGCTCAAAGCAATTGCACAGACATCTACTTTTTACCCATAGGCAAAATATTACTGTTATAGGTATAAAGTTACTATATTGTTGGGAGTCAATCAGTAACTCATTAACTGGTCATTATTTATAGCTGATCACTGAGCACACATATATTTAAGTGTTTGGTGTGTATTGCCAAAATGCTTTTTAAAACAAGTCATAATCCAACTTCAAAGCCTAAGAGTGAGTAGGCATCCTCACACGGTTATGCCTTCTCTGCTATTTATATTTTCACATGTTAGGTTGTTTGATCTGTAAAAATGTCTTATAATTCTGCTTCAGTGTTATTCATTAAAAGCTACTCATTGTATGCCTACTGTGAGTTAGGCCCTTATAGCTCCTTCGTACACTCCAGTGAGCAAGACAGGTACGGGCACCTGCTCTCAGCAGACAGTCTCACAGTAGGGAGAGAGAGAGCCTACTCTAATGGAGCAATAAAAAAGGGAGTAAGACTCTTGCAAATGCCAAGAAGAGAAATGTGGTTGAAATTGGGGAATCTTATAGATTAGTGGTTGAAGAAGTCCTCCCTGATGACATTTTCACTTTAGATTCAAAATATAGGAAAAGCTGTCATTTGAAGGCCTGGGAAAAAAGATTTCCAGGCAGAGAAAAGAGCTAATGCAAAAGACCCCTGAGAAGGACCAGATGTCGGCATTTTTCTAAGAAACTCAAATAACAGCCTGTGGCTAAGGTGACCAACATAGCTACGAGCAAAGTGGAGACAGCAGGAGAGAGAGGGGATTCTCATAGAAAAATAGTCGTCAAGCCTCACTCTGTGGCTTAGGAACGAGCCATGCAGCCTGACTGCGTTTAGAAACCGAGCGGAGGAGGGGAACTCGGAATCGGACAGATGAAATAGCTAGTGAGGCTGGAGGAAACAACAGGAAATCATGAAGCCAGGAAAAGAGACTTGAAGAAAAACGAGACAGTGATTAGCTGTGTCACACCCTTGTGGAATAAGAACAGAGAAGTGATGCTGGGGAGGTTTGCAAGATGGGACCCAGGCTGAAAAGTTGAAATGCAGGAACCCAGAGGGAAATAGTGAAAGAGGGGTAGAACCGACAGATCAGATCTCCCTACCGAATTTTTAAAAACTGGAATGGATCCTGAGTAATAGCTGGAAGGAAATTGAGGGTTTAGAAGTGTCGCTGCGATTAGAGATAATTCCTTTAAGAACATTGACCCTAAAAGAGAGAAAGCATGGTACGTGGGAAGAATGAGGGATCTCTAAATTAATGTCTGAGCTTTAGTGTTTGTTTTTTAATGGAAGAGATTATAGCACATTTGAACAGGTGACGGGCAGCCCTTACAGCGGATATACACCCCCTCAGAGTCCCTTAGCACACTGTTTCCTGCACCTGCTTGCTCCTCCTCAGCTACTGCTGTGGATGACCTGTTCCACTCAGGGCATGAAGGCTTGCTGTAACATTTAACAGAGACTGCACAGTCAGGCGCACCAACCTTCCCCTCCCATTTCTGGATCCTTACTTCTGAACTTGAATGATGCAACACACCATAGGGTAACAGGTCTAAGCAACTACCAAAGGGGCCAAATAATGCAACATGGAAGTCTGTGTGTGCGCCTGTATGAGAAGGGGTGTGGATGCAACTTCCCCTGGGTTAAAATTTGATGACTGGGGAACAGGGGCCCTTTTCTTTCTTCCACCGATGGATAGCAACGAAGTATGATTTCTGTGTACAGAAGTCCAGTGAGATGAGGCCAAGCAGGGAGACCAGTCAAGTGATCAACTTTGTGGTAAGAGCTGATGTGAAATAGTGGTCAGCATCTTTCACGACTTCTCTTCTGTCCCTGACTTACTTCCCTTGTCCCTTACTCCTATCACCCTGACATTACACCTCCCCAAGATTAATCCCAATCTTCATCTCAAGCTGTTTTCTTCAGAATCCACACTAAGACAGTTATACACAAAAAAAAGTATTCAAAGTACATACTATTTATGGATTCCATCAATCTTTCTCTTTTACTGTTTATGAAAACTTTATATAGTTGTGGTTTTACAATTATAATATTTAATAGAATTTCTGTTGCTAAAATTTTGAAAAACATTCCTATTCTCATATGTATAGTCATATAAATGACATTTAGAATTATATTGTCAGACAGGAAAATAAAAAATTATTTTAAACTATAATATTTAATATATATTTAATATATATTTAAAGTATAATATTTAAACTTATTTTAAATTACAATCAGTAAAATAATTAGCAAAGAATTTAAAACAAATTAATTAAATATAGAAATTCAATAAAACACATTAATTAGTGAAGAATTGAAAATTCAAATTTATTCAATATTCTTATCTGTAAAAAACATATATTTGGGTATTTTTACTTCAATATAATAAGCCATTTACTTTCCACTTATAATTGTTTGGTTATTATATTTTCCCATTGGGAAAGGACTATATAATCATTATTGAAAATTTAGATAAGATTCATGAGAAAATATAAAAATATGTTATTAAGTGTTAGTTTATTTCTTTTTTGTGTGTATTTGATGTATACTTTACATAGACATGCTATGTGTGATATTTGAACGTTTTCCTTTAATATACAATGGACATTTGTTATTAAAGCCTATATAAAACTAGGCTTGCTAGATATCTTACTTAAACATTTCTCGAAATTATTCTTAAATTTAGCCATTTTAGGAAAAGTAGAAAGCAGCAGGAGAAGAGGAAGACCAAATGTTAGATGGACTGACTCCATAAAGGCAGCCATAGGTGTGTGTCTACAGGAGCTGAGGAGGACTGTGGAGGACAGGACATCGTCGACGTCACTCACCCATAGGGTCACCAGGAGTCGGAACTGACTCGATGGAATGTTAACAACAATGAGGTAATTTGTTATAAACACTGTTATACAGAAATATCTTCTATAATTTAGGTTATCTTAGAGAAGTTTTGTAGAATGTACCACTTAAGCATTATTACTTTTATGATTCTTGATAAATATAACAAAATTTCTAGAGATTTTGTCAAGATGGCGGCGTAGGCAGACTCTGAACTCAGTTCTTCCCATGAACAAACCAGGTTACAACTATTTTTGGAAAAATTACCCTGGGTGGAAAACTGAAAACTGGGTAAAAAGAACCCCCACAACAAGAGACAGTCCTGACTAAGGTGGAAGAGGAAGAAATTCCTGCAGGAGAGGAAAAAAACGACCTTCAGGAACAGTGGAGCTTCTCAGCCGGCCAGACAGGAGCTACCCTAAGGAACACAGCTCTCCCTGGAGGAATGAGGTCCTGAGCGGGGGGCTGGTACTGGTATAAGCATCCTTCAGATTCGGCACGACTGAGATGAGGGTCTTACAATCTGGCTTTGCTGGCTATTAACTGCAGCAGGAAATACCCCCAGAAAAGCTATCGGACAAAAGCTGAAAAGATCTGGGTCTTAAATGGTTCAGGCACAAACTTACCTGTCTCTGCAACCTAAAATCACCAGAAATAAGGCTGACAGTGATTTGGTGAAAAGAGACTCACCTGGTAGGCTCTGGGTGCATCTCAGTGAGAGGTAAGACCTGTCTGGAGACTGAGACATTGGTGGTGGCCATTGTTGTCACCTAGTCCAGGCATGTTGACACAGACCCTGGCAGATGCTATGGAAGTTCTTCCCCTGGCCTGTTATCCCAGAGGTCTGCCACACTCACTAGAGTGCAGATTTAATCTAGTTCAACTAGGGCAGGCAGCCCACCCTAGGGACAAGCTCTGCCCAACAGCAAGCCCTCAGGCTACTTGTCGGCCTGCATTGACTGGGTGCATTGATCCTCTACAGACAGGAATGTGTGTTCACCTCTGTGGGGCAGGGCCTGTGTGAGGACCAGGTGAACTGTGGGGGGCATTGGTGGAGAGGTGGGGGTCCTGTGAAGTGGGTAATTGGGGTATGCTCCAGGGGGTTGGGAAGCTTGCATGGACCAGGACTGTGTTGACAGTGTGTGTGGACCTGTGGGGTGTGAGTCTTATCAGAGGCAGAAGACCTGTGCTTCACAAATAGCCATCAAAATGATCAACCCCATCTTCCAAAGCCTGAAACAATTGAGTGCTCCCATGCCTAGGGCCAGCCCCACTCAGCTGTGCTGCTAAGAGAACTGACAACAGCCTTGTAGGCTTGAGGCCTATAGCAACTGTAAGCCCCTGAGTCTAGCAACCAGATACACTAGGTACTCACCCAAGTAACAGGAAAACTGCAACAAGAGTGTGCTGTTAGACCTTGTGGCCAATGGTGCTGAGGCTCCCCAAACCAGTTTACAAATAGCTGGCCAGGAAAGGCAAGTCTAGTCTCCTGGGGTACCTGCATTAAGAGCAACTGTGCCACAGCAAAAGGACACAGGTAGCCCACAAAGTTGTCAGTCATGGATCATTTGGACTGGTGACAAGGTGGAAGCACACTGCTGGGCCTCAAAAGGCATCTCTTACATAAGGCCACTTCTCCAAGACCAGGAGACATAGCTGACTCACCCAATACATAAATATAAACACAGAGAAAGATGCATAATGAGGAGATAAAGGAATATATTCCAAGCAAGGGAACAGGACAAAACCCCAGAAAAAGGACTAAATGAAACAGAAATAAGCAACCTACCTGACAAAGAGTTCAAACACAAACTCATAAGGATGCACACAGATATTGGGAGAAGACTGGATGAGCATGGTGAGCTCATCAACAAAGTACTGGAAAACATAACAAAGAACCAATCAGAAATGAAGAATAAAATACTGGAAATGAAAAATTCACTAGAGGGACTCAATAGCAGAGTAGATGATGCAGAAGAATGGATCAGGGAGCTAGACAAAAGACTAGAGGAAATCACCCAAGCTGAACAGATAAAAGAAGAAGGAATTAGACAGAATGAGAACAGTCTAAGGGAACTCTGGGACAATATCAAGTGCACTAACATTCATATTACAGGTGTCCCAGAAGGAGAAGGGAGAGACAAAGGGGCAGAAAATCTACCTGAAGAAATAATAGCTGAAAATTTTCCTAACCTAAGGAAGGAAGCAGACATCCAGGTACAGGAAGCACAGAGAGCTCCAAACAAGATAAGTCCAAAGAGGCCCACACCAAGACACATTATAATTAAAATGCCCAACATTAAAGATAAATGGAAAATCCTAAAAGTGGCAAGAGAATGGCAACAAATGGCATACAAAGGAAATTCCATAAGGATTTCAGAATTCTCAGCCAAAACCATGCAGGCAAGATGAGAATGGCACGACATATTTAAAGTGATAAAAGAAAAAAAAACATACAGCCAGGAATACTCTATCCAGCAAGGTTGTCATTCAGAATGGAAGGAGAGATAAAGAGCTTCCAAAACAAGCAAAAATTAAAGGAGTTTATCACCAAGAAACCAGTTCTACAAGAAATGCTGAAGGGACTTATTTAAGTGGGAAAGCATGACCACAAATATGGATAAAAAAATTATCCAAAAAAACCAGGGAATAAAATCACTGTTAAAGGTAAAATTATAGTAAAAGTAGCAGATCAACCACCTGTGAAGATAATATGAAGGTTAAAAGACAAAAGTACTAAAATTACCTATTTCAATGATAAGAGGGTAATGGATAGACACACACAAAAAACGAGATTAGATATGATTTCAAAAACATAAAATGTGGGAGGAAGGGAGTGAAAAAGTAGAGCTTTCTGAAAGAGGTCAAGCTAAAAAGTCTATCAACTTAATATAGACTGCTATATACATAGAATATTTCATAGGATCCTCATGGTAATCACAAACCAGAAACCTATAATAAGTAAGAAAATAAGTAAGACAAAAGAAATCAAACATATCCCTAAAGAAAGTCATCAAATCACAAGGGAAGAGAGCAAGAGAAAAAGAAAGGAACAGAGAAGAACTACTAAAACACCCAGGGAAAAAAAGGAACAAAATGGCAATAAATACATATTTATCAATAGCTACTTTAAATGTCAATGGACTAAAGGCTACAATCAAAAGGCATAGGGTGGCCAGTTGGATAAAAAATGAGACCCATATATACGCTGAATACAAGAGACACACTTCAGACCTAAAGACACTCACAAACTGAAAGTGAAAGGATGGAAAAAGATATTCCATGCAAATAGCAAAGAAAAGAAAGTGGGGGTAGCAATACTTATATCAGACAAAATAGATTTTAAAACAAAAACTGTAACGAGAGACAAAGACAAGAACTATATAATGATAAAGGGAAAAATCCAACAAGAAGGTATAACACTTGTAAATATCTATGCACCCAAGATAGGAGCACCTAAATATATAAAGCAATTATTGACAGACATAAAAGGAGAAATAGGCAGTAGCACAATTAATAGTAGGGGACTTTAACACTCCACTTACACCAATGGATAGATCATCCAAACAGAAGATCAATAAGGAAACCCTGGCCTTAAATGACACATTTGACAAGATGGACTTAGTAGATATATAAAGAACATTCCATCCAAAAACCACAGAATACACATTCTTTTCAAATGCCCATGGAACATTCTCCAGGATTGGTCACATATTAGGCCACAAAACAAGTCTCAATAAATTTAAGGAGATCAAAATAATACCATGCATCTTTTCTGACCACAAAGATTTGAAACTAGAAATCAACTAAATGAAGAAAATCAGAAAAGCCACCAAAATGTGGAGATTAAACAAAACGCTACCGAACAACAATTGAGTCAATGAAGAAATCAAAGGAGAAATCAAAAAATTCCTGAAGACAAATGAAAAGGAAAATATGACATGCCAAAATCTATGTAATACAGCAAAAGTGGTTCTAAGAGGGAACTTTATAGCAATTCAGGCCTACCTCAACAAAGAAGAAAAATCACAAATAATCTAACTGTGCATCTAAAGGAACAGGAAAAATAAGAACAAACAAAGCTCCAAATCAAATAAAAATCAGAGAAGAAATAAAAGAAATACAGACTAAAAAAACAATAGAAAAAGTCAATGAAACCAAGAGCTGGTTCCTTGAAAAGATAAACAAAATTGACAAGCTCTTAGCTAGACTCACCAAGAAAAAAAGAGAGACGACTCAAATAAATAAAATCAGAAATGAAAGTGGAGAAATTACAATGGACAACTCAGAAATTCAAAAGATAGTAGGAGAATGCTATGAAAACCTATGTGCCAACAAAGTAGATAATCTAGAAGAAGTTAATAAATTCTTAGAAACATACAATTTTCAAAACTGGAACAAGAAGAAGTAGAGAATTTGAATAGACAAATCACCAGTAAGGAAATTGAAACAGCAATCAAAAACCTCCCCAAAAATCAAAGTCCAAGACCAGATGGCTTCCCTGGTGAATTCTACCAAACATTCAAAGAAGACTTAACACCTATACTTCTCAAACTCTTCCAAAAACTTGAAGAGGAGGGGAAGCTTTATAACTCATTCTATGAAGCCAAGATTATTCTGATACCAAAACCAGATGAGGACAACACGAGAAAAGAAAATGACAGGCCAATATCACTGATGATAGTTGATGCAAAAATCCTCAACAAAATACTAGCAAATCAAATACAACAATACATTAAAAAGATCATACATCATGATCAAGTGGGTTTCACTCCAGGGATGCTGGGATGGTTCAACATCCACAAATCTATCAACATGATACACCACATTAACCAAATGAAGAATAAAAATCACATGTTCATCTCAATAGATGCAGAGAAAGCATTTGACAAGATACAGCATCCATGATAAAAACTCTAAATAAAATGAGTATAGAAGGAAAATACCTCAACATAATAAAGGCTATATATGACAAACCCACAGCAAATATCATTCTCAATGGAGAAAAACTGAAAACTATCCCTCTAAGAAGGGGAACCAGACAAGGATGCCTACTTTCACCACTCTTATTTAATGTACTATTGGAAGTCCTAGCCAGAGCAACCAGGCAAGAAAAAGAACTAAAAGGGATCCAAATTGGAAAAGAAGTAGTGAAACTGTCACTCTTTGCAGACGACATGATTTTATATGTAGAAAACCTTAAAGAATCCACTAAAAACTTTTAGAAATAATAAACGAATACAGTCAAGTCTAGGATAAAAAATCAACATACAAAATCGGTTGTGTCTCTATACACTAACAACGAAGTAGCAGAAAGAGAAATTAAGAATACAATCCCATTTACAATCACAACAAAAAGAATAAAATACCTAGGAATAAACTTAACCAAAGAGGTGAAAGATCTGTACACTGAAAATTGTAAAACATTGTTGAAAGAAATTGAAGAAGACACAAAGAAATGGAAAGGTATTCCGTGCTCTTGGATTGGAATAATTAACATCATTAAAATGTGCATACTTCCTAAAGCAATCTATAGATTCAATGCAATCCCTATCAAAGTTCCAACAACAATTTTCACAGAAATAGAACAAAGAATCCTAAAATTTATATGGAACCGCAAAAGACCCTGAATAGCCAAAGGATCCCTGAGAAAAAAGAACAAAGCTGGAGGCATCACACTCCCAGATTTCAGAATGTACTACAAAGCCATAGTAACTAAAACAGCATGGTACTGGCACAAAAATAGACACACAGATCAATGGAACAAAATTGAGAGCCCAGAAGTAAACCCACACGTTTATGGACAGCTAATATTCAACAAGGGAGCCAAGAGCATACGATGGAGAAAGGAGAGTCTCTTCAATAAACGGTGTTGGGAAAACTGGACAGCCACATGCAAAAGAATGAAAGTAGACCATTATCTTACACCATGCACAAAAGTCAACTCAAAATGGATTAAAGACTTGAATGTAAGACCCGAAGCCATGAAACTTCTAGAAGAAAAATAGGCAGTATGCTCTTTGACATCCATCTTGGCAGCATATTTTCAAGTCCCATGTCTGACCAGGCAATGGAAACAAAAGAAAAAATGAACAAGTGGGACTATATCAAACTAAAAACCTTCTGCACAGCAAAGGAAACCATCAACAAAAGGAAAAGACGGCCTAAAAATTGGGAGAAGATATTTGCAAACCATATATCAGATAAGGGGTTAATATCCAAAACATACAAAGAACTCATACATCTCAACAACAAAAGAAGCAACAATCCAATTAAAAAATGGGCAAAAGATCTGAACAGAGGTTTCTCCAAAGAAGATATCCAGATGGCCAACAGGCAGATGAAAAGACATTCAACATCATTAGCTATCAGGGAAATGCGAATAAAAACTACAATGCGGTATTGCTTCACTCCGGTCTGAATGGTTATAATTAACAAGACAGGGAACAAGACATGTTGGAGAGGATGTGGAGAGAAGGGACCCCTTGTACACTGCTGGTGGGAGTCCAAACTGGTGCAGCCACTATGGAAAGCAGTGTGGAGTATCTTCAGAAAATTAAGAATAAATCTACCATGTGATCAAGTTATTCCACTGCTGGGTATTTATCCAAAGAACTTCAAAACATAAATGCATAAAGATACACACACCCCTATGCTCATTGCAGCATTATTCACAATAGCCAAGACTTGGAAACCACCTAGGTGCCCATCAAGGGACGAATGGATAGAGAAGATGTTGTCTTTACACACCATGGAATACTACTCAGCCATAAGAAATGATGAAATCCGGCCATTTGTGACAACATGGATGGACCTTGAGGGTATTATGCTAAGTGAAGTAAGTCAGAGGGAGAAAGTCAAATACCATATGATCTAATATGTAGAAGATAAAATACCATACGATCTCATAAGTAGAAGATAAAAACAATGACAAACAAACACATAAATTGGATTGGTGGTTATCATAGGAGAAGGGGGAAGGGGGAGGGCAAAAGGGGTGATTAGGCACATGTGTGTGGTGATGGACTATAGTCAGTTTTTGGGTGGTGAACATGATACAATCTACACAGAATTTGAAATATATTATGATGTACATCTGAAAGCTATATAATGTTATAATGCAATGTTACTGCAATAACAAAATTTCTTTCTAAAAGTTTATCCCAACTTATATCTCAACATTAATATATGAAAATCTCTCTCTTACCACATCTTTTTAAATATTTTATATAATCTTTTATAAATGGCTGCTTTATTTTTTAAAAATGTAATTAAAATTTTTCATGTGTTTAGTTTCTTTTATAAATGGCTGCTTTACCTTAAAATAAGACTATAATTTAAATTTGTCATGTGTTTAATTTCTAGTACAAACATATAGAATTCACTGAATTTCCTAACTTTTTGCATTTCATTATTTTTAAAATGTTTAATTTCCTTTTTCATTTATATGTTATTGATATATTAGTATAACTTTCTTATGGTAAAAATATGAACTACATATCTATAAAAATTTTTAGTAACTAATAATAATGCTTGCTAATTTATAATTTTCCCTTTTCTTTTAGTTTGCCATAAAAGGAGCCTGTACTCTAACTTATTTGTATTTCTTCTGTATATTCTACTACTAATTTCAAATTAAGAGTTGTCTTCCCTCTGACAGAAAGGGAATATATATTTTTTGTGAGGCTTTAGAGTTTATATCATTCATGAAGCACTTCAATCCAGCTGAAACTTAATTTGGTATGATTAGACATGTGATTGAACATTATTTGCTTAAAATGAGTTAACAATCATTCCAATGATTTTTATTAAAAATCCATTAATAAATGAATTTCTTGTTTATTGTGTTTTAAATTTTATGTAATTAACTTTGGTTTAGACTTTTGTTTCATTTCATACTGTTTATTCTGTTCGGTCTTGGGGCTGAACCTAATTATATTTTAATATCTAATGGAAATTGTATTGTTATAATTCTATTTCTAAATTTTTCTTAGTTTTTCTTTATTTGGTATGAACGTAAGAACTGTTTTGTCAAATTATAAAAGAAAAGTTAGTTCACTCTATAAATTCGTTTTAGAAAGACAGATTTTTTAATAATATTCTGCCTTCCCATCCAGGACCCATCTTACCCTCTTCATTATTTGAGTCCTCTTTTGTGTCTCTCAGAAAAGTTACGTAATGTTCTATATGCTGTATCTTTTACCAGTAGGTTACTCCGTTTGCCACACATCTTGGATAGTTAGGGCCTGAAATTCAAATGTCCTTGAAAACTTGATACAAGAGCCTCCAGGCTAAAGCTGATGTCGCTCAGGATGACCACAGGAGTTTTCAAACTGACCAAACATGGACATTCAAGCTCACGGACAGTAAACTAAAAGAAAATTGGAGAAAATTTTTTAGATCATAATAGCATTGCATACATGATATAATCGTCTCCTCTGTAAATAAAAAAAAAAAAAGGAGAAAACATGATGTTTTTTTCTGAACGACAAGGTCCCAGTGTGTTTTCTTTGTTCTAATCTAAAGCCATCCTCCTGAGGGAGTCAACTGCTCAGGAGCAAGCCCGATTTTGTAAGTTGCATGTATAATGCTTCTCCATGATTCCATCCTTGTGAATTGATGATGGCTTACTTTGATCAGCTTTGGCGTCTGGAAGGAATCAACAGTACAATTTGTGTGAAACAAATGTCGCTTTAGAATTCCATGTTTGCTCCTCTCACCGCAGCTAAATGAACCATGACTGAGTTTTGGAGGAGACAAATGGCAGGAGATGTCCTCCTGATCCTGGCAGTGTTTCTGGTAGTTTTGATGCTAACAGCTGAAGTGAAGATGATGAATCACGTCATCATTCGCGACCAATCAAGCAGAGGAAAGGGCCAAAATAAGAAGGAATGCTTTAGCCTTTTTTATTCATCTTTTTTTTTTTTATTCAGATTGCACTTATTTTGAAAAATGTCACAGGGTTCCCCTTAGGTTTGAACCTCTAGAGACAACTTGGTTTCTGGCTCCTTCGACAAATTTATAAAGGGAAGAAAACACAGAGTAATCAAAAAACAAAAAGAAAATCATCTTTCCACACTCGTAGTAATGCTGAAAATTTCTAAAGTTCAAGAGAAAGGCAATGCTTTGGATGTGTTTATTTCCTTTTCTATAAAGAAGCCATTTTACTAAAAAATCAATTAGAAGCTCACCATTTTAAAGTCGCCAACATCAGAACAGCTATAAGTGAACAGATGTCAGACAAAAGGATTTTCTGTTTGATGGGCCTAGGTGGGCTTGATAAATATAATGTTCTCACTACTTTTGTATAAGAAGAACTTTCCTGACTTAAAAAGAAAAGTTTCCTTAGGCAAGTCTGTAAATCTTAATCACTGGCTATTATTACAAATGATGTTTCAAGCAAAGTATTACGTCATAAACATGTCATTCCCCCACACAACTGATGGAGGTGGGAAAGGAGAGCTTCCCTTGGGAGGTAGGTAGGGCCCATCTGGTGGTAGCTGGGCCTGAGCAAAGGCTGCCCTCAAGGCTCTTTAGCTATAGGCTAAAGGAGGACGTCCTAGCAACAGGTAACAAGACAGCAGGTACTCAGACAGGCACAGACATGGCTTGGCTCCAGAAGAACAAGTTGAGTTTCACATAGACAGCATCTGTCACCTGTCATGAAGCAAGACTGAAGGCAGAGAGAGGGGAGTCAGTAAAATGAATGAGTGTCTCCTCCACTTGACTGTATTTCTAAAACTCAGTGAATTGTCTGACACATGCAGATAATAAATGTTTAGTGAATAAATAGCTGCTTTTGTTCCTTCTTTTAGCGTCTATTGAGTATCTATGATGATCTTCTACATGTAACTTTTGAATTAATTTTCCTCCATTGCAAGTTTGAATACATCCTCTGCACTTCCCACCCCCAAGCCCAGGCTAAAAGCCTTTCAGCTGTCCCTCTTACCTACCAACCGAGTGCTCGTTTCCACGACAACCAGGACCCTGCACAATGTGGTTAAACGATTCCTTTTCCAACGATATTCTGGACAAAACATTCAAACTGGATGTCTTGCCCTTTCCCACTTTTTTAAAAACAATATTTCTCCTAATAGAATATTTTCTCTTGACTTAATTCTCCCTCACTTCAATAGTCTCTATTCTCATACTCCACATAAAACGTTTTATTTATGAGCTTTCAATACTATTTTAATACTCTATAATAAAGTTAAATATATTCATTTTGCCTCCCCTCCAAACTTCCCATTCTATTCAACCATAAGTTGCTAAGAAACAAAGCCCATATCTCTACCTATCCTCCTAAAACCCCTGGCAAATTGCCTTGCATATAAAATGTGTTTCTTTATCTGGGTCACATGGTAGGGTATAAGGAAACTAGACAATAAATATGATTTATAATAGGATTTTACAGAATTTAGAACTTTAGGAAAGTAAAGAGGAGAAGAAAAATTAATCAAAGTTTAGTGTAAAAAAGCCTTGGTATTCAAGGGTAAAAGATCTGGTTAATTTAATCTATAGGTGAAAAAGTTAAGCTAAGAAAGTTTTCAAATATGTAGACCAGTAATTTCCAAAATCTTAGCACAAGGGAGAATATTTAGGAAATAGTGGAAATACAAAAGAGACAGTATACAGTAAGGACACAGAGCAGAGACTCTGTAATCTAAAGATCTTATTGCAGTGTTTTTGTTAGTGCCTGTTAGTGCCGTGGAGTAAATTCTGACTCCCCACAACACTGCACAGCAGAGTGGAGCTGGCCTGGTCTTTTTGCACCATCCTCTCACCTGCCAACACTCTATCAGACAGGGCTCCAAGGCTGTTCATGGGTTTTCATGGCCCGTTTTTTCAGAAGTGGGTGGCCAAGTCCCTCTTCCTAGTCTGTCTTAGTCTGGAAGCTCTGCTGAAACCTGTCCACTATGGGTAACCCTGCTGGGAGGCACAGCTTTCAGCATCACAGCAACAGTATGACAACCAACAGATGGGTGGTGTGGTTCCCTGACAGGGAAATGAACCTGAACCCCCATGGTGAAAGCGCCAAATCCTAACCTCTAGACCACCGGGCAGGCTTATTCCAGCATAGACTTGAATATTTAATTTATCATCCATGTAAATTTAAACAGGACGCTTCAATGAACTTGAGATTGTTAATGAAAAATTTAGTTGCAAAAAATAGATCAACCTACAGAGAATGACATACAGCTATGTAAGCACTAGACAAAATTAACAAAGATTTTCTCATTTGCTTCTTTCAAGAAAAGTGAAGTAGCACATGATAAGTCCTTTGTGTCCTTGGCATCCTTCTTTCGAGTCTCGTATTCTTCCACCATCCTCCCCAGAGGTAGGCACAATAGTGAACTTTATGTTTACACTTCCAGTTCCTAATTTTATAGTTTTACTACATTTTTGTATCTATAAATAATATATAAAATTATGTGTTAATTTTTCTTTTTTTCCTGAAGCATTCTGCAAATTTTTCTCACTCAACATTTTATGATGAGTCTGCATATAGAATAATTTCATTCATTTATATGAGTGTACAATATTCCATTATGTGAATGTGACACAATTCATTGATCCAATCTTCTATTGTTAGGTGTCTTAGATGTCTGAGATCCCTAAATTTTTCCTATTCCAAAGGATGCTGCCATGAACATTTTGTCTATGTTTCCTGGTACACATATGCAAGAACTTCTCTAGAATATATACGCGTAAGTGGAAGGTCTGAGTTATGGGATGAATACAGGTGTGTATATTTTCAACTCTATCAAATGTTGCCAAATTCCTCTTCAAATGGTTGTACTAATTTATAATCCTGCTGGTAGGGTATGGGAGCTCCCATTGCACGACTTTATCAAATTTGCAAATTTTAGACTTTAAAAAGGATTTTGACTGTCATGTTATGTTTCTTAACGGAAAGTCTCTTGGAAGTTTGGGTTAAACCATTCTTTGTTAACATGAAACTGTCCAGTGCATTGCAAGCCGTTTATATCCTTGGTCCCTTGGCACTAAATACCAATAGCATGTTACAGTAAACAATGACAACTCCACAATTTCCAAATTTCCAGTAGTACCCCTATTGAAGACAACTGAATGTGGGTGAAATATTTCTGACTATTTTAATTTGTATTATCCTAGCTTCATGAGTTAAATAATTACCTCATTGTTTTCCTGATTTCTTGTTTATTAATGAATCATCGAAAGCCATTAGCGTTCTTCCAAGTAACAATTTATCTGCACACTACACATATTTATAAAGAAATATTATTATAATGTCACTCAAAATCATCTTAAATATTCCTTAAGTAGCTCTGTAACTCACAAGTTAGAGTGTTTTTCCCAAGCATATGTGGAATTATAGCTGCTCTTTAATTTAACTGCATTATGGTCAGAGAATCTGTTGTAACATGTCAATTTGGGGTATTTTTGGGATTCACGGTGGTGGTGGTGGCCAGTACACCTGTATTCAGTCAATACTTGTGAATGGTTCATTTGCAGCATAATATATACCCTACAAATAGAAAAGATACAACCTTCATAAAAATCAGCTTTTGAAAAATTGAGTTAAAATTATTAACATAAATATTTATTATGGTTATTAATTTTCAGTTTTTCCTTTCAACTCTCAGTTGCTGCTCTATACATTAGTATGTATGAATGTGATTTTCTGGAGTTTATCTTTAGTAAATCTTCTCACTCGATTTTTTTCTTGTCGTTTTGTAGTGATTTTTCTATTAATGGTTTTCCATTAAATTGAATTCATTTTGATAGTAATGTTTCCAAACCAGGTTTCTTTGGGTGTATATGGTCTTGGTATATTTTTTTGATGATTTGTTTTCAAACGATCCAGGTTTTTGCTTTGTGTCTTCAAGTAGCATATAATCTGATTTGTTTGGTGGTGGTGGTTGTTTTAACTAACATGATAATTTCTCTCTTTTAAATAGATAAGTTTATTTCATTTATATTTATTGTGGTTATTTATATATTTGTCTTCATTTTTATTTCTCTTTTCTTTTACGTATTTTCCTTTACTTAGAATACTGCTGGATTCATCAATTTTATAAATACTTTTACTTGTTTTGACCTCTACTCATTTGGAATTTAAACATTTAATTTCTCTGCTTGTGCTGGTAACTCTTACATAGTCTAACTTTTATATCTTTTAACATGTAAATCTAACAATGTGTAAAGTTCCTTAATACTAGCCTATTTCATAATAGCCAATAGCCTTAGAATATTGTAACTCTGCTTTTTGACTTCCCATCTTCAATGTTATTGTCCAATATTTTAAGTCCACTGTATTTTGTTCCCAGAAATTGATTAATTTTATCTTTAGTACCCATTTAGAGTTTCCAGCATGCTTAATTTGCCCTTTCTTTCCTTGTGATTTCAACTTCCTTGTTACTGAGGGAAATGCTTTACCATATCTTTCACTAGGGATCTATGATTAGGAAATTTTCTTTTTCTATGGATGTTTCATGATAATACTTGAGTTAAATAAACTTTATATTGTCATTACTTAAAAATGTGATTCCTGCTCCTTAAAAATATGATTCTAGAGTCTGGCCTAGTGACACAGTGGTTAAGCTCACATGGTCCATGTCAGTGGCCCAGGGTTTGTGGGTTCAGATCTTGGGCATGGATCTACACACCACTCATCAAGCCATGCTGTGGCACTGTCCCACATACAAAATAGAGGAAGATAGGCACAGATATTAGCTCAGGGACAATCTTCCTCAAGCAAAAAGAGGAAGATTGGCAATAGATGTTAGCTTGGAACCAATCTTCCTCACCAAAATACAAAAAGAAATAAATAAAAATCTCCCCACCCTCAAAAACCCGATTCTATTGTATTTATTCTCTATTTTACCTGATTTCATAGATATTGTTTGTGCAATTTATTATTGCTTTGTTGGTAATGTTTTATGTCCAGTTGGATTTAGGAGTTCTTTTTCACTTTGGTGATTTATGGTAATCATAGTACATTAAATTTTCATAAGCATCTGTTTTTATTTATCTTCCTCGAGATTTGGCATCCTCTTTTAACATGAAGACTTGAGTATTTCTTCAATTTAGTTCTTAGCTTTTCAAAGAGAGCTATTCTTATTCTCTCCTTTGTGAATTCTTACTAAAGGTATGTTGGATCTTTTTTTTCAATCTCTTTATCTCTTTGTTCTTCATTTTGAATGATTTCTTCACATGTATCTATGGCATTAGTTCACTCTTCATGCATGTATTATCTACTCTACAATCTCTCCATTTCATTTTCTTTACTTTCAATGATTACATTCTAATTTTTAGATTATTTATTTAAAAAATATGCCCATTATTTTAATACAGTACCTTATTTTTGGTTTTTTTCTTCCATCTTCCCTTATAACATTGAATGTTTGCAGTAGACTTGTCCAAAATGCCCTTCAGAGATTTTCAGTTTTATTGTAGAAGCTTTCTAGCTAGTTGGCACATTGACAATTCCTCTTTCTGTTTAGTACTTTGTGTGGGATTTACTATTCCTGTGATATGTTCTTCATTGGTAGTTGTTTAAAAAGTATATCTTCCATGACCTGGATTGTAGAACTGTTCTATAAGACTATGCCCTATATTCCTATTAAATATATATGGGCTTTTTTTAATATTTTCACTTTTTTCTGTGTTTCCTTTAAAATTTAGAAAACCCAGAATATCTGAAATAGGGTTCCACAAGTCTGGAGCAAGTTTTTATCTTATTTTCTTATCTCGAGGTCCCCAAGACCACTTGAGTAGGGTATATTTTGATCCAACACTGATGCATGGTATAAGCTAGAGTTCTGTTTTCTTAAGACTGACCTATCTACCAATGGCTCTTAATGGCTCTTAATGTACTCTAAGTTTTCTTACAATGTCCTGGGAAATATAAAAGTTTTCCTAGTTCTTTTTCAGGGATGGTGCAGGGTTTTATGATGGCCAGCTTTATTCAAGTATTTTAGTTACTACTACTCATGGGCATAAAGGGATGAGGTTTAGATTTTCCTCCTTTAGCAACCTGGAAAACTCCAGCGACCAGCTCGTAATGCCTATACTTTCTGTACATGTTCTCTTGGGCCACTTAAGTTTCAATTCTTATCTCTTTTTTCATGTACACAATTTTGAGGTTTCTATGTCTTGGATTTGAGCTCAAATAGGCATAAAATGTTTGTTGTGTGATTAATATACCCAGGATTTCAATGTGTTGGGATGAGAGAGTGGTTCTTCATAGAACTCCAGTTCCTCACATTGGCTGAGCTTCAGTATGTATGCTACATTGAGAGAGCAGCCTTGTTATACTCATCAGACATTGAATGAAACCTCCACTCAACATTTGGGTTGGATATCCAGACTGGTGATGATACACACACATGCATCCAGAAGGTCTGAGAAAGAATTATTACTTACAAAATGAGGGTTTCTTGGGAGAGCAGGACAAGCTCCCAACCAGGTCCAAAATCCGTTTAAGAGAGCAGGGAAAGGAGACTAGCACAGGGTTCATGGCAGTTGGGGATGGGACGGGGTGAGGGTTCCCTGGCCAGTGCAGGGACTGCATGATTTGAACCTCTCACCAGCACCAAGGGAAGGAGCATGTGGGCTTTTTTATTAGCTTCCCAGGCAGAGTGGGAAGGGGAAGTGGTGGGACTTAAAAGCTCTCAGTAGTTGTGTCAAAACTGTAGTGAGACTTCATTACAGTTGTTTACCTACTCATTTTGTGAATTAAAGAGCATTTTTGATCTTCCAAAGACACAAAGGCAAAATTAAGTTTTATAATATAAGATCTATGACTAAGGATGGTTATGGATTCTATTGTTCAAATATCTATTAAAGATATCTCTGTACCTTTCTAAAGTTACTTCTATGCCATCCTTGCAGCTCAGGGTATGCAGCAATTAAGCAGGAAGGTTGAGAAAGCATCTCATAGTATTCTCTAGTTTCATGGTTATCTAACTTAGTAAATATGTGAACAGTGGCATACATACTGCATTTGAAAACTTCAAGTATATCATTTTTTAATATCACCATTTTCTAAAGGGCAAAATTATTCTAAGTAATAATCACTATTGTCTTGATTCAATTTTTAGTTTTAAAATATTCAAATTTAGCAACATATTTTATGCATGAACCAAAATTTTCATTTGCCAAACAAAAATATTACACCTCATAGTTCATACCCTTTAAATTTTAAAAACAAATTAAAATTTTCAAGTGCTTACATTGAATGATAGAATTGAAATGACTCAAGTTCAGTTTCTAAGTCTTTATAATCACTATTATCATTGATTGTTTTGTATACTATTTAAGCTCAGGAATATTTAATACATAATATCTTAAAGGTAGTCAGACTGCATCTGAAGTGATCTTGAAACATTTCAAATTATTAGAGACTTACTCTTGAATTGAACATATGTATCTGAGTGCTGTGTTCCATGGGCCAACATTATGATAGAAAATTCTTTTAATTAACCTCCATGTAGAATACAATGCATATTAGAGGATAAGGAATAAACACTGTACAAATTTGACTCATTTTAGGTATATAATTTGAGATAGAAAGAAAGATAATCAATAGCAATTCTGCAATTGGTTTAGAACTAAAAACTACAAAGATTTTGGGGGGTGCAAGAATGTATTTCATCACTGAAATTATTCAAGAGCACTGACACATTGTGCAAATAAAATGCAGACCTATTTAATGAGTTTTAGAATTTCATTTGAATTACCTACTAATAATGCAGCCTCTTACTGCATGTACCAGAGGTGGATCCCTTCTACCTCCCTACCCTTAATTTGGACTCATTTGACTCCAGAAGTAACTTTGCCTTCTGAAATTTGGAGATCTTTATTACATAATAGATGTAGTATCTTCCCTCCTGTATCCTCATGAAGAGTTTAGCTGACTCGGACTATCCATGGGTACCAACATAACGTTCTCTGAATAGTGATTTCAAGATGTTATATTATAGGTAATACAAGAAGATGAAAATTGAGACAAATACAATGTATATTTTCTATTGCAAATTATAGAGTAAATAGTAAATGTTATCTTTTTTTAGAAAAAAAACCTCAGATGATCTAAAGGACTTTGCAGATGGTTGAGCTATTTTTTCCCTGTGTATATCACATAGATGTGTTGTTATTTTTTACAATTACCTTTGATGAAACATCTTTACAGTTAATTTAGGTGAATTGAATGTGTATGGCATCAATGTAGAGATACAGAAAAATATATGCTACGTTGCCAGGAGTCATATGTGGTTGACCAAGTCTGACTAAATAAAAGAAATTGCTAAATTATCTGTGTATAAATTTTTAATCGAAAGAGAGTCTGAATTTTTTAACCACATCCTAGAGTGACAAAGATTGAGCATAAAACTGCAGATTTGGAAGGAGGATCCAAGATGGCGCCGTGAGTAGTCCTCTTTGTCTCTCCCCCTTCGAGTCTACAATTATTTTGACACTCATCGCTTAACAAAGTATATCCAGATAGCATCTCAGGACGTCTGAGAGACCCAAGTGACTATACATCGGAAGGCAGACAGACTTCCGTCCGCGAGGATGTGGAGATAGGTGAAAACTCTCCGACCCCGACCAAACAGCCTAGTACCTGCAAGCAGCTTTCTTCCAACGGACACCCCCAGAAGATCAACACACACCTAGGGCAGGAGAGAGCACACACCAGAGGAGCGATGGTGGAAACAGGTGACCAGAACCCTACCTAAACCCCCCACAATTACTTCTAAACGCAGAGGGAAACTCTAGAGTTACACACCTGAGCCTGCGGGGAGAGTCTCGCCCTGCCATTGACGGGGAGATCCCACCTAGTGTTCATGGTGCCCGGAGGGTCCCAGGGAGAATCACAGAGGGTACGGAGGCCCCCCCAGCTGCCACTGCCTGTACAGTGGGGAAAGGGATTGCTGGAGATCTCAGAGAGGACTGGGGCTGGGTGAAGCTCCAGAGGCCGGCTCCGCGGCCTGGAGGGGAAGCTCCAGAATTCCGCCCAGGCAGCAGACAAAACTCTCTGTCTGCCATTAGCGCAGGGGCCATGCCCAGCATCCACAACACCGGGAGGGTCCCAGAGTGGAGAATATCAGGCAGGGCAGCAGCTGACCACCTACCACTGAAATCAGGATCTCCAGCTATCCCCCAGACAGGGCAAAGGGCTCCCCGAGTTCCTGGGGAACAGGACTGGGGCTGGGTGGAGTTCCAGCGACCCAGCTCCATAGCCTAGGGGGAAACCCTACAGGCTCACAGCAGCCTCAGGGAAAGCCTCTGCTCAGCACTAGTAGAGAGCACCCATCCGGGAGCCACAAGGCTGGAAGACCCCGGGACAAAAGTAGCATAGCTAGGTGAGCTAACCACAGACTGTAGAAGATGCCAACAGCTCTGCTGTGACCCTTAGTGGACAAGTGAGATTTTGTGGGTGCCGACAGTGACGGAGTGGCAAATATAAGTGATCCTACCCCTGGCCACCGGAAAAGCCCATAACACCGTTGCAGACCCCAAGGAGGGAGCACATCTAGGTGGGCTGCAATCGTAGGCACCAGCAGCCTGAAGCCCCTCTGTAATGGCCCCCACAGCAGAAGAGGGAATCCAAAGGAACACTGTGACTACGAGGAGGGGCCCAGGCCCAGTTAGCAACTGCAGATAGGGTTCCTGGTTGATGCAGTATAAACAGCTGCTCCCCCACCACACCAGCAGAAACAAGTGGAAGGAGCAACTAAACTCTATCTCTATGTGGAGGCACAAATCTACAACATCAAGCAATATGAAAAAATACATTAAATCTCCAGAACAGAAGGAAAATAACAAATACACAGAAAACAATCCCAAAGAAAATGAGATATATAACCTAAATGATGATGACTTCAAAACAGCCATCATTAAAATACTCAATGAGTTAAGAGAGAATTCCGATAGACAACTCAACGAGTTCAGGAGCTATGTCACAAAAGAGTTTGATACGATAAAGAAGAACCAAACAGAAATACTGGAAATGAAGAACACAATAGAGGAGATTAAGAAAAATCTAGATGCACTGAACAGTAGAGCCGATAATATGGAGGAAAGAATTAGCAATTTGGAAGATGGGAATATAGAAATGCTGCAGGCAGAGGAGGAGAGAGAAGTAAGACTAAAAAGAAATGAAGAAACTCTCCGAGAATTATCAGACACAATTAGGAGATGCAATGTAAGGATTATAGGTATACCAGAGGGAGAAGAGAAGGAGAAAGGGGCAGAAAGCCTATTCAAAGAAATAATGGCTGAGAACTTCCCAAATCTGGTGAGAGAGATGGATATTCAGGTGACAGAAGCCAATAGATCTCCAAATTTTATCAATGCAAGAAGACCAACCCCGTGGTATATAGTAGTGAAGCTAGCAAAAGTCAATGACAAGGAGAAAATACTAAGGACAGCCAGGCAAAAGAAACTAACCTACAAAGGAACCCCCATCAGGCTATCAGCAGATTTCTCAGCAGAAACTTTACAGGCTAGAAGAGAGTGGAATGATATATTCAAAAATCTGAAGGACAAAATCCTACAGCCGAGAATTCTCTACCCAGTGAAAATATCCTTCAAATACGATGGAGAAATAAAAACTTTCCCAGATAAACAAAAATTAAGGGAGTTCATTGCCACAAAACCTCCTCTTCAGGAAATCCTCAGGAAAACTCTCATTCCTGAAAAATCAAAAAAAGGAAAGGGGCTACAAAACCAAGAGCAAAGGAGATAAGTAGAAGGGCAACAACAAAGAGTATAGCTCTCCATCAGAACAGATTAAACCATGGGACGAGAAACAAAGGAAATTGAAGAAAACCGGAAAACAAGACACAAAATGGTAGTGGTAGGCCCCCACATCTCAATAATCACTCTAAATGTAAATGGATTGAACTCCCCAATCAAAAGACACAGAGTGGCAGGATGGATCAAAGAACAAGACCCAACAATATGCTGCCTCCAGGAAACACACCTCAGCCCCAAAGACAAACACAGACTCAGAGTGAAGGGATGGAGAACAATACTCCAAGCTAATAATGAACAAAAGAAAGCAGGTGTCGCTATACTAATATCAGACAAGGTAGACTTCAAAGCAAAACAGATAAAGAAAGACAAAGAGGGACAGTGTATAATGATAAAAGGGACTCTCCACCAAGAAGACATAACACTTATAAATATATACGTACCCAAGACAGGAGCACCAAAATTTGTAAAGCAACTCTTAATAGAACTAAAAGAAGACATCAACAAAAATACAATAATAGTAGGGGACCTCAGCACACCATTAACACCAATGGACAGAACATCCAGACAGAAAATCAACAAGGAAATAATAGAATTAAATGAAAAATTAGACCAGATGGACTTAATAGATATATATAGAACACTTCATCCAAAAACAGCAGGTTACACATTCTTCTCAAGTGCACATGGAACATTCTCAAGGATTGACCATATTTTGGGAAACAAAGCAAACATCAATAAATACAAGAGAGTTGAAATAATATCAAGCATCTTTTCTGATCATAATGCTATGAAACCAGAAATCAACTACAAGAAAAAAGCAGAGAAAGGTGCAAAAATGTGGAGACTAAACAACACGCTTCTGAATCAACAATGGATCACTGAAGAAATTAAAGAAGAAATCAAATATTATCTGGAGACAAATGAAAATGAGAACACAACATACCAAATCATCTGGGATGCAGCAAAAGCATTCCTAAGAGGGAAATTCATCACAATACAGGCTCACCTCACTAAACAAGAAAAAGCTCACATAAGCAACCTCAAAAGACACCTAACAGAACTAGAAAAAGAAGAACAAACAAAGCCCAGAGTCAGTAGAAGGAGGGAAATAAAAAATAAGAGCAGAAATAAACGATATTGAAACAAAAAAAGACAATAGAAAGGATCAATGAAACAAAGAGTTGGTTCTTTGAAAAAATCAACAAAATTGACAAACCTTTAGCCAGACTCACCAAGAAAAGAAGAGAGAAATAGCAAATTAATAAAATTAGGAATGAGAGAGGAGAAATCACAACAGATACCAATGAAATACAAGGGATCATAAGAGAATACTATGAAAAACTATATGCCAACAAATTGAACAACCTGGAAGAAATGGACAACTTCCTAGACTCCTACAACCTCCCCAAACTGAATCAGGAAGAAATGGAGAATCTGAATAGGCCAATCACAAGTAAGGAAATAGAAACGGTAATCAAAAACCTCCCCAAAAATAAGAGTCCAAGACCAGACGGCTTCTCTAGAGAATTCTACCAAACATTCAAAGAAGACTTAATACCTATTCTTCTCAAACTATTCCAGAAAATTGAGAAAGATGGAGTACTCCCTAACACATTCTATGAAGCCAACATCACTCTGATCCCCAAACTTGACAAGGACAACACAAAGAAGGAGAACTACAGGCCAATATCGCTGATGAACACAGATTCAAAAATCCTCAACAAAATTCTGGCAAACCGAATACAGCAATACATCAAAAAGATTATACACCATGATCAAGTGGGATTTATACCAGGGACACAGGGATGGTTCAACATCCACAAGTCAATCAACGTGATACACTACATCAACAAAATGAAAAACAAAAACCACATGATCATCTCAATAGATGCAGAGAAAGCATTCTACAAGATCCAACACCCATTTATGATAAAAACCCTCAATAAAATGGGTATAGAAGGAAAGTACCTCAACATAATAAAGGCCATATATGACAGGCCCACAGCCAACGTCATACTCAATGGACAAAAACTGAAACCCATCCCTCTGAGGACAGGAACAAGACAAGGGTGCCCACTTTCACCACTCCTATTCAACATAGTACTGGAGGTGTTGGCCAGAGCAATTCGGCAGGAAAAAGAAATAAAAGGAATCCGAATGGGTAATGAAGAAGTAAAACTCTCGCTGTTTGCAGACAACATGATCTTATATATAGAAAAGCCCAAAGAATCCATAGAAAAACTATTAGAAATAATCAACAACTACAGATAAGTATCAGGGTATAAAATCAACATACATAAATCAGTAGCATTTCTATACACTAACAATGAACTAACAGAAAAAGAACTCAAGAACTCAATCCCGTTCACAATCGCAACAAAAAGAATAAAATACCTTGGGATAAACTTAACCAAGGAAGTGAAGAATCTATACAATGAAAACTACAAGACTTTCTTGAAAGAAATTGACAACGACATAAAGACGTGAAAAGACATTCCATGCACATGGATTGGAAGAATAAACATAGTTAAAATGTCCATACTACCTAAAGCAATCTACAGATTCAATGCTATCCCAATCAGAATCCCAAGAAGATTCTTCACAGAAATTGAACAAAGAATCCTAAAATTCATATGGGGCAACAAAAGACCGTGAATTGCTAAAGCAATCCTGAGCAAGAAAAACAAAGCCGGCAGAATCAGAATCCCCAATTTCAAAACATACTACAAAGCTACAGTGATCAAAACAGCATGGTACTGGTACAAAAACAGGTTCACAGATCAATGGAACAGAATTGAAAGCCCAGAGATAAAACCACACATCTATGGACAGCTAATCTTCGACAAAGGAGCAGAGGGCCTACAATGGAGAAAAGAAAGTCTCTTCAACAAATGGTGCTGGGAAAACTGGACAGCCACATGCAAAAGATTGAAAATTGACCATTCTTTTTCACCACACACCAAAATAAACTCAAAATGGATCAAAGACCTAAAGATTAGGCCTGAAACAATAAGTCTTCTGCAAGAGAATATAGGCAGTACACTCTTTGACATCAGTTTCAAAAGAATCTTTTCGGACACTATAACTCCTCAGTTGAGGGAAACAATAGAAAGAATAAACAAATGGGACTTCATCAGACTAAAGAGCTTCTTTAAGGCAAGGGAAAACAGGATTGAAACAAAAAGACCAGCTCACTAATTGGGAAAAAATATTTACAAGCCACTTATCCGACAAAGGGTTAATCTCCATAATATACAAAGAACTCACATGGCTTAACAACAAAAAAACAAACAACCCGATCAAAAAATGGGCAGAGGACATGAACAGACATTTCTCAAAAGAAGATATGAATATGGCCAATAGACACATGAAAAGATGTTCATCATCGCTAATCATCAGGGAAATGCAAATCACAACTACACTAAGATATCACCTTACACCCGTTATATTGGCAAAAACATCCAAAACCAAGAATGACAAATGTTGGAGAGGTTGTGGAGAAAAAGGAACCCTCATACACTGTTGGTGGGAATGCAAACTGGCACAGCCACTATGGAAAACAGTATGGAGATTTCTCAAAAAGTTAAAAATAGAAATACCCTATGACCCAGCCATCCCATTACTGGGTATCTATCCTAAGAACCTGAAATCAGAAATCCCAAGAGTCCCTTGCAGCCCTATGTTCATCTCAGCATTATTCACAATAGCCAAGACGTGGAACCAGCCTACATGCCCAGAAACTGATGATTGGATAAAGAAGATATGGTATATATACACAATGGAATACTACTCAGCCATAAAAAAAGACAAAATTGGCCCATTCACAGCAATGTGGATGGACCTCGAGGGTATTATGTTAAGTGAAATAAGCCAGTCAGAGAAAGACGAACTCTATATGACTCCACTCATAGGTGGAAGTTAATATATTGACAAGGAGATCTGATTGGTGGTTACCAGGGAAAAGGGGGAGTGGGGGGAGGGCACAAAGGGTGAAGTGGTGTACTCACAACATGACTAACAATAATGTACAACTGAAATCTCACAAGGTTGTAATCTATCATAACATTAATAAAAAAAAACCCCCACAGATTTAAAGTCAGAGTAAATTAAAAATAGGAGTAAAGAATACATGTTACCTTAAAAATATTAATATTGCCTGAGTTGGAGTCCCACATCAGTAACTGCTTGCTTCTAACTGACATTTACAGACATTTTATTTTTAGCTAATTATCACTTTGGATTTATAAATATGCATTATTTCCAAATAAACATACAAATGCATTTTTCTTTTGATTCTTTATTAGCATATTATAACTATATTTGTTGATAATAATGTTTCTAAATAAAATGTTCAAAGCACTATAAAAGACCATCAAAGCTAAGTAACAGAAATTTCCAAATAGATTCCTTTGTTGCTTAACAACTCAAGCTTTTCTTTAAATCTAAATTTCCAGACATAGAGAAAATTTTTATGTTCAATGTGACTGTCTTCCAAACTGAGAATATATTTAAAAGAGAGTACATCACTGAAAAATTCACAATCTATTATATTTGCATTCTCTGTCATTTTGAATTACTTTATGATTAAAATATTCATTTTGGAAAATTATTTTCAACCATTAGACAATTTTTTTTCTTTTCATTTTTTTTTGAGGAAGATTATCCACATCTTTTTGCTGAGGAAGATTGACCCTGAGCTAACATCCATTCCCATCTTCCTTTATTTTATATGTGGGACACTTGCCACAGCATGGCTTGACAATGTGTAGGTCCATACCCAGGATTTGAACCAGCAAACACCCTACCCACGAAGCAGAGTGTGAGATCTTAACCACTATGCAGCCAGGCCGGCCCCAACAATTAGATAACATTTTAAAGTACTTTTTATATTTTCCAAATATTGCTATGTATTCAAAGTCTGATTTAAGTAGATTCTCCCTTCAAATTCATTTATTTTATGTTACGAATCAAAGCTTATAAAATGCATGCTAGGCACAATTTATAAGCTCTATAATAACACAATCTTACTAGTAGTGAAATTAATTCATGAAAAGTAATTCCATTTTGTCCTTTTAAAGTTCACATATTCCTTGCAAAACTAAAAGATATTTATTCCAAGATGAAAATTCAAACCTTCATTATGTACAATATTTTCAGAATGTGTGGCTTCCACATTAAAAAAGTTGTTATATCAAAATTAGCACTTATAAACTGAGAAGATTATTCCTTTTTGAAACAACTTATTCACTCACAAAACAATTTCTTCCATTTACTGTACTTAATGAGTGATGTGTTGATTTATATGTTATTAACTACTTAAGAACAATACAAATTTAAAGTGATAGAAATTGATTTTCAGAAATTGAGAAAATTCCTAATGACTGATTTGCTCTGCAAAATTTTATTCAGATATAACTTTTCATAACACAGTATGAAATGATTTATACCCATTTTTATAGGTGAAGTAAAGTACATAAAGTATTTCAGTGTAGTATTCAAGAATATTTGTTTTAACCTTCTAAATCACGATGACGTTGTGTCTTAAACTAAGATGCCTTAAAAACAGAGAACTAGTGACAAGGACTTGGTGCAGTTATTTTATGTGAAGTGAGGAAACAAGGAGAGTGAGACCAGGAAGGAGGAAAAGCCAATGTGAGGAGGCGTTAGCAAGTTTGCTGGGGTGAGTGCGGTCGGGACCACCGCGGAGGCACGCAGAACACCTGTGTTAACTGTTCAGCTTGAGGACAGGAGCCTTTTTTCACTGGCTCCGTCTCCCATTTGAGGGTTGTGCTAGCGACGTAGATTCTTCCACATTTCCAAGCTGAGCTTGAGCCAGACACAGCATTGGAGGAGTCCGTAGGGGAAACCACAAAGACAGAGCAGCATGGACTAGAGATGGAACACGGTCGGCACACGGTAAATCTACGTTCCTCCAGACATGGGTCCACAGCAGCGATCAAAACCAGAGGCGAGCCTAGCTGCTGTGAGGCGGGGCTCCCATGCATCTTAGGCTAGATACGTCACTGCAGAAATGGACTGGGAAAACATCACTTCCTTCCTTCATGTGTCACTACAGACTTACTCGTGCAGACACTGCGTGAAGCAATTTTCACCTATTTCTCTGCTGGTTTTTTCCTCTGGGGCTATGTTTATGTTTTACAGTCACCAAGATACATCTTACTCTACTATTCTAGTAATGTAGAAAATATCCTATAAAATTGTGGTGTATAAAAGAGTTAATAAACTTCCCCATGTGCCTGCAAATTTCTCAGGTGTAAGGTTCACTATTCATTGAACTTACAAGGACATACATACATTTTTCTTATTATTCAAAAATGATGTTACTAATGGGGATTGTTCTCTCAGTGACTGAAACAATGGATGTGTGACTAATGGGCCTTTCCATCCTACATAAATGCATACACTGTCCTTCAGCCGTGATTTGCTGTGTCTGAGGCTATTTACAACAGTCTCTTACACTCACTGTCTTCCCAACACCTTCACTGAAATAGTGAAACACCCCATTTCGCAGTGCATTGTGCAGGGCTAAATTGACGTGGAGTAAAAAGTAAAATATTCTCTTCTAAAGAAAGCACTCTTTAGCTTCCATTCTCATGCCTCAAAACGTTAACCTGTACACACAAAGCAAAGGATAAAAAAAGGGGGGATATTTGCTTTGCTTTTCTCATCAAATGCATAGAAAGAGACCAGGGTTTTAAAATTGCAAATGCTTTTTAAACTTATATTACTGTTTATTTTGGCCTGTGCTTTTCCATTAGTTACTGAGCTCTTGGATGTTTTTCTTTTTTAAAAGGCTATTGGAAAAGCATTATCTTGAGAAAAAGTGACAGGTCATCCACCTCTAGAGTCAGCTCTCAGCTTGAATCCTCATCACAGGCATCTGTCCTCTCTTTTATATCTTATCACTTTCCAAATCCTTTGGGGTTTCTTTTATCGCAAATCTCTGGTTTCCAGCCTGTCTTTTCCAGTCTCATTGCCACCACCTAGCCAGATTATCTTTCCGTGTTTATTCGGTATATCGTATGGACTAGACATTGTACTAGATAGAATACACTCCTAAATAATTGCTGGTATCTACCAGTTAACACTTCTTGCTGCCTTATCTACACATTTTTAGCTTGAAGTAACAAGAAATAATTCAAACTAGCTCAAAGTAGTACAAAGATTAATTGCCGGGATAGAGAGCTATCACAGAGTACCCCAGGGCAGTAAGAGCTACCAGAACCAGGACCAGAAACTCAGCATAAGCTCAGGCAATTACTGCTTTTATCTCATGGATGTCGCTCATCTCTGCTTCTCTTTCTGCAGCACTAGGTTCTTTGAACTGCTTTGTACACTACTTTTCTCTATCCCTTTAAGTGCTCACATTTAAACACAGACAGCCAACTGTTCCCAAGTTTATGTGCTATAACTAAACTACTGCCACGATAAATAATCAACACATTAATATGAACTTCCCACACTCAGACGTATTCGTTGAGACTTAGCAGTCTTGTATCTCAGTCATCCCATAACTTTTAAAATGGCAATTAACTAAGAATGTACATATTAGTTAGTGCCTGTTGGGAAACTAAAATAAAGCTTCAGGCTCTTCCTGAACCCTCAGGGGCTAATGTGGAGTGTAACAATGATATTCTGAACATAAAAACCCAGAAGTTGTCAAACTCAAGGAGGTGACTCCATTGGGGAACATCACTTTAAATCAATAGGAAAGACAGAAGATAAGCCTAAAGCAAAACGTTCTTGGCGAGGACAAGCCTCACAGTGCCCTTTGAAATCCTCCTTCCTTGACATCAGCTTGATAAGTGCTAGTGAACAGGAGTTCGGGGGTAAGAACTCAGGCCAACCCACCCCAGGATGCTGGAGATGCCAGGACCAGTTATTTGGACCCTCTTGGCATGAGAGCCAAAAGCTTTTCAGAGAATTCTCTAGTACTTAGATGTGGGGCCTTTACACTATACAAAAATTCTTCCTTGAGCGTTTTAGATGAAGCTTCCTGCTAAAGGGGAGACAGAGGAGGTCACCTGAGCTTGCCTGGGGTCAGTAGGTATGGGCCACACAGGGCACAAAGACAGGAAGAGAGGTTGATGCGCTTACTGTGTATCACATCTAAGGCGGTCTTATTCAAAGGATTTTACTCAAATAAAAAGTTCTGAAGACTCTCAAAGCATGCACACATTCTCTCTGTCTCTTTTTCTCTCTCCCTCATACACACACACACGCACGCACTCAGGTAATGAGAACTGCTGAGTCTCTCACATCTTGGGAAGGTGCATATCATCTGTGATAGTACCTTAAGAATCCGAGCAGATATAGGACTAACATCATCATGGGAAGGGGTAGAGATTAGGAATAGAACTGCATATTATTTTGGCAAAAAGCCTCTCTCTTTGTGTCACTGCAGGCAAAAGAGAACTGTGGAGCTGCAGCCATCTGGGAACTGGACCCACTGGACCATGCTTCCCAGACACTGCAGCGTTCTCTCAAAACTGACAGGAGCTGGGTGCCGCTCCCAGAATCAGGAGGTTTGTGCTTATGTGCCTGAATGGCTGTCTACCCTCAGGCTCTGATCTCCCTAGATGTCTCAGGGGAGCACCTTTCTGAGTGAATTCTGCTGTTGGAAGTGCCAGGAGAATCCAAAGACCTCAGCAGGTAAGTCACACATTTAAGACAGTCGGAAATTCCCAGCCATGCCCTGCACCAGACAGTGCGGCCAGAAACAACTGTGATATTTTCCTACTTAAAATAGTGACTCTAATGAAAAGAACACAGTAGCCAGAGTTATTTAAAGAAGAATACCTGTGTACTTATTTCTTGTTCGTGACCTAAAGTTGCCAATTTATATAAAAGTTCCTAGTCATGGAAATAATTTACATAATTATGTTTAACACCAAACTATGGCTCTTAGGAACGTGGTAAAAAAATTCCTTAGGAGAGTTTTCAAACTGACATAGAATATTTGCATATTCTTTATTCCATAATGCAAGCCCTGCACTAACTGCCTTCTCTAAAGAGCATCTCAGCATCTTTTCTAAGTATACTGATTCCTTATATAAGTGATATGGGCAGGCTTTGCCGCTCCGCTCCTAGAAATGAGGTCACTTTTATCCATATCCTACGTGGCAGTGGTTAATTAACAAACAGAAGTTCTGTCTTTTCAAAAGACAGCTTCACTCCAGACAGCTCCGAAGCTCCCTGGTGAGTGTTTCTCAAAGAATCTGTCCTCCTTTTCACCACCTGCAGCTTCTCCCACGGGAATGCAGAGGCGCCTCTCAAAGTCAAACTCAGGACTCACTAGTTCCTTTGATTTGTCCACTCCTGCTCATCACAAAGCTTCCTCCTATTGTTTCAGCTGCATCAAAATACTGACTGAACTGTCAGTGGAGGTCAGGTTCACCCGAAGGCCCTCCCACCCGGAGCAGCCGGAAATCCAGTACCAATTCTGTTGCAGCCACTAGAATCTCTCCAACCCTTTCCTGGTCCAGATGAGAAATGCCCCCACAAGGTTAGGAAGAAATGTTCTCTCCCTGTGTGTTAGTGCTTGGTCACAGGTATTCCACAGGAAAACTGCCTGGGCTCCAAGTGTTGCCAGTTGTCCCGCTTTTTAATACTGGTAAATGTTCACGCATCGCCTCCATGTGCGAGACGAATGCCTACCAGTTATATGTTGTGTCTGAAGAGACAAGGTCCTGGTGTTCCGTCCAGCAATTAGGTCTCAACCAAATCCACCCCGCCTACAAGCTGCACCTTGTTTCTGAAGAGAGAGGGGCCCTGTTCCATCCGGCAACCATGTCTCAGTCAGGTCTACCCCAGTCCATC
The DNA here is from genome assembly GCF_037783145.1 of Equus przewalskii. Classification (NCBI taxonomy): domain Eukaryota; kingdom Metazoa; phylum Chordata; class Mammalia; order Perissodactyla; family Equidae; genus Equus; species Equus przewalskii. The sequence continues at coordinate 42,757,167 of NC_091833.1, forward strand.
AAACTCTTATCACATCACTGAAACTTACTGGGGAAGCGGGTGAGGGTGGGGAAAAAGAAGACACAAATTTCTGGAGGCACATAGGGATCTAGAGAGGGAGGGCATCTAGCCAAAGTATGCAACAGTAAATATCCAATAGTGGCAAATATTTGGAGCAAGGAGTGACAATAAGTCCTCCTATTAATAGATTCTAAGCAACAAGTCACAAATCCAACAGAATATTCCATCATACGTGTTTTTAATGTGTAAAATTTTTGTAAATGTCTGTCCTCAGGTATTAGATCTAAAATTCTACAGATAGCATGCTATTTCCACAGTAAAGGAGCTCATGCATCACAAAATCATAAATTAATTTTATTTGTTACCTACTTGCCCAGGTAGCTTATTACATATCCATCTGAAGATTTTATAGATTAACATAGTTTTATGTCTATTCTATAATAGTCTGAACATAACCTTTAATTTCTTCTAAATGCAATAGCAATTTAATGGGCTTCCTATTGTGCTTAATCCTTTTGTTCTTATATAATGTGGAATACACTTAAAATGCCTGTGTGCCCTTTTGTTGAATCCAGAGCTATTCATAATGTGATTTCTTCCTTCCTCCTTCTGCTCTGCCCGTTAAGGAGTGGTGTACTGTGTGAGATTACTGAACAGTTGAGGAAGAAAATGGTAATGATTTCTGAAGCTCCATGAAAGTAATTTATGCCCTTTAGATCAGTGGTTCCCTAACCTGGATGACCAACAGAATTACCTGTGGGATTTTTCTTAAAAATTCAGTCATCTGGGCTCTGTCTTGAGAGATCCTGATTTAGTGGACTCAATTTTTTTCTTTAACTGAGTTAATTCTGATGCTCATGACCACTACTCTGTCAAAGAGGACTCTCTGAGCCCAGGGAAGCACCATCCAGTTCCGCTCCAGAAATTGAGGGTCCGTTTCCCCCAACTTCTGTCAGTACTGCTGGCAAAAAGGCCTAAACTGCCCCCTGAAGGAATTGTCTAAGTTGAACCAGGCTGTCTCAGCCAAGGGCATGTGTCATTGCCAGCACCAGGGCCCAGCCCCTCATTCTCCCTGGTGACAACTGTGATGGTCGCCTCAGCTTCAGACCACAAGGCAGGGTGGCTAAGACCATAGGAAATCTGCACTGAAGCTCTGGTCTCCCTGAGCCTGGCTACTTCCAGGTGTGGATCCTGAGGCCACTCCCTAATGGACCTCCTGCACACACTTTTCCCTTTCAGAGCCAGCTTCCCAGATCCCCCATTAGAGTTAGAGTGCCAAACGGGAGCCCTCCCCAAATATCCTCAATAAATTTCTCCTCAGTCGGATTATAAACCCAATTCCAAGAACCCGACCCTGAAAGAAAACCCACCCCCAAAGAAACCCAGCTAGCTTAGCTGCTTCCTTTTCTCAATCCTTTGTTCCCAGCTCCCTGCCCATCACTATGCAGCTTTTCCTACAAGGAATTGCCCTGGGCCGCCTCCGTGGCCGAGTGGTTAAGTTCACGAGCTCCGCTGCAGCGGCCCAGGGTTCGGATCCTGGGCACGGACATGGCACTGCTCATCAGGCCACATTGAGGCGGCGTCCCATATCCCGCAGCTAGAAAGACCTGCAACTAAGATACACAACTGTGTACCAGGAGGGCGGCGGTTGGGGAAATAAAGCAGAAAAAAAAAAAGATTGGCAACAGTTAGCCCAGGTGCCAATCTTTAAAAAAAAGAATTAAAATTTAAAAAAAAAAAGGAAATGCCCTCTCCACTCTCTCTCTAATCCAAACCCCCACTCTGTCATTGCCACCCATGATTACACTCTTCCTCCAAGCTTTGCCACCTACCTTTCTCAGTACCTACCTATAAAGGTGTACATAAATCTCTAGTATAATCATGAATAAATGGGCTTGTAATCTATAGATAATACGTTCCTGAAGAGAAGGAACCAAGTCTTCTGTTTTGTTTCGTGTTTGTTTTTGTTTTGCTTTGTTTTAACCAGAATATCTGCTGAGCGAATGGCAGGCAATAAACAATAGTGATGAACTGAGCACTCTAACTGTAAGACCACGCTCTCTCTCACTGCTGAGTTTACCAGACTTTCTGAAAGATCTAGCGATGCACGTGTGCACGTGCACATCTACACACCCACACCCACACACACAGTACTGAAAAGTAATCCTCTTCCTAGGGTAATGACTTACTGAAATATTCACATTTTCGGTATCTTTATTATAACATGCCTGATGCTTCTTTTCAGAATTTGTTGCTCTGACTTCTGGATATGTTTGAACTGAAAAGCTTTCACTAATGTACATTGCTGTTGAATTGTATTGTCCCTTGTTTGAAAGGATGAAGGAATGAAATCTTTTCGTTTTCCTTTGAAAAAAAAAAGGACTAATTTGGAGTTAGACTAAGAGGACCTGAATCCTGCTCATCATTTGCAAACTTCAGCACTTGGGCAATTATTTGACCTCTCTGTGTTTCCATTTGCTTTACTGTAAAATGGGAATGAAAATAATGCTCCCCACTCAGGGTTATTGAGAGGGATGAATATTTGGAATGCATACTCTTAAGAGGGCAGCACACTAGGTTTTGAAGCTTTTCTTTCCCATTTTTATTTTAAATAAATGTTTTAAAAAGGCTGAATTAATTCTGTTACTTATTGTAAGAGGTTTAATTCGTGAAGTAAAGTTACACACCTATTACTTAAAACACAACTGCCAAAGGAAACAAGAAGATGAATGGAGAGGTTCGTGGAGATAAACTACCAGGTAACTGCCACGTGGTCAGCTCATGGTAAAGGTTAGCTCTTGTTAGCAGTTAAAACTCTCTCCACAGCCAGCCCTTCATCACTGTTGATATGATGTTTTGGCGTATGGTAGAGAAGGAACCCAGTGATGGTGCTTTTCCTCTCCCTGTCAGAGGTGGGAATAGCTCGAAGGAGAGGCATGAATCAGATGTGGCAGCTGGTTGGTTACTGTAGGAGATTTCCCCTTATCCCTGCAGGAAATCATACACCCTGGTAGTCAATTCAAGTGTATAAACTAGTGGTTTTAAGCCAGAGTGGTTCATGAATAACTTGTGGAGATTTTTAAAATATATTTTCCCATTTCACTTTGAGATTCAAACTTAGTTGGAATGGCTTGAGTCCCAGGTATCTGTATTTTTAAATTTTCTACAGGTGATGCATACGTGTATCCAGGGTTGACAAACCATGGTAAAACTAGCAGGTTCAAAAGCATTGGCGTTATTAAGCAGGTCATGGGGAAACAAAAGTAAGGGGATGCTTGAGTCTTGGAATAGAATTTTATCCTCCGACAGTTAAACTTCAAATGGACACATCATGGACTGGGGCCAAGATACGACTGTACCTTAAAGAAGCCATTAATATCTCTAAAGAAAGTATTTATTTACTAGAAAAAGTGCTAGTGATTAATGGAACAATAGAAAATAGAGTCACAGAAGAAAGGCATCGTGTTCTTCCAGGGGCTGTGCAGGAGAGAGGAAATGTCTACAAGGAACATTTAGAATGATGCTGGTAAGGACATGCCTTTTGGGAAAATGAGCTTACAGGCTATCTTCACCAGATTAAATTGAAAATTCTAAATCTGCACCCTCCAGTGTTGTGATTCTATGATCACGCAGTAATCCACTGATATTTGGCAACATGACAAAGTCCTCATGTTGAACTGATGTGGGTAGCTTTCTCCACTTTATAAAATTCTCACTGTAAATTAAGACACAGACTTTCATGATGCATGTAGTAAATCTCGTATGAACTTGGTAAGTCTAAGAATCTCAGAGTCTAATCAAATTTAGGAAACAGACAAGGTAAGCTTTCAGGCCTGAAAAGCTGAGGATCAGAACTCCGGTGGTGGTAAATCTCAAGTCTGGGGTCTCAGCACGGAATGAATTTCTTTGTTAACCAAGACACATCCCTCCGGTTTACAACACTGAGCTCTGTTGTGAGAAATTTATCAGGATTGTTGAGCAACTTCCTAAAGCAACAAGGAAGAAAGCCTCACTTCAATTTTGTCTTATCCTTTACGGCAGGAAGTTTTGCAGAATGATTGCATATTTATAGCCTTCCCTCAATCTCCAAATTTTCTAAAAAATAGTTGAAAATACATTTTTAAAAACTTCAGCCGTGTTGTGTCTGACAGTGATGTGAGCAAACTCACTCACCCTGTCGCCAGTGAGCAAGAAAAGAAGCTGGTTTGATCCATCAGAAAAAGCATCCGCGTCCACAGTATCCCATGATCTGAAAAACCAATCTGTAAGTGTTATCAGTAAAAGGAGTAAAGGAGCGCTGAGGAAACAGGACACTGAAAAGCACCATTTAACAGTTCCTTATGTGACAAGTAAGAAAAGATATGAAAAGTGAGGAAAGAATATTCAGCTACTTCTGAAATATTTGGAGATTCTACTCAAACATATCTCTTATGATAAATGTTTTGATGATAATATAAGTAAAGGCAAAATAAAAAAAAAATTCACAATTCAAAATACAACTGAGAAAATAAAAATAGAGACGTCTGAACTGAGGTTCAAAGACTGTAAATAAGGAATAATATTGTTTCACATGAAAAAAATAGAAACTGAAACCATTGTAAGGCCAATAAAGGCTAAACCCTGAAACCAAATGACGATTCATTGTGTTGGAGAAGAGAGAAAACCATTTTAATACCTCATTCAGTTACTCGCCTTTGTTATTTAAGCATCTTCTACTAGAAAAAATGTGATGGGAAATTTAAAAAAAAAAAAAACATTATGGTCTTTACTACCTTTTGTAAGGAATTATTCCTTTATCTTGGCTCAAGGTGACAGAGTGTCCCAAGTTCCTTCTGCCTCGCACACACAAGTTCAGAGAAAAAAAAATAACTTGATGTTTTGCTTGCTTTCCCCTGTAATGTGACCTGAGGACCTGCATCATTTTATGGATGGGTAGATGGATAAATGGATAAATAAATACATATATACATAATTGTGTGGAAAATGAAAGAAATATAGCAAATAAAAATTATTGTGGTCTCCTTAGACAGAAATTTTTGTTAGTGAAATTCCTTCCACCTTTATACACACACATGTATATACAAACAAACGTATATCTTTTTATCCACAGATATATGTACATGTACATATTTTTGTTCAGTTTAATAGCTTTTCTCACCCTACTCTGCTCCACTCCCTGCGTTTATCCTCCTGGTAGTTTTTAGTCAACACACATCCACTTATATTTGGCATGTTTTAAAGATTCTTAATATTTTCATTTTGTAAATAGTAATTATGAGGATATAAATTATCATGGGCTTAGTGAGTTTATGCACAACTTTCTGGCAAGCTCTCCCAAATAATATCTCTACATAAATAGACGAAATTATTAGTTCTAAATCCAAGATCGATAATAGTGTGAACGTTTGGAACACTGATGAAAATATAAGGTAGATCATATGTGGGTCCTCTTGTTATTAATGTGTTATTTCCGTTCAAATTCAGGTATTTGGAAATACCAATGGCTATCATTCTAGACTTGGACTCTTTGATAATAAAGATAATTTATCACCTATGATTTTCAGAGGTCTTTCTAAAGACAAGATTCTCTCACAATTGGAAAAAATATAACATAAGCTCATATGTCGTTATAGAAACATATTGCATATTATGTTAATATATATTATTAACATATTATTTATTTATAATTTTTTCCCTTTTATAAGACAGTTGTCATGAGTCTTGGGTGTACCACACAGCCCCCAGCTTGAGGACTGAAACACTCATTCCCCAAATACTGGGAGTACTGACAGCTAACATCTCTCAGCCCTTGTCTGAGGAGAGCCATTTTGCCCAAGTTCGTGTCCCCTTTCCAGGGGCAGCGGATCCAATGACTCATCAGCACAGGAGAATAAAGGCCTGACCTACTTGCACCAGCTGTGCCACCTCTGCAGACGCCGCAGCTCCACAGCACCCTGCTGGCTTGGTTCTCTCAGACCTCTGTTGTGACTGTACTGTGGTCAAGATCTCCCTCTGCCCAAGTCAGCTTCCTCCACTCCCGACAGCTGCCGAGCCTGGGAGAATTCCTCAGTAACCTTCTGCATGCTGATCTCCCTTTCAGAGTCTGCGTCCTGGGTAACCTGACCTGGAACAACTATAACCAGACAGGTTAAAGCACTCCCAAATGGTGCCCACATTTTGGGGGAACGTTTTGCAATCTGAATAAAAGCTAGGAAGTGGTGTCTCGGTTGTTTAGGATTTTGTCTTCCTGTCGCCGTATATACCGTGACTTTACAGAGCGGCATTAGCCTTCAGGGTAGCACAAAGTTTGTGGTCACTGATGGATCATTCTCTCATCCCAACTGATAAAAATGTAAAGCAAATATGCTGTAAAAACAGCACGTTGGAATAATCCTTTCTCAAAATTGATTTTCTGAAGAAAGATTTCAAAAGTCTGTGTGACTCCCTTTTGACACAGATGAAAGATGAAAAGTGCAAGGCTGAAAACAGCCCTGCATTATGAATATACAAATAACCTTCACATTACTCACTACAAACATCTCCTTAAAAGCAGCAGCTGCAGGAGAAAGCAGAGCGGCTGCCCGATCCAAGACTGCACTTTCTCCTCCCAGGGCTGATTCTTTAGTAAGAACTTTTATATTTCAATTAAACACCAATTCTTGTAGGCATACTGTAGAGTTTTGTACCTACTTTAAGAAGTCACAGTAGGAAAAATGGTAGAGGCATGAAAAACTTTTTGCCTATAGGAGTGAAAAGTAGAGAAGGTCAATAAGAGATTGTCTCTTAATCTTCCAAATTCTCTTCTTATCATAAAGTACGAATAAGTCATAATCATCACCATAAAGTCTTTATTTTGCAGCAAATGTTAAGCACCGAGCAACATTCAGTTTGATTTAAAAGCATTTATGGAGTGTGTGGTATGTACAAGGCACTGTGTTATGTGGTATAAGGGGTGGAAAGGATCTGACAATCTCATTAGGGAACCTAAAACAAATGCTCTATCAGTCTGATGCCAGGTAGTGAAGTAACTAGGAGCTGTCCACGGGCTTTCAGTGGAAGCAGAGAATGTCCTAGGGTGCGAGCTCACAGGAAGCTCATGAGGATGATGCCAGTTAATAGAAGATCAGGGGAATGGATTGGACTAAGAGAGTGGAGAGATTGGTCATTTCATACCAGCGATATAAGTAAAAGGGCGTGAAAGTGGGAAGGAATGAAAGAAGTATGCAGGGAAGGCAGAAATAGCTGTTATCATGTTTCCACTTCTTTCTGGGAAGCTTTGACTAGTCAATGTAGTAAGTCGCTCTTTTCCTTGCAGCACTTTAAACCCAATCTAAAGAGAACCAGATAGCAATTCGAGAGCTAGTATAATTAACTCCACCCGTGGCAATGTCTTCAAAAGCAAGATGTGGAAATCATTCCATTAAACATTTCTGGGAAGAGCAACAGTGATATTTTAAAAACTGAACCAGAGCTACTTTGCTGGAAGTTGTAAGATATTGACAAGAAGGAATTTCTATCTATATCAAGAGGGCTTAAACCTGATAATGCTAATGTAACATTTACTAAGATCTGTTTTTACTGCTTTTTTTTGGAACTTAATAATTATATTTCACTTGCCTTTTAATTAAGATAGGCATGTTTTTTCGTTCCAGTGGAGAGTAAAAATAAAATTAAAGTTTCTTTAAGCTCTTGTATGATAAAGCTGGTCTCTAAGGAAACTATTGCTATTATTGTACATATTTTGCGTCTTTTTCAACTCTTGAAAAGTAACTTGCAATCATTTTATTAGTCAAATCTGAAAATAAATTATATAAGGTAGACTATTATTATTTTCTCATTTAAAAATGAAAATGGCTGGGGTAGGCTGAAGTGGCATTATTTATAGTGTACTTTAATGGCCTTGTGAAGTTGTCTATAGAAAAAAGAAGTCAATTATAATTTTAGATTAGATCAAAGATTTTTAGAAGCAACCTGCTGTAATACATTGTGGTATAATATTTTTAATAATAAAATGATGGTAAATTTGAGGGAGACAGAAAGTGTTCAGACTGCAGCTCCAGCCATCCACCATGAAGGAGTGGCTCGAGGTCAGATGGCTTCCTGTGGCTAGCCATCTGCTCACTGGCTGCCCTGGTCTCTTTCATCCCCCAGTCACTCTGTTAGAATACCTCTGTTTAAAACGGGCCTCAAGCTGGGAGGAAGTTATAGTCCTCTGAAAGGAGGTCTATAAATATGAAGAATGGCTGTTTCCCTAACTACTACCAAAAATCTGATTTGGAGCTTTTTGAGGCTTGTTACAAAGTGTAAAGAAGTCTAGTCATGACCTGTGTGGATTACTAGAGAACAAGAGCAGACTTCCTAGCATATAGACAGTGACTGTAGTGTCATCTGTATTCTTGATGAGAGGTGCTTCAGACCCTGTCACCTACCGCTCTCTGCCCACAGCACAAACTCATACCTCATCATATGGCTTCATGGATCCAGAAATATTCAATTAGTATTCAGAATATTTGATATTTAATTTAATATACAGAAGTATTTAATTAGCATCAAAGAGATGCCAGGTCCTACACTGGGCCCTCAGGGTTACCTTGCTAAGACCCAGCACTTAGTGAGTACATGATCTAGAAGGAGAGGGGATTTAAACAAGTGAATCAGTAGATGAATATATAAACTAAAATATTGGCGAGTCCTCTGAAGGGAAGAGAAAGAAGAAACGTTGGTGCAGAGTTCCTACTTTAGACTGAGTATTTGTTGAAGCCCTCTCCAGACAATGTTGCCTTGAAGCTGAGGTCTGAAGGATGAGAAGGAGCCAGTCATCTGAAGGTGGACTGAAGACTCTTAAGCTCAGAGGCAACAGCTGCGGGTGCCTTGAGGTGGGAGGAGCTTGACAAGTGGCAGGCTGCGAAAGAAGGATGTTGTGTGGGGGACATAGAATGTGAAAGGGAGATTTTGAAAACCAGCAGAGCCAGATGAGGCAGCATCACCATGCCAGTCAATGTAAGGTTTTTAGTCTATTTCTGGGGGAAGCCATGCTAGGGTTTTACTCAAGGGGGCTACACAATCTGGTTACATTTTAAAGTATTTTTCCCACTTAACAAAAACAAATAACACAGTTTTTTAAATGGCAAAGAATTCAAATAGACATTTTTCCAGAGAAGATATACAGATGGCCAATAAACACATGAAAAGATGCTCAACATCATTAATCATTCAGAAAATACAAACCAAAATCACAATGAGATACCACCTCACACCTATTAGGATGGTATCACAAAAATAAAAAAAAGTGTTGGAGAGGACATGGAGATATTGAAATCCTGTGCATTGCTGGTGAAAATGTAAAATGGTTCAGCCACCATGGAAAACAGTATGGCCAGTCCTCAAAAAATTAAATATAGAATTACCATGTGATTCAGCAATTCCATTTCTGGGTATACACCAAAAAGAAATGAAAGCAGGGACTCAAACAAATACTTGTATACCAATGTTCATAGCTGCATTATTCACAACAGCCAAAAGATAGAAAAAACCCAAATGTCCAACAATATATGAATGGATAAACAAAATGTGGTATATACATACAATGGAATATTTTTCAGCCTTAAAAAGGAAGGAAAGTCTGAAACATGCTGCAGCATGGATGAATTTTGAAGACATTATGCTAAGTGAGTTAAGCCAGCCACAAAAGGACAAATATTGTATAATTACACTTATATTAGGTACCTAGAGTAGGCAAATTCATAGAGACAGAAAATAGAATGGTGGTTGCCAGAAGCTGAGAGGAGGGAATGGAAGTTATTGTTCAATGAGTACAGAGTTTCCAGTTTAAGAAGATGAAAAAGTTCTGGAGATGAATGGTGGTGATGGTTGGACTACAATGTGAATATATTTAATGTCACCGAACTGTACACCTAAAAATGGTTAAATGGTATTTTTCATGTTATGTACATTTTGCCACAGTAAAAAAAGATTATTCCCAGAGCTACCTGCAGAAATTTTATGAGGTCAAGAATATTAATTGTATCATTCAAACTGTGTGCACCTTTATAGAATCTTCTTTATTTTCTGATCAGTTCTTAAGTACTTTCTGCCAGTTTACTTAACATCTCTTTGTAACATGTTAAAGATATATATATGCATATATGTATTTAATTTTGAATGTTTCTAATTGCTCAATTTTTTATTTCAACTTGTTCTTGATTAACCAAGAGGTTTCGTTTCATAACCTCTTCAGGAACTTAAACTTTGCTTATTTTGTTTACTGTTTTCCCGTTGCTCCAGGAATTTCTTCTCTCATTTATTGAGTTTGTGAGCTATGTTTGGGTTTCTGTTAATTTTCTACCTCTCTTTTGAAATGTTCATTTGCAAATGTATTGTGAGTGGGAATTGAGTTTTTGTTTATTTTAAAATTTATTTTTCTTTCCCTTTGCCCCACCCGAAGTCTGGACGTTTTATAGTTGCTTCAATCTAAGATTTTGGGGACCCCAGTTCTAAGTAACATTTTTGTTGCTCACTTTAGCCTTTCCAGCTCATGAAACATCTCCCACAGTGGACCTGGCTCTCTGTGGTGCCGCTTTCTCTGCTCTCAAGCTCGCTAGGCAAGGAGCTCTTCAGAGACCACAACTCTGGGCAGTTATCCCAGCCCTTTTCAGCCCCTAGTACAACTTGATAAGCCCCACCCTAGATCTATTTCCATGCATTTACCCTCCTACCAGATCCCTAATCCATGTGGGCCCGCACTTGGGCCATTTGAGTCCCTGTTTCTGAGGTGAACTCCCAGAAAGCCATTGGCTGGCTATTTCTGTCTCTGGATCCCCAGAGACTCTGCTCATCTCAGTGTGTTTTTAATTTTTTTCTGGTATATAAAAACATTTTTCAATGTATTTTGTTGTTTTTTCTTTTCAAAAATGTTGGGGCAATTTGTATTTTTTTTTAAACTTATATTTTCATAAATAGAAAAATCTGAAAGTGTATGCAGAAAACCATAATGTTAATCGTGCTTATCTCTAGGTATAGTATATAGATTCCTGTCTTCCAATAGCCAGTCTCCCTCTACTTCCAGAACCTTCTGGAAAAGGGAGGAGAAAGACTGTAGGGCTGTGTAGTTCCCAACTCTCACCATCCAGTCTCACAGGCATTATAAATCACAAGATTTAAGAAACTTTCTCCTCGAGACCCTCACACTTCCCACCAGAGAGCAACAGTAAGGACTTCCCCAGCTGTTTCAGGACTTTGTTCAGCTAGAACTTTCCACTCACTGCCTCTTGTCTCTTTCCTCCTCCCATGTTTGCCTTCCCTCACTCTCATCTTTTTTATTTGCTTGTTTTGTTTTAGTCTTTATGTCAAAAATATTGTGCAAAATTTAAATGAGTTAAGCTGTGAGGCAGCCAGAGAAATCATTAAGGGAAGTCCAGCAAACAATAAGGAAGAGTGACCACACCGCAGAGTGAGATCTTTCAGTCCTAGACCCAGTTTCCCAGGCTGGAGCTACAGACCGATGGGAGGGAGATCAGAGAAAAGAGAGACCCCCGCGGTCCTCAGAGAAGCCGTGATGGCGAGAGCCTCAGGTCAGAGCCGCAGGGACTGAATCAGTTTCACATAGAATATTCTGGCAGTTTGGAACAGGCCAGGGGCCACAAAAAGGTAGAGACATTGTTAGATCCAAGAGCTCTCCGGAGTTTAGAAACACTGGGATCGGGCAATGGATGGAATTTTTTACAAGAAATCAGCAAGGGACAAAAGGACCACCCCTATCTGGCGATATTTTGGAAGAGGAATGGAATTGATAGGGAGGTTATGGGAAGATATGTTCAGTTTAAGAGTGTATGAAGTATATGTGAAAATTTCTCTCTGAGCCAGACTTGAATGAGGCCTTGCTTAACTCCTATAGGGTGGGAATTCTATGATATATCAGGGAGAATGTGTTCATATTTATTACCAAAAGTGGCTTTTATAATTGAAAATAAGAGGATCAGAGGCCTGAAGCTCAAGAAGAAGCTCTACCATTTAAAAATACCACATCTCACTTCAATTTTCTGAGCCTTGTTCTACCAAAAAGAAATAATATACAAAATAATAAAGGTGATTATATTAGCTGTTCTAATAGTCTCACAAAGTTTTTGTGACAATGGATTGAGGTAAGAATGTCATTCACAACCCCTTATAAACTCTCAGTGCTCTGTGACCTTACTTATAATTGGACTGTTATTATCATGCCCTCCCCACCCCCATGCCATCCCTACCTTCTTTTCCCTTCATGATAAATACTGCCTAAGAGATCTGGAAAAAGAAAAAGAGGACACACAGGGAAAAGTTTATGGAAATATGTATATTTCTTTAGGAATGACAAATTTAGCATAGCACAATACAGTTTGCCTAAGCAGAGAGAGAAAAGTCATCTTCTTTTTAAAACTGCAAGGGATTTGAAAAGTAATGTATTACTCTGATAAAATAATCAGAATTTTTTAAAAATCAACAGAAGATTAACTTGGAAAAAATCTAGGCCAGCAAAAATTGCTAACAGAAGGTATATATACCTTATTCATTTCCTCTCTCATAACTGTCAAATATTTTAAAGTACAATTCATGCATCACCTATATCCCTTTCTAATCTGTTTCCAAAAAAGTGATTGAAATTCATCCTGAGGTAAGCAGTTAAAACTAGAAATGCCCAGTTCCTAGTTATGTTTTCCTTCCAAGACGGAGCTGGCAAGTAGATTCAGAATGACCTCAGAATTTCTGATAAATCTCAAACAGTCAGTTCTGTGTGGTTTACCAATTTTCTTTCTTTTTTTCCCCCCCTTCAATAATGCTGTATAACAAACTACCCAAAACCTCAGTGGCTTAGCAGAAACAGCAAGCATTGATTCTCATGCCCACAGGTCTGTAGTTTGATTGCGGTTCAGCTCAGCAAGACAGGGTGGTTTGGCTGGCTCTGGCCCAGCCAGGAAGGGCCGCTCAGCTTCCCTCCAGACTGCAGGTCAGCTCAGCTCTGTTCCACGTGCACTTGTCTGGACCTCCCGTGAGGGGCAGTGGCTTCCTGTGGCCTGCTCTTCGCATGGTAATCTCTAGAGTGCAAGAGCCAAGCCACACCAGACAAGCACATTTGAGGACTGTGCTGTGTCACCTCTGCCAGTCACTCTATTGGCCAAAGCAAATCACATGGCCAAGCCCAACCTCAGTGGATCAAGGAAGTACACACTACAGCGGGAGAAGAGGAGACTGAACATTTGCCAAATATAGTCTGCACTATCATGTCTTGGTTGCAAAAACTTTGCTCATATTTTGTGAAAATGACAACTCTTATGACTTTATATCAATCTGTAGATTATAAAATGGAGTCTTAGTGTAACACAAATATAGTGTCAATGTAAGATCTATTTTGAAAACTAAGGATATTTGGTCCTAGATCACAAGTAATAAAATGATCTTCCTATTAAAAGATGTTTCAGGAGACAATGGCAATGTTTTATACTTCATCAAGACTGTATATCCAGAAAATACCTGGATACTTCTAACAGTGTGTAATGTGTATATTGTCCTCTGACGCACATGAATTAAGGGTATATTATTATAGAATAAATGAAAATAACTTTCATTACATGGTAAACAGTTAGCCTGTGGGGTTGATTGTCACAGGAGGTCACTGAATCAAATAGTGTGGCTAGAATTTTGAAAGCCGTTGGACAATTTTATGATGGCTAATGACATTCATCATTATTCATGCCAAGCTGCAGGTAATGGACTCTCCCAGTTGAGGCTCTGACTGATCACCTCAGGGGTCAAATGGAACGGTCCCCTTTGTGGAGCTAAACAATAGACTATTCCTTTGGGAACATCCATAAGCTTGAAACACAGATAAAAACTAATGTTAGGGACCTCCAAAAATAATACTGTGCTTCAACATTTCAGTGTAGTAGAGACAGTCTTACATATCTCTCTCAAAACTCTCCTCTGTTAGTATGTATTTACCTAATTAGTTTTGATCACCCTGAAATAAAACAAGACTGAAATTGTAGCTATTTCTCAATTGTATATAAATAGATCATCCATTTTTAATGCAGAATTCCAAGCAAAATCTGAAACTCTCAAAAATAAAGAAAAAGTTTTTTTCCTTAGAGATTTACATTAGGCTTACTCTTAGTAAGAGTCTCTATCCTAGAAGGCAGAAAAAGGGAAGGATTGAAGAGACTATTTCACTGTGTCCTGTTTTCCTTTACTCTCCAGTAAATTCTCCACTCCCCAAGGAAATGCAGGAAAAATGCAGATGCTAATGTGAGTCTTCAAGTTAAGAATTCAATATCATTTCTCCACCTGCATTATGGAGTGGGAAGATAAAAATGAGTTAAGCAAGAGAGAGATAACTTACCAGTTCCTTCTGAATTGTCTTATCACAGTGTTATTTTTATTTTTTTCTTTTGAAAGATTGTACATTAGCAGACCAATAGACACATTCATGTTTTAATACAAAAAGAAAATTCGCTCACAGGCCTAAGTAAACATGCTTGGGGAAGTTATCTGCTGCTTTGAATCATGTGAACTCCTATTATCTATGGTAATCAGAGGCAGAAATATCTTTAAATCAGTGTTATTTTAGTAAAAGTGTTTTTCATGAGTGGAGCAACAATTCCGTCTTTCATATATAAAAAGGGAAACACAACATAGAAAATCCTTTATGTTATTTTGAATCATTTATCATTATCAATAATTCCATGAAGAGAAAAAAGATATATAAACAGTAGGGAGGATAACAGTTTGAGGTAAATTAGGAAGGAAATAAAATGAATGAGTGAAAGATTGATGACTTCTTTAGTTTCAGGCAAAATAGGAAATACAAAACAGAGATAAAGCCAGCTCTCAAAAAGCAAAGTTGACATATAGTTAAAAGTCTGTGAAGCTAAAAGTCACAAGTCTTTTCTTTACTTAGGAATATGTAAATAATTGTATGTATGTGATTGTTTGCTGGGGTTTTTTTTATTTGAACGTAGTTCAAAGGCATTTAGATTTTAAAACCTTGGAAGAAGTTTATTTCTAGTTACATATTCCATATTGTTAATTGAGTTAATTTTATCTGAATGTAAGAATCTATTCGGAATACTAGTTTAATTTAAAGTACTATGTTAGTTTCATAAAACGGAAAGGAAAGTGGCCGTCATAATTCAAACTTCTATTGGAATACAGTAGATGCTTGGTATTTCAACAGATCTGTTTTGATTATTCAAGTGATCACAGAAGTTGATGGAATAAAGTAGCTTGTAATTTTTCTGAGACATATGTTTAATAAATGGGGTGTAGTGCGACTGGTGCTGGAGTTACCAAGGTGGATACAGGTAGCTGGTGCTGATACATTTGGATGGTTGTGCCTGGGAGTGCCAAGGAAGTTGGAGAGTCGAGTCATAATTGTCCTTTACTGCAGAAGAGATGCTGGCAGAAGCTGGAATATGAGGAAACTAACTTCTCCCCTATTCCCACTCTCACTCTACAGCCTCTCCCAACATGCACCCCAGCAACTGCGAGGCAGGCGAGAAGGAAGTCCAGGAAGATTCTGTAGAGACCCAGCCTCTGCATCACAGAAGGAGTGGTAGAATCACATCATAGAAGGAGGCATTGGGCATAGATTGCTTGTTTTATTTTGTGGGGTAAAGAAGAAAGCCTAATACTACAGATATAAGAGGTGAATGCATAGAAGGAAGTAATGGTATTTGAAAATGTGTGGATTTAATAATGTGTGCAGAGACATATTGTATACAAATTTGAATTTTTTAATGAGTAATTGACTATCCCGTCATATATCAGATCGCTCTGAGGTGATTGAATCATACTTTGAAGCATGAGGACAATCAGAAGATTACAAAATCAAATATTACTCCCAAACTCAATAATCAGTATTGACTAATTATATTAATATTAATAAAATAAAATATACTCATGATGCATTGGGGAAACTTCTATTTTTTCATGATAGGAAACAGAGAACCATAATTTCAGTAGGTTGAAATAACTTCTGATACATAATAGATTCATTATTCTTTTGTTCTCCCATTATAATTTCTAATCGATTATTGTGGGCGCAGGGGAAAACTATTAGGTTGGAGATAACCTTATTTCTAGCCACCTTATTGAACTCTTTTATTAACTCGGGTTTTTTTGTTTTGTTTTTGAGGAAGATCAGCCCTGAGCTAGCATCTGTGCCCATCTTCCTCTATTTTATATGTGGGATGCCTGCCACAGCTTGGCTTGACAAGCAGTGCGTAGATCCATACCCAGGATGCGAACTGGCGAACCCAGGGCTGCTGAAGCAAAATGTGCGACCTTAACTGCTGCGCCCCTGGGCTAGCCCCTATTAACTCTTTTTATTCTCTGAAGATTCCAAGTAGCAAATCATATTATCTGTAAACAGTCAGAATTCTGTATCCTTTAACAGAACTATACCACTGCCTTGGCTTCGTGTTGTACTTGACAGAGCATCAACAAACTGCTGAGTCATAAAAATGACTCTTCAACTTAACTTCTACACATTTTTACTCTTATTGTTCTTAAAGTTTTTAAATTACTTGTCAGGCTCTGATTAGCTACCACATGTACAAGAAGCAAATCTTTTGAAATTTGGAAGTGAATTATATTTTCCTTATGACCTTATTGTTTCAAGCTCCATAATTAAGAGTTTTTGGAATGTCTAATATACTTTGAAACACACTTGTTGAGTAAGATTCAGCTGTCAATAGCTAAAGGGTGCTTAATATTGCACTAGATGTTATGAGGGAAAGATGAGCTCACTAATACCAAAAAAATCATTGCCTTCAAGTAGCTTCCATTTCAGCTGGTTAGACAGTGAAAGCTGTCACAACGGAGCTTGTGATAAAAATACTAAACAATTATAATCGTTAATATTTATTGAGTGTTCATAATGTGCCACTCATTGAGCTTTTACATAGATTATTACTAAATCTTCCCAATTATCCTTTGAGCTAGAGTTCAGAATTATGTAGGTGATTGCAGGCCCTAAAGAAGTTGAAGTACTTGCGTTAAGCCATATAGCTAACACCTAGCCGGGCTTGGTTAAGAGTGTGGGCGGTCTGACCTGGAATCTTCTTAAATATTATGTAACATATTCCTCTGAGAATTTAGAAAGGAGTATCAATTCGATGATAATAGTTTCTGACAGTTTTATGGAATTTTTCATTTTTAAGGGTGATATGGTATTTTGAGAGTGGAGAACACTCCAACCAGAGTCCCTCTAATGGGATAGTGGTGTGAAGAGGGGGCAACAATTAGACTAGTGTGACTGAAGCAGAGAGTTCGTAAAGAAGAATCATGGACTTGGACAAAGATTGGAGAAAATTAGGGATGCTAATCTGGAGACTTTTTCATTTTTTACTTTGAAAGTAATGGGGAACAACAGGGCAGATGGAACGCTACGAAACAGTAACCACACACGACAGGCCTTCTAGATCTCTCTCAGCAATGACATCAAAAGAGAAATTAAGACATTTCGACCCAAGGAATTATCAAGGAAAAGAAACCCCAAGAAATCACAAGCAACAATAATCAAGGCTGAGAAAAATGTGTGACATACAGAAACCAGCTACTTTGGATGTGGTGAATCCTTTTTCCTTAGGCCCATCACAGCCCCAAAGGGCGCAGTCAGAGGGAACAAAGCCTTGGGTTCAAAAGTGCTAATGCAGTTTCCATCTTCAGGATTCTGTCAAACGGAGCTGGAAATGTTTTTATCCAAATCCTCCTAAGATTTCAGGTGGCCTCCAGCTGTGCTGAATCACTTTCACACTGTTTCAAAACTTCCATTTCTTTTATGCCAGAAATATGAGTCTGTCTTATCTCCGAACACACGTGCATGCATGCACACACACTCCACACGACAAAAAGCCTATGGAAAAGAAAAGTTACAGAAATCTCTAAGAATATCGGAAAAGATTAGCTTCATGTCCTGCTGTGGGAGCCTCATTCACACTTTATCTCACTAGTTTGTTCTTCCATAGAAATGACCTTAGAAACAGGGACTTGTTATAAAGCTCTAGCTAAAACACATTTTAATTGACTTTCTAAATTTAGGATGGCTCTGCTTTTAACCATTTTCAGACTTTTTTGTGCATACCTTAAAGTATTGAAAGTCTAATGATTTTTCAGCAGTTGACACTTTACAGCTAGAAATTCCATCCTGCCTTAGTTAAATAGATGTGTGATGACTGGTAATAAAACTATTTATAATTGCAATCACAACAAAAGGTCCCCTGCTTCTACCAAAAATTTTAGCTCCTCAATCCACATTTCCATGTGAAAAAGGACATTTGCCTGATCAAGTCTGAGAACCATATTTTAGTCATTTTACAAATGTTCACCATGAGTAATTTAAATATATGTGTTAAATGCAAAATATTTTTGGATGATAGCGTCAAAAATACAGTGAGTGACGGATGCCAGGAAAAAATAGTGTAACTTTATGAAAATTCAAATTTTCTGTGTATTTTAATCTACTTTGAAGTTCTTTTCAGAGTCTTATTTGAGCCTTTATGGACAGCAAATAGAAGTTAACGCTATAAAGGATCACTCTCCAATCGAGCTTTGTACTTGATGGAAATATCCTCTATCTGTTCTATATCCATATCTCGTACAGTGCCACCTATGTGTTGACCATTTGAAATGTGATTTATGTGCCTGAGAAATTGAATTTTAAATTTTAGTTAAAGTTCAACAACCTCGTGAGGCTAGAAGCTATTGTATTGGACAGTGCAAACTAAAGTCTGAAAGTAGTTGAAATACATTAGTGTATATCAACCTTTTTGACAAGTATGTGTTGTTGCTTGTATTTTTTTGCATTATCAATGAATCAATAAATATTAAACACAAAGGAAATTTAGCGTTATAACCCCTTCTTTTATGTATATGTATATTTGTTCTTTCCAGTGCTTAAAGCAGTCAGCACAGTAACAATCCCTTGCCTCTGGATGAGGAGAGAATTGAGATAGTGACCAAATACTCTCTACTAGGTGAGCTCTGCTTCTCCATAGAAGGGTCTCTATTAAACGTTTGATTTGGGGGACCCATACAAAAGGAAATTATCTAATACCTGCTAATGTATTAATGTTTCCATACCCCCCCATCAGCTTGGAGCTTTAGAAATGTACCATTCTCCTCTTTCCTGGCTAAAATCGTTGAAAAGGTTCTAAGTGTGTTTTTTTGTTGGTTAAATATATGTCCTTCAAACATCCCAACTCTGTGGGTCTTTCAGTGTCTTAAAAATATCCCTGAGACCTATTTCGTTTAGGAGTCTTACTTAATGTACAGTTATAGCTGCTGCTGGTTGATACATGGCCCTGCACGACAGAATAAACAAATGGTAGCTGTCCCACACAATTACCCATCTTCCATCTTTCCAAGAAGACTTGCTTTCTCAATGCTATTACTGCCTACATTTCTTTCTTATTTGGTTTTTTGTTTGTTTCCCCTACTTCAATTGATTTTAGACGTTTTTGGTATTCCACCCCCTCTAATGTATTACCTATTTTATTCGAATATGTAGGTAGTATGTTTTTAAGTGAATCAATAATGGAGTAGTTGCGACCACAAGCCTCATCACCCTCCACATGCTATTAGTATTAGACTCCCAGGGGCCAGCTGTGCAGTGAACCACGGTAATGAGGTTGATAGTTCGTGAAGGAGCTGATGTGACAAATTGCCAACCTGCTGCAGGGACGGCCTCCCTAACCCTCCAGAAGGCCAATGTTATTCCAATTTTCATCCAGTTTTGCTCTCGTTCTAAATGTGCCAGCGCTAACAAAGTATTTAAACGGATCCACGCACCACCCCACCCCTCTTGCATAAGAGAGCACCCCGTGCCATGTACATTTATAATCCCCTTTTCAAAGTGACATGCGCTCAGGGTGAATTTAATCAGCATTTGTCATACATTTTAAAGTACAAAAGGATGTTTCATTCTTCATGCCTTATTTTGGAGACATTTGTGAGAACAAATATCTTCATCTGTTGCTCTTCGGGATCCACAAGAACTTTTTAGATCCTTTATTTCCTCTCTTGGTAGTCACATTAACTGACTTTGGTTGTATTCTCTCATATGTGAAGGAAACACTTTGTAGGCATATTTTCACTCCTTTTTTCTCTGCCTGAGTTTGTAATCTGGAAAAGAAAGGCAAAACTCTCAACTTATTGAAAAGTGTGTATTGCTCAAATACTGTTGAATCAGGTGAATTTCTTTGTAGTTATTTTTTTTAACTCATTCTTTACTGTCCCCTTCATCTCTTCACTTTATTTTAAAGGGTTTTCTTTGCTTATTTTTTTTATATATATATATAAAGAGGTTATTATTAGCAAGTGGACAATGGCAATGAGAATATGAGTCATTCTGACTTGTAGGGAGAATTTTAGCCCAAATTGCACTGTCTGTGTAGCTAGCCTTTTACAAGACACTTAAAAGCATTTTTAAGAAAGTTTGCATTTCAGAGAATGTTTCCCAAACCACCACTGGCTTGTCCTGCAGAGAGGTGACTGGTCACCTGTGCTCAATTTCTCGCAGTGAAACTAAAGGATTCTTAGAGACAGAGGTGCCAAAATATATTTTTTTAATACCTGAAATGCTTCTAAAACTCCTTTTTTGGATTGGTGCCCTCCTGAGCTTAATAGAAAATAATTAAATTTTATAGCTTGGAACTTTACTTCATCAGCCCCTAGGTTCAGGCTTCTGTGAATTATACAGAACACAGCTTTATTTTCCAAGCTTAAGGGAATCCAAACAAGTCTCTCATCATGGCATGAGCCAGGCACCTCCTCCGGTGCATACGTCTTGAACCTGTGTTGATTTCCCTTGCATTTGACTGTGTAAAACACTGCGATGATTCTTATGCAATCTCTTAGGCACGTATTTTTATCTCTGATCTAAGTTCCTTGAGGCTGAGGCAGACATGATGCCTTTTGTCAGACACCAGCTGTAAGATTTTCAGGAAATGCTGGCTAATTGTATTCTGTATGTTGTTATTAGTTGCCCTTACTATTAACACTGGGAATCTCATCGTCTTGCAGGGTTTTACCATGAGGAATCACTTTCTACTTTACACTACTCAGAGGTTGCAAACCAGTAGTCCACTAACTAGATTTAACCGCTAGCCTTGTTTTAATTGGTCAGCAAAGTGTTACTAAAACACGGAAGCTGAAGCGCTTTGGGTGGGGCATTTGCAGTTCTGCCCCGCCCCTTCTGCTCCCCACTCTCTCCCACTGCAAAGTTCTACTGCAGCCAGGGGCTGCATGTGACCCTCAGACCTCTGTCGTATTTATTTTATTACCCCATGTGATGCCTTCATTCATTGGACACCTATCTTTTGAGTGCCAAGAGAAGCCAAGCAGTGCTCCAGAAACAGGGACACAGACACAAACCCCTCTCCCCATGGAGTTTATGTTCTCTAGAGCTATATTTTGGGACCTGATAATTTCTCAGTAAACATTTGGGAAAAGAGTGAATAAAGTAGGTATATTAGTCTAGGTCCTCTGAGAAGCAGATACCAAGATGAGATTAAACATGCAAGAATTTTATTAAGAAAGTTCCTATGTGGAAGGAAGTAGGGCCTGTCCACATTATGACTTGGCCTGCTCTGAATCCAACCCAAAATGCACGGTTCTAGATGTGTGATAACTTGGTGCCCTGTAGTCAAGAATTTCATCTCCACCAGCATCAGTCTACAGGCCTTTGTTTTTCGAAGGAAGGGTAATCCTCTCTTCCTTGCTTCTGATTCCCGGGGAACTGCATCATGGTTTTTCTCACTGGAGCTTGCCATAAACTCCATACTGCTTCACGTCCTCCTACTGACACCTCCGACACCGTGGGGTCTACTAGAGAGAAGATAAGGCCCAAGCAGCAGGACTTATTGTACCCAGCCTGGATTTCCTGCACCAACCTTTCCTGCTCCAGGCCTGACTCAAAGCTGACAGCCCTCCATGTCAGCTGGGAAATGTTGCCTCCAGAACCCAAAGTGACCTACCAAAGAATGTGCTGCTTTCTTTGTAGTGGGGAATGCAAGATGCAGCCATTTGTTACCTTGGAAGGGATATTCCAGGATGCCCCTGACCACTGGACCCCTAAAACCTTTGCTGAATTGACCAGTCACGGAATGTTTGTGGCAGTTATCTCCAACCCTCTGGAACACATGTCTTACTAATGTTTCCAGTAGAGTAGCCACCCCTTATTTGTCCTGTTCAATCAGCATGATGTCGTCAATGTAATGGATCAGAGTCTTGTTCTATGGGATGTCCAGGTGGCCCAGATCTCATTTACTATATAACAGCAGGGGGCAGGGAAGTTGACATAACCCTGATGCAAGAGTTTAAAAATATCTTGTGGGTCCATGTGAATGCAACTGTTTCTAATCCTCTTTTCTACCTGGAATGAAAGAGAATGACTGCATACCGTCTACCTGAGGTCTTATTAATTTGCTATAGTAATGATACCATGTCCAACACAGCAGCTATGACTGGGGCTCCTCCCCAGCTACACCTGCAGTATGGTCTATAGTCAGGATCCCTCTGATTTCCACAGAAGCCAGAATTAAACAGATATGTTAACGACCACCACCCCTACCTCTTTTATGTCTCTAATGGTGGCACCAATCTCCACTCTCTCTGCAGGGATATGCTACTGGTTTTGATTTACTGTCTTGAGGGTATGGCAGTGTCAGAGGTTTCCATTTGGCCTCCAAGGCTGTGTTAGTTCTTATTCTATGGACCATGGACCCAATGTGGGAGCTATTCCAACTACCACATGTGCACCTAGTGACTTAGATATTGATCTTCCAATGTGCTTGGGAAAGGCAGGCCCATTGGGAGCCAGACTTTAGCCAGGACCCCCTTATCACCTGGCCCCTGTAGCTGTTTCCCCTCTGTCAAGAGGACTGTGATGAGGCTTTGAGTCCTCAAGCATCAATCTCAGTTTGGATCCTGTGTCCACATGCCCTCAAAATGTCTGCTTTTCTCAGTTCCAAGTGCACGATAGCCCGAGAAAATGGCCATAGGTACTTTTGAATTCCTGGATGAATCATGACAATACAGATTTACCGTGGTGTTTCAGTGTCCCTCCTCTTAGAGAATCAGCTATCTCTTTAATCACTGGATTCTGGATCTGAAAATTTGGCTCAGATCTTGGAACTGAACAAGGGACAGTGACTTTTTCTTGGGTCGACCATTTTCAGTCTCCTCCTTCCCCTCTTTTGATTAATTTTGGTATTATAAATTTTAATCAGCAATTTATCCCGTGTTGGTTGCCCATCTGTTTTACCTCTATTATCCATCTCTACTTCCTTTTGACCTTCCAAATGATCAAGACCTTTTGGTTTCTCCTCCTATCTTGCCCATGTTGTGGTAATTGCAGGATCCTAGCTTCTAGTGATTAAGCACTGCCATTCGGCCTCTATCACTTCTTCAGGGACTTTCATCCCCACAGATGTTCATGATCTCAGTTGTGTGAACGCCTCTTCTACCCTCATTCCTGGCCTGCAGAGAAGAGCCATCACTGAATTTCGTAGTGATGCTGGTGCCTCGCATCACCACGTTCCTACGGGCCCTCTCACCGAGCATACGCCTCTAGTGTATCTTCCGGGTATGTCTGGCAGGACCTAATAAATAAACATTACCACTTACTTCCCTCAGCCTTTATGTTCCTCCCTTTATGCTCTGCTAGGGAAACTCAAGCATTTCTATTTCACTGAGAGTTGGCCATTATTTGCTCCAGGTTTCTAAGAGCCACCCAGCAGTGAATTCAACCCATCCCTCTGGGTCCTTGCTAGGATGTTAAAACTCTTAGAGAAATTGTCCCCAAGTCAACGAATTTTTGCTTTCCAACCTAACATTCCAGTCTCTTGATCAAGCATTCTCAGCATGCAGTGTCAGAGTACTTCCCTGGCACATGTAAGCTAGTAATTATTCTTTAGATGTAGGTCATGTGTTGCATAACGATGTTTTAGTCAGTAATGGACCACATATATGACGGGGGTCCCATAAGATTAGTACCATAGAGCCAAGGTGTATACAGGCTATACCATCTAGGTTTGTGTAAGTGCACTCTATGATGTTCACACAACATGAAATCACCTAAGGATGCATTTCTCAGAACGCATCCCTGTTGTTAAGCGATGCATCTCTTTCCTCCTTTTTCAACGCCAACATCTTACCAGTTGGGTTGTGCTGGGATTTAATCCTATCCATTGGCCTGGCAGCTGGGAGAGGAGGTAGGAAATTTCTGACGGAAGTACTTATGATTTGTAGGGGAGAAGCTTCTGCAGCACTATCCATCGCAGTGGCCACCCCTGCAGGCTTGGGGATCCGGAGCGACTATAGACAACATCCTCAGGTGGATCCTTCCAGATGTGTCCATTCCTGTTTTCAGGATTCCAGCTTTTCCCTACCGGGGCCCTGACATTGGCATGATAGACCTGCTTTGGCTGAGAGTAGAACTACCTATGGAGCTCTGCAACTGCCACAATTAGATCTTCAGGCCGCCTTTTAATTATGTTTCCTACTACAGGTGACGAGGGACTCTTTATAAGCTACCACTTGTGTTTTCTGCTTTTCAAACTTAGCAACTGACTGCTAGTTAACAACTCTTGTTCTCTATCCTTGCAGAGCATCAACACGACTTAGCAGTAACGGGCCAGCTCCACCGTCCTGGTCGGCATTATTCTCCCCCTATTTTCCCAGTGCCTGCCTCCTTGCACCAGGCCCAGCATTCCCTCCACCAGGACATTTTCAAAATACATTGTTTCAACGTGTTTTCACTACAAACAGTGCTAAATCCTTATCTACTAGTACATTTATTCCTGTAGAACAGATTGCGAAAAGTAGGATTTTTAAATTAAAAGGTATTTTAAATTATACAGACATTACTGGATTACATTCTTGCTCTATTTCTGTTCTAAGCGTTCAAGTTTTCTCCAGCTATCTATGAGACCGTGTACTACACACTCGCCAATATTGGATATCAATTTTTTTATAGCCACCAATCTGGTACACGAAAAAAGTGTTCTCATTGTAGTTAAAATTTGCATTTTCCCGACTTCTAGTCAAGAAATATTTTTATTGCCCATCTGGCTTTCTGTTTTCTCTTCGTTTCTTTTGCCCACTCTTCTATTTCATTTGTCTTTTACTTATCAATTTGTAGAATCTATTTGTGCCTGAATGTTAGAAATAGTTTCTTTGCATTTTCACTTTGTCATTTTCAATATGGAACATTATTTAATGTATTTATAGATATATTTAATTTCCTTACAGCCTATATGTTTTCAGTCTTGCAGCTCTCCTTACCAGAAGACTATACAAATATTCACAAAATTTTTCTTCTCAAAAATACTTTTTAAAAATTTCTTAAATATTTTAACCTAATTTTGAAATTTTCATGCATTTCCAATTTGT
Organism: Equus przewalskii; assembly: GCF_037783145.1. NCBI lineage: Eukaryota > Metazoa > Chordata > Mammalia > Perissodactyla > Equidae > Equus > Equus przewalskii. Next base: position 42,782,592 of record NC_091833.1, read on the forward strand.
GCTCATATAAGGTAGAAAGAAGGTGTCTGTATTTGTTTTCTTCCACCAAGCAAGCCACTTATACCATGACACTCATTACATAGTCTTATTATTAACTACATCCAAATAGAAGCACACCTCATCTACTGAGTATTTTTTTCCTTCCAAACACTATATTTTAATTTTTAGGACTTCTAAAACACTTCCTTTTCCTATCTAACAATAGTTATTTCTCGTCTGGCTTCTTTGGTTGGTCATCCATTGGTTTCATAATGTTTTATTCTCTATGAGTGATATTCGGGTTCACTACCTAATCAAACATTTCAAACCATTTTTATTTTGCTCATGAAGTTTGGAATTTTATTTGACAAAGTTAGTTTAGCCATTTGCCTCCACCCACTCCCCTAGGACCTCCCATCAGTCAGTCCCCTCCTGTATTGAGACTGGAGACCACAGATCCACTCGTGCATCTGTCTGCTTGCGATGCCCCATGTCTGCACGGTAAGGTGTGTGTGTTTCCTCTAGCACCCCAAGTGTGCAACATAATAAACTCTAGCTTCAACTTTTCAGCCTGTGTTTCAGGTGTAAGTTTCAAGCCATGAGCCTAACTCCAGTCCCCTCGCTCGGTGGGGCATTTTGGTTCCACGCCCTGTGTGGTAGAACTCCCAGCCACCTTTGCTGGCTCTGACACCGAGCTGAAGAGTCCTGTAGTTTCATCCCTATTTGTTCATTATTTCCTCTTCTGTTTCTAATACATAGGGATATTTGTTTAGTTTTGAACAAAATCACGTCTCCTTAGCTTTTTCTGGTTATATTTTGTGTATTCTTCCGTTGTCTTTGTTGTGGATACAAAGTCTGACACTGTTGTAACCAGAAATCATTTAGTGGCACCAAATCAAAGTGACTCCCTGTGTTCCCATGGAGAGTTGGGTCTGCTAATGGAGGCTCTTTTGTTCCAATATACTGTTTGTAATAGAGTAGCTCTACAGTAAGTTATATTTTGTAAATCACCCTCACTATATATTTTCAAATTATTCTTGGTTACAACAGCAACTTAGATGTTCAAATCTAAAATATACCATCAGGATACTGCCTAGAATTGCATTAACTACATATCAATTTATGACAGTTTCACAATTTTAATACATTACGTTCCTAGAGATATGGTATATCTCTCTATTGTGGAAATTCTATTTATTTCCTCTTATGGGTATTTGTATGTGTTTTTAGTTAACTTAATACAAATACTTTTAAAAACTATTGTGAATGGAGGTCGTTTTTGTTTCTATTTCTAAGTGATTGTATAATGTTAATATAGAAAATAGCTACTGATCTTTGCATACACATATTTTTCTATAAAGGCAACATTGCCATTTTTCTAATTCTAAAATATTTTAGTAGAGTCTGTTTTGGTAGAATCAAATTATAATTATATAATTTGGAGCTAAAGATTATAGTCTATCCAAATTTTCCAATTTATTTAATTTTTATATAATTTTATTAAAGAAGACCTTCTCTCCCTCCCTACAATGCTGAATAATATTAATCATAAGCATGTTAATATCTTATTCCTAATTTTTTTCTTTATTTTTTTTCATTGAGGAAGATTCATCCTGAGCTAATATCCATTGCCAATCTTCCTCTTTTTTTTCTTGAGGAAGATTAGCCCCAAGCCAACATCTGTGCCAACCCTCCCTCATTTCACATGTGGATAGCCACCACAGCATGGCTGATGAGTGGTGTAGGTCTGCGCCCAGGATCTGAACCCATGAATCCAGGCTGCTGAAGTGGACCACGTGAACCTACCTACTACGGGGCCGGCCCCTTATTCCTAATTTTAATAGTAGTTTTAGTGTTTCACAATTTAATATATTTGTTCTTGATTTTTGTTAGAAAATCTTTATCAAGTAGTTTTCTTCCATTTTTACTTTATGTAGAACATCAATTAGAAATGATTGTTAAATTTCACCAATGTCTTCTCAGCATTTATTGACATAGTTATATTTTTTTCTTTTTTGACACATTGATGTTGTAAAATATTCAGATATTCTACATAGTGGTGAGCCATCCTTACAGTTTTGTATTTGGCCATTGTGTGTTAGCTTTCTTAATAGGTTTGTGGATTTGCTTTGCTCTTATTTTATAAAGAATATTTTCACTATCTCTATTAATATTAAGAGTTTTGTACAGTCTCTATCAAAAGAATTAAGGTTGTCTAAGAATTCTAACATGAATTAAAGCATTTTCCATATTTTTCTATTACTGGACTAGTTAAATAACTTATGGAATATAGTTTTAAGATGTAAATAGAATTTAGCCTTAGAACTATCTTTCTCTTTACTTTTCAATCCTTTTTATGGTTATTATTCTCTCACAGCTTCTTCATTTTCTTGCATTCATTTCTGTTTGTTTTGCCAAGAAACATCTATTTTATTCCAAATGTACTTCATAGATTTTCACAAAATAATCTCTTTTGACTTATAAGAATTTTTCTGGCAAACTTTTAAAAATATTCCAAAAACAAAAGCAAATTCTTTCTAGAAATAAACATCTAAATTATCTATTAAAACAAGATTATTGATTATATTATTCATCCAGCTCTTTCTGTCAACTTGATTTGTCATATTCAGAAAGAGGCATTATATTAATATCATCCACTATAAGTTACATTTTCTGTATAGTCTTTTCTGTCTTCTTAGGAGTTTGTTGATTTGTCTGGCTCATCGTTTGGTCCATAGTTTTATGACTATAAGTTATTCTCAGCTTGCACCTTTTATCATTACATACTAAAAAACTTTGTCCTGTTTACAGATGTTGTCCTTGAATTCCGTTCTGCCTTGTATGAGTACTATCATTTTTGCTTTCATCTGTTTACATTTGCGTGGAATGTCTGCCCATACCTTTGCATTCACACTGTCTTTCTCTTCCATCAGCTCCACTTCCGCGAAGCCCGCAGTCTGAATGGTGGGCCTAATCTTCCCCTTTCGGCTTAGTGCGTCCTCTTGCACGAGTCATCATTTTCTTACCTTGTTCAAACTGATTTAAAAAAATAAAGCAATAAAACTCTAACAAAATTCAGATGCATATTGATTGCAAGAGATTAATTTAAAGAGACAACAGGGAAAGACTGTGTTCCTCAGCACCAGACAGGATAGACAGTAGGGTCTCGCAAACATTGGTAAATCAGTGAGAAAATGGAGACTTCCGAGCTAACAAAACCCCATACTCCTCAGAGGTGTGAAATGAAACATGTTTGTGGACAAAACTCTCTGTGTATCACAGGCTTAAAGAATTGTGCACATTTTCCTAGAGAGTCGCCATTGTTATTCTCTGACCTGTACAAGCCTGGCCTGGGAACCATATTCCTTCTTGTTAGGACCCCTGAGTTCTGCTCTCAAATCTAAAGTAACTTCCTTATCCTGGGAGGAGCATCTTTCAGCTTCATGAAAAAACCAGCCTGTAATTTTCAGAGAAACATCCTCTCCCAGATATGAACTGTCCTTAGACTCATTTACTTATTTATTTTTAATTCTCTTTCCTTTTTGGTCAAAACCTCCTAATAGAAAACTGTTCAACCTGGGAATTAAATCAGTGACCATGTGAAGCAAAATTGCTAGGAAACTTCCAAGTTGTCCTTTAGTTTGTTATCCTGTTCTGGTTCTGATTTTAGGGGGAGCATAACGCAGAGAGCAAATGCTCCTTCGCTGCTCAGTACTGTGTGTGCTCCCTGTGCAGGAGCTCCATTATTGTAGTAAGATCCCCATTCAACTTCTACTCCCTTACTCCTCCCCTTTTGGGGAAGAAGTGAATTTGAGAGAGGATGTGAACATGTCTAGTTCCGTCACGTCTGTCTCTTCCTCTTAGAAGCCAACCGAAATCAGAGAGCATGCATTCTGCCTTCTTCCTTCATGCCTTATGTTCTAAAAGGTGAGGCTTCTCCCTGCAGGAAGCAGGGGGTAAGGGAGGTAGAGATAATTTCATAACAGGAAAATGAAGGGAGCTGGTACATTGGGTTTAAAATTGGTACTTGGTAAAGATGTGAAATTTGGGGAGTATAATAAAACTTAAATTCTAGTTAAAACTTGGTGGTTTTCAGTTTAAATTGTTCTATGTGGATGGTTGTTGAAGTTGACTACTAACAGCTATATCTAAGATGATTTTAAGTGCTAGGTCACCTGTGATTTTTTTAATTGAAAATCCTTGTCTTGGTCCACTTGACATTATAGTTTAGTACTAACTTCTGTGTCCTAGAAATATCACTGTAAGTCTTAGGTGTTCTGGGGTGTTTTTCACTGATAAAACTATAGCTTGGCCTACTGGCTACTGGCTAGTTTAAATAAGCTGGGAAGCCTTATGCAGCTATGTTGGGCCTTAGCAAATTCCAAGAGGTTTCAGGGATATCAACCAGATAAATTCGGCCATGGCAGGTGTCTCTAGCCTTCTAAAGGCAGATGGGTCAGAGGCAGCAAATCTCAAGCTTTATATAGTAGAGGCTCCAAACAGTAGGCTTCTGTAGCTTCCCTCAACCTGTGTGGGCCCAACATTTGCTAAGCAGGTATAGGACAAGGATTGAATTAAGGAAAAAAGCGTCTTTTCTCATATAGACATCTTAGAAATTAGGAGCAAAACAAATTTTCTGTTTTTCCTGAGTTTTCAGACTGATATTCAGTCTGGTCTTCAGACTAGCCACCAAGGTCTATTTCTTCAAAAGTAACAAATCTTGAACATGCATAGCCTGCCCTCAGTCATGTTATTTTTTTCTACATTCTAAACTGTATTTAGTTCCAAAGGAGGGACCTGAGAAAGGGCTAAATTCTTGAACTCAAGTGACTTTTTATAAGGTTTTAAAAGTTCTTTGCTCTGCATATTCCAAATCTGGCTGAGGAGGACTAAATTACACATACTCTATCTATGGATTTTAGTTGACTCACTCATAGCAAGAGAGTAGATTTTATAACTCAAAAAAGTAAAAGGAGACCATATTATAACGGAATATGCCATCTTCTCTGCTTGGAGCAGAAAACCAGCTCGTTGAAATTGTTGTAAATAAAGACTAAAAAGGCAATTCAAAAGTCTGTTCTTGAAATGCTGTCTGAGAAGTCAAGTTTGCACATGAAATTTAAAATGTAGAAGGTATTTAAAAATGCTGGAAAGACAGCAATGAAATACCACTATACTCCTATTAGAATGGCCAAAATCCAGAACATTGACAACGCCAAATGCTGGCATTAGTGTGGAGCAACACGGCCCCTTATTCATTGCTGGTGGAAATGCAAAATGCTCCAGCCACTTGAGAAGACAGTTTGGCACTTTCCTACAAAACCATCTTACATACCCTTAGTATAAGATCCAGCAATTGCACCCCTTAGTATTTACCCAAAGGGGATGAAAACATATGTCCATGCAAAAACCTGCACAGGGATGTTTATAGCAGCTTTATTCACAATTGCCAAAAGTTGGAAGCAACCAAGAGGTCCTTCAGTACGTGAACAAATAAATAAACTATGGTACATTCGTACAATAGAATATTATTCAGCCCTGAAAAGAAATGAGCTACAAAGCCATGAAAAGACATTGAAGAAGCTTAAATGCATATGACTAAGTGAAAGAAGCCCATCTGAAAAGTCTACACACTGTATGATTTCAACTGTAAGGCATTCTGTAAAAGGCAAAACTATATCGAGAATAAGACTAGTGGTTGTCAGGGGTTATGGGGGAGGGAGGCATGAATACACAGATCACAGAAGACTCTTAGGGCCATGAAACTACTCTATATGATACTACAATGGTATGGATACAAGTACTTATAAATTTGTCCAAACACATAGAATGTAAAACACCAAGAGACAATCTTAATGCAAACTGTGGACTCTAGGTGACAAGGATATGTCAGTGTAGCTCCATCAATTATAACAAATGTACCTACTCTGGTGGAGGATGTTGATAATGGGAGAAGCTATGTATGTGTAGAAGCAGGGGGTATATGGGAAACTTTTGCACCTTCTCTTCAATTTTGTTGTGAACTTAAAACTTGTCTAAAAATTAAATCTTTAAAAAAAATAAATAAATAAAATCTTTAAAAAAAAATAAAAATAAAAAAAATAAAAATTAAAGTGTATTAAAAAGATAAGGTGGAAAAATATAGCTCAGCTTTGCTTTCAGACCAATGTGGTAGAAGGATGAAAACTAAATAAGGAAAGACAGACCTATTAAGCTCAAGGTAAGGGGCATATTTTCTTACAAGAAAGGTTCACTTATTAGGACAAAATCTAGATAGTTATGAAGAGGAAATTTATACCTTCAAGGCCAAGATAGACAAATAGAAAAAGAAAAGATATGCTTAGTTCTAGCTTCTCTGAAAATAAGATAGCTATAAGAGGGAGGGGAGTTTAGTTGGTATTAAGTCAGTAAAATTGATAAAGAACTAGAAAAATCCAACAGAAGAGAAGCCAACTCAGAGATAATCCCCCAGAGTGTGCCAGGATCTAAGAAAGTATTCACGAATAGCCTCAGGCACAAAAAAAGAATGGAGAGTAAGAGCAAGTGAGGGAAACCCCACACAAGTTTGTCTCTACAAAGTGGTTGCAGAAAACCAGGCAAGATTTTAAATGAGAAGACCAGGAAGATCAGTGGAGAAGAAAAAGAAAGACAGCAGCAACAATATATTATTATTTGTTTCAAAGTGATACAATCATAGTAAAGTGAAGACATAGATATTTATTATATCTTAAAAATTTCTGGAATTCAGACCTTAGGGCATGATATAGGAAGATGAGACACAGCACCAGAGAGCAAAGGAGCACAATGACCGGGTTAAATGTTTCTGATGACAGAGTATCTCCTGTGTGGGATTATCCAATTCAGAAAGAGGGAGCCCAAGATTTGATTAACCCAAAGATGAGTTTATGAGATTCAAAAGTTCTTGACACCCCTCTTCACACAAGAAGAGAATACAAAACAAAATTTAGAGAACTATATTAGAAGGTTAAGATGTTAGAAACTACAGAATCTTCTTGAAAATAATAAACAAATAGTAGATTTAAATGGAAAACTAAATACTGTCGCTTCACGAAAAGAAATAGTAGAAAGAAACGCTAACCAATTTGAAGTATGTTCAAAATATTTGGAAAACCAGCATCTTGAGGAACAGACTCGAGTCTGTGGGTCTTTGCTAGTTTCTTAGAACATCAACAGCCTCAGCTGAGGAAACTGGAGAGGCTGATTCTCCAAATGAAACAATTATGACAATGAGTGAAAATACTTCCCTAAGAGGTAGATCTTATATAAGTAGGTCTCAATCCTGACAGCATGTGGGAATCATCTGGAGAGCTTTTAAAACCAGTGCTGTCACAGGGGCCTGCCCCATGGCAGTGATCAAGTTCAATGTGCTCTGCTTTGATGGCCAAAATTCAGTTCCCAGGTGCAGACCTACACCACTTGTTGGCAGCCATGCTGTGGCAGTGACCCACATACAAAACAGAGGAAGATTGCCACAGAGGTTAGCTCAGGGCAAATCTTCCTCAAGCAAAAAGAGGAAGATTGGCAACGGATGTTAGCTCAGGGCAAATCTTCTATGGGAAAACAAAAAGATCAGTGCTATCACAGACATCCCCCCAGAGGTTCTGAGTTAATTGATTTGGAGTAGGACCTAGTCATCAGTGTTTTCCAAAAGCTCTCCAGTTGATTCTAATGTGCAGTGACAGTCGAGAACTACTGCTTTATAAGCCCAAGCAAGCGATTCTCAGCCCTGGAGGTACATTAGAATGCCATGGAAAGATTTTAAAACATATCCATGACTCAAAGCTAGAGGGTGGGATAGTTTTGCACAGCTCCCCCAGTGATTCTAAATCACATGTGGACTTGAGAAACAAGGGCTCAAGCAATCCACAACAAGAGGCCTTGGTGGCAGTCACTGCTCACAGGCTAAAAAATGCCTGTTCAGGGGACCTTCTAGAGATTCTCCCACACTCCATTGGATATGGAGATGCTGGAAACACTGGGCTCAGAAGTGAAATGGAAATTCAAAGGTTTTAAATATTCAAGACACCTCAATTAAGACCTAGATGGCTGAGAGTGGCAAGACTGTAAAGTTCTAACCTTTGGGAAAACTCTGCAATATCCCAAATGCTATTCTTTGAGAGACTAGACAATTTATATGAGCAGATTTCCACAAAACTAGAGTAAAGCTTTGATGACTGAAAAGCTATCATAAATGGTATGTTTTTATTCATTTTCTGATTGTTTGTTGCAGCCTATAGACATACACTTAATTTTTGTGTAGTGACCTTGAATTCTGTGAGCATGCGAAGTGCATCTATTAATTTTAATAGTTGATTCTATGCTCAAAATTGTATTATCTATGACAAATGACATTTAATTTATTCTTTTTCCATTCATTTATTTGTTATCTTGCCTTATCGTACTGGCTGGGACCTCCAGTCCCAAATTAGAAATGGTGATGATGGGCGTTTTTGTCCAGGTCCTAATGTCAAAGTCAAAACTATTTCACCTTATTTGTGCTATATACTGTAGCGTTTTTGTTTGCTTATTTGATGGGAGCACAGTTTGTCAGACTAAATGTATTTGTTTTCTATCAATACATAAAAAATTACCACAAATTTAGTGGCTCCAAACTCCTCCCATTCCTTAGCTCACAGTTCTGCGGGTCAGAATTCCAGGGGCGCTCAGCTGGGACTCACAGGCTGAAAATCAACGTGTGGGCCAAGGGCTCTTATCTGGAGACTCCAGGGAGGAACCCACTTCCAGGCTCACTCAGGTAGCTGGCAGAACTGAATTCAGCGTGACTGGAGAACTGAGGTCCCGTCTCACTTGCTGAATGCCAGCCTCAGCTCCTCGCAAGGGCACCTTCCATTCTTCCTGACTTCCCATTCTGCCACCAGCTGAGAAAACTCTGCTGTTACAGGGCTCCTTGTGATTAGATTAGGTTAGTCCCCACTCTTTTGCCACATAATGTAATCGAATCACTGGAGTGACATCTCATCAAATTCACAGGTTCCACCCACATTAGAAAGAGGCTCTATTATAGTAGGACTGGGTTATTGATGGCCGTTCTTAAAATTCTGCCTATTACACTGTGAAAAATTTTATCTTTCTACTTTGACTTCATTTTTATCATGAATCCTTTCTATCAAATGCTTTTTCTAAACTTTTGAGATAAAGATATACATTTTCTTCTTAATCTGGTGAATTACATCGACTGATTTTTCACATTTTAAACTAGACTTGCATTCTTGGAGTAAACATAATTTGGTCAGATATTGTGTGTGTGTGGGTATACGCCTGCATATGTACATACATACATACAAATGTAATAATGAATTTAATTTGTTGAGTAGATATATGAGTATTCATATTTTCCATCTGTTCTCATGTCACCTTTAGTCATTTGCGTTTTTGTAGGAATTTGTCCATTATATCTAAATTTTAAAATGTCTTGGCATTAGTAGTTTTCATTATCCTCAAAGTTGTTTTAACGTCTGTAGGAACTATAGCGATGTCCTCTTTTTCATTCCGTATACATTATGCCTTATATAAAGCTTTTGTTTTCTCTCTCTCTTTTTTCCTCCTCTCAATTTTTCTCTTTCTCTGGACAATATCACTAAGTGTTTATTAGTTCAATTAGTAGTCTTTTCTTCTTTCTACTATTTTTTTGGCATTGGCTTGCTATTGTTTTCCTTATTTCTTGAGATGCATGATAAGATCATTGATTTTCGGTCTTTATTCTTTTCAAATATATTTATTTATTTATTTTTAAAGATTGGCACCTGAGCTAGCATCTGTTTCCAATCTTTTTATTTCCTTCTCCCCAAAGCCCCGCAGTACATAGTTGTATATTCTAGTTGTAGGTCCTTCTGGTTGTGCAATTTGGGACGCCGTCTCAGCATGGCCTGATGAGCGGTGCCATGTCCATGCCCAGGACCAGAACTGCTGAAACCCTGAGCTGCCGAAGCGGAGCGCAGGAACTTAACCTCCCGGCCACAGCCGGCCCCTCAAACATATGCATTTAATGCTATAAATTTCCTTCTGTGCTTCAGTAAGTGTGTTTTATATATTTGTAATGTAGTTAGACTGTTTGTCACAGTTTGCATATTACTTCCTGGGATCCGCATCCCCACCCCACCTCTTAAATGATTATTTTTTTAAATTTGGATACCTTAAGATTTACTCTTCATGGCTGTAAATTTCTATGAGTTTTGAAAAATGCATACTGTAATGGGTAAGCCCTTACAGTATTGCACAAAATAGTTATACTTCTCCAGGAAGCCCCGTATTTGCTCTGTTCAAACCTCTCCCACTCCCCCAGGACATTTGTCAATGACTGATCTTTTTGTTTCTAAAGTTTTGTCTTTTCCAGAATGCCATATAATTTGAATAATAGAGTATATAGCTTCTTCAGACTGGCTTCTTTCTCTTAACAGCATGCATTTAAGCTCCTTTCATGTCTTTTTTGTGGCTTGATAGCTCTTTGCATTTTTATTACCTCATAATATTACATTGCACGGGCACTCTACAGTTTGTCTATCCATTCACCTGTTGAATGACATCTCGGCTACTTCCAGTTTGGGGCAGTTATGAATAAAGCCTCTATAAACATTTATGTGCAAGTTTTTGTGAGGACAGAAGTTTTCAAATCAGTTGAGTAAACACCTAGGAGCACAATTGCTAGATCTTGCCATAAGAATTTGTTTAGTTTTGTAAGGAACTGTCAACGTGTCTTCCAAAGGGACTGTGCCATTCTTGCATTTCCACCATCAATGAGTGAACTTGCTTTTTGCTCCAGAACCTCACAAGAATTTGGTTTTGTCAGTTAATTTTTTTTTAAATTTCAATCTTTCTAATAGGCTAAATAATACAGTGGTATAGTTATTTTAATTTGCAATTCTCTAATAGATGATGTTGAATATTTTCGTAGTTTTTTTGCCATCTCTATATCTTCTTATGGAGGTGTCTTTACAGATCTTTTGCCTATTTTTTAATCATGTTGCTAGTTTTATTATTGTTGAGTTTTGAAAATTCTTTGTATATTTTGGATACAAATCCTTCATCACATATGTGCTTTACAAATATTTTTTCCAGTCTGTGGCTTGTCTTTTTTTAATTGCAAAAGTGCCTTTCACAAGGCAGATGTTTTTAATATTAAAACAATCAAACATCAATTTTTCTTTCATGGATCATGCTTTTGATATTGTATCTAAAATCTCATGTCCAAACTCAAAGTTACCTAAGTTTTTTCTTGTGGAAATTTTACAGTTTTGCATATTGCATTTAGATTTATGATTTCATCTGAGTGAATTTTTGTGAAACTAAGTTAAGGCCTGTGTGTAGGTTCACATTTTGCATCTTGATGCCCAAGTAGCCCAGCATCATTTGTTAAAAAGCTATGCTTTCTGCATTAGATAGCCTTTGCTCCTTTGTCAAAGATCAGTTGACTGTATTTGTGGGCGTCTATGTATGGGCTCTATATTCTCTTCCATTGGTTTATGTATCTTTTCTTTCCCAGTGTCATGCTATCTAGATTACTGTTGCTGTATAGTAGACTTGAAGTAGGGTGGTGTGACTCCTACAACTTTGTTCTTCTCCTTCAGTATTCTAGATGTTTTGTCTTTCCATATAAACTTTAGCTCAGCTTGTCAATATCTACAAAAGAGTCACTGGGAATGTTATAGGAATTGTGTTGACTCATATATCAAATTGGAAAGAATTGACATTTTAGCAATATTTATTCTCCTAATCTTTTAACATGGAATATCTCTCCAATTACTTAGATCTTCTTTGATTTCTTTGATAAAGTTTTATAGTTTTGCCCCTATAGATACTGTCCATGCTTTGCTAGGTTTATATCCAGGTATGTCATTTTTGTGGGGTGCTCATGTAAATGGTATTGTTTTTTCAATTTCAAATTCCAAATGTTCATTGCTCATATAGAGGATGACAATTGACTTTTGTATATTAACCTTGCATCTTGAAGCCTTGCTGTAATTTCTTATTAATTCCAGGAACTGTTTTCGTTTTTTTTTGAGTTGGGATGGTTTTTTTGGCCAATTATTTGAGATTTTCTACATAGACAATCATGTCACCTGTGAAGAAAGACAAGTTTTATTTCTTCCTTCTCAATCTGTATACTGGTTGCCTCCTTTTGTTCTCTGATTCCACTAGCTGGCACATCCAGTACAATTTTGAACAGAAGACAGAGGGGACATCCGTGACTTCTTCCTAATCTTAGGAGGAAAGCATGCAGTTTTTTACTATTAAATATTAAGTCAGCTGTAGGTTTCTTGTAGATGTTTTCTATGAATTTGAGGAAGTTCTACCCTTTTCCTAGTTTGCTGAGCATGTTTATCATGAATGAGTGTACAATTTTTATTTTAGGTATGTTTTCTGCATCAATTGATATGATTATGTGATTTTTCTTCTTTAGCCTATTGATGTGATGAATTACATTATTTGATTTTTGAATGTTGAACCAGCCTTGCATACTTGGAATAAACCTCATTTGTTCAAGGTATATAATTATTTTTATACACTGTTTGATTCAATTTGCTAACATTGCATTGAGTTTTTGTATCTGTGTTCATGAGAGATGTTGGTCTGTAGTTTACCTTTCTTGTAATATCTCCATCTTGTTTTTGACATAAAGGTAGTGCTGATCAGATTAATGAGTAAGGACATGTTCTCTCTACTTCTATCTTTTGAAATAAATTTCGGAGAATTGTTATTTCATCCTCAAATGTGTGGTGGAAATCAACAGTGAAACCCGGACCTAGCACTTTCTTTTGGAAAAGGTTATTAATTATTCATTCAATTTCTTTGATAAACATAGACCCATTCAGATGATCTATTTCTTCTTGTGAGAATTTCATAGTTTGACTCTTTCAAAGAATTGGCCCATTACATCTAATTTATCAACTTTGTTGGCATAGAGTTCTTCCTAGTATACCTTTATTATCCTTTTAATGTCCATGGGTTGGCTCTTCTTTCATTTCTGATATTGGTAATTTATGTCTTCTTTCTTTTTTGTTATTGGTTAAGGTGCCTAGAAGTTTATAATGTTATCAGACTCTTCGAAGAACCAGCATTTGGTTCTGTTGTTTTTTTCTATCGTTTTCCTGATTTCAATTACATTGATTTCTTCTCTGTCTTTTAAGTATTTCTTTTCCCCTGCTGGCTTTCTGTTTAAATTGCTCTCTCTTATCTGTTTCCCAAAGATAGAAGTTTAGATTACTGATTTTGGATCTTTCTTCTCTTCTCATATATGCATTTAATGCTATAAATTTCCCTGTATGCATTGCTTGCTGTACTTTACAAATTTTGATAAGTTGTATTTCCATTTTCATTTACTTCAAAATACTTTTTAGTTTCTCTTGAGACTTCTTTGACCAAAGTGTTATGTATAATTGTGTTTAATCTCTAAATATTGGGGGATTTTCCAGCTATCGTTCTGCTATTGATTTCTAATTTAATTCCATTGTGTTCTGAGCACGTTTGTATGACTTCTATAATTTCGAATTTACTATGATATTTTTTACTGACCAGAGTGTGATCCATCTTACTGAATGCCGCAAATGATCTTGAGAAGAATATGTATTCTGCGCTTGTTGGATGGAACAGGCCATAAATGTAAATTAGATCAAGTTGATTGATAGGTCTGTTCAGGTAAACGATATCCTTACTGATTTTCTGCCTTCCTGATCCAGCAATTAATGATAGAGAAGTGTTGAAGTCTCCAGCTATAATATGGTTTGTCTATTTCTCCTTGTAATTCTATCAGTTTTTGCCTCACATATTTTCTTGTTGTGTTGGTAAGTACATACATGTTAAAGATTTTTATGTCTTCTTGGGGAATTGACAGCTTTACCATTATCTAATGCCCCTCTTTATCCCTGATAATCTTCCTTGTTTGAAGTCTACTTTTTCTGAAATGAATGTAACTACTCCAGCTTTCTTTTGATTAGTGTTATCATAGTTCATCTTTTAACTTATCCAATTTTTTATATTTAAAATAATTTCTTATAGATAACATATAGTTGGGTCTTGCTATTTTCCCCTCACTCTGACAATCTCTATCCTTTATAGGGCTAACTCATTTTTTTCGTGTTTCACTTTATCATGCTTTGCAGATATTGCATTTTTCACAAATTGAAGGTTTGTGACAATCCTGAATTGGGCAAGTCTAGCAGTGTCATTTTTTCAACAGCATTTGCTCATTTCAAATCTCTGCATCACATTTTAATAATTTTCACAATAATTCAAACTTTTTCATTATTATTATATTTGCTATGGTGATCTGTGATCAGTGATCATTGATGTTACTGTTGTAATTGTTTTGGGGCACCACGAACCACACCCATGTAAGAGTAATTAATCAATAAATGTGTGAGTGTTCTGACTGCTCCACTGACCAGCCCTTCCCCCATCACTTTCCCTCTCCTCCGGGCTCCCTATTCCCTGAAACACAACAATATTGAAATTAGGCCAATTAATAACCCTACAATGGCCTCTAAGGGTTCAGGCGAAAGACACATATCTCACTTTAAATGAAAAGTTAGAAATGATTAAGCTGAATGAGGAAGGCAGGTTGAAAGCTGAGATAGGCCCAAAGCTAGGCCTCCTGCACCAAATAATTGCCAAGTTGTGAAAGAAAAGGAAAAGTTCTTGAAGGAAATTAAAAGCGCTACTCCAGTGAACACACAAATGACAAGAAAGCGAAACAGTCTTTTTGCCAATATGGACAGAGTTTTAGTGGTCTGGATAGAAGATCAAACCAGCCACAACACCCCCTTAAGCCAAAGCCTAACCCAGAGCAAGGCCTTAACTCTTCAATACTATGAAGGCTGAGAGAGGTGAGGAAGCTCCAGAAGAGAAGTTTGAAGCAGCAGAGGTTGATTCATGAGGTTCAAGAAGTCATCTCTATAACATAACAGTGCAGGGCGAAGCAGCAAGTGCTGACGTAGAAGCTGCAGCAAGTTCTCCAGAAGATCTAGGTAGGAGAATTAATGAAGGTGACTACACTAAACAACAGATTTTCAATGTAGATGAAGAAGCCTTCTATTGGAAGAAGATGCCACCTAGAACTTTCTTAGCTGGAGAGCAGAAGTCAATGCCTGGCTTCAAAGCTTCAAAGGACAGGCTGGCTCTCTCGTTAGGGCTAATGAAGCTGGTGACTTTAAGTTGAAGCCAAGGTTCATTTACCATTCTGAAAATCCTAGGTTAAGGATGATGATAAATGTACTCTGCCTGTGCTCTGTGAATGGAACAACAAAGCCGGGTGACCGCACCTCTGTTTGCAACATGGTGTACTGAATATTCTAAGTCCACCATTGAGACCTACTGCTCAGAAAAAAAGATTCCTTTCAAAATATTACTGCTCATTGACAATGCACCTCGTCACTCAAGAGCTCTGATGGAGATGTACGATGAGATGAATGTTTTTGTACCTGCTAATACAACATCCATTCTGCAGCCCATGGATCAAGGAGTAATTTTGACTTTGAAGTCTTACTATTTAAGAAATACATTTCATAAGGCTATAGCTGCCATAGATAGTGATTCTACTGATGGCTCTGGGCAAAGTAATTTGTAAATCTTCTGGAAGGAATTCACCATTTTAGTTGCCATTAAGAACACTTGTGATTCAAGCAAAGAGGTCAAAATATCAACATTAACAGAAGTTTGGAAGAAGCTGATTCCAACCCTCGTGGATGACTGAGGGGTTCAAGACTTCAGTGGAGGAAGTAACTGCAGATGTGGTAGAAATAGCAAGAAAACTAGAATTAGAAGTGGACCCTGAAGTCGTGACTAAATTGCTACAATCTCATGATAAGACCTTAACTCATGAGGAGTTGCTTCTTGAGGATGAGCTGAGGAACTGGGTTCTTGAGATGGATTCTACTCCTGGTGAGGAGACTGTGAAAATTGCTGAAATGACAACAAAGGATTTAGACTATTACATAAACTTAGTCGATAAAGTAGCAGCAGGGTTTGAGACAATTGACTCCAATTTTACAAGTTCTACTGTGGGTAAAATGCCATCACACAACATCACACGCTACAGAGAAATCTTTCGTGAAAGGAAGAGTCAATCGATGTGGCAGACTTCATTGTTGTCTTATTTTAAGAAATTGCCACAGCCACCACAACCTTCAGCAACCACCACCCTGATCAGTCAGCAGCCATCAAGATCGAGGCAAGACCTTCCACCAGCAAAAAGATTACGACTCACTGAAGGCTCAGATGACGGTTAGCATTTTTTAACAATAAAGTATTTTTTAATTAAGGTATGCACATTTTTTAGACATAATGCTATTGCACACTTCATAGACTACAGTATAGCGTAAACATAACTTTTACATGCACAGGGAAACAAAAAACTTCGTGTGGCTTGTTTTATCGCGATATTTATTTTATTGTGGTGGTCTGGACCTGAACCTGCAATATCTCCAAGGTATGCCTGTAATTGGTGTTTTTAGATCATTCACATACAAAGTGGTTATTAACATAGCTAGGTTACTATCTACTATGTTTATAACTGTTTTCTACTTGCTCTTAAGTTTTTTCTTTTCTCTTCCCTTGTTTGTGCCTTCTCTAGTATAAACGAGCATTTTATATGATTAGCCTCTCTCTTCTCTTAGCTATTCAATTATACTTTTAAAAATTTTTTCAGTAATTGCCTTAAAATTTTCAGTATACATTTACCACTAATTTAGATCTATTTTCAAATGACACTATACCACTTCATGCACAACACAGTTTCTTTATAACCAAATGTTCTGGGTTGAATTGTGTGCTTCCAAAAAGGTTTATTGAAGTCCTAACTCCCTTCTCCTTTTTTTTTTTTTAAGTTATATTCCTTTTCTCTTTGCATTTCATTTTGGGAAGTTTCTATTGACATGTCTCCAAGCTTACTGATTCTTTCCTTGGCCGTGCCCAGTCTGCTCTGGAACCCATCACAGGCATCTTATTTCTGTTGCAGAATTTTTTATTTCAAGTATTCATTGTGATTCTTTCTTAGCATTTTCATCTCTCTGCTCTTGTTGCATGTTTTCTGCCTTTTCTTTAACAGATATAAACCTAACTTGTTTATTAAAGGTAATTCATTAACCTTAGCACAGCGTCCTCAACATATTAATCATAGTTATTTTAAACTCCCTGTCTGATAATCCTAAATCTGTGTAATAGCTCAATCTGATCCTGATGCTTGTTTGACTCTTCAAACTGTTTTTTCTTATTTTGTAGAATAACTTGTAAGTTTCTGTTAAAATCTGGATATGATATATCCGGTCGTAGGAACTTAGGTAAAGTCCTGTCTTGTGAGACTTTGTGTTAATCTGGCTGAGCTGGGCTTCTTTCATGTCTGCTGTGGCTGTAGGACCCCAAGACTTAAAATTAGTCTAATGTCCCGTGTCCTTGTTTTTGTCTCCCCCTCTGTGTCTGTGTCTCCTTATTCCTTAAACAGAGCCTCTACTTTGTAGCTCTTTCAGCTGTAATCCCCTGTAATCTGCTGTAATCAGTTGTGACCTGCTGCTGTTCTGCAGGGACCCTGTGCGTGTGGTGGTGAGGTGTGGGGCAGGGTAAGCATTTTCTAATTTTAAGATTATAACTCAGACTTTAGTGTGCTGGTGTCCCTGGGCTTTGACAAGTGGTTCTTGCTCCATCACACCATTTATATGACATCACAAGACTAGAGAGGGCTAGAACTTGATAAATGCCTTCCATTTAGGTGAGGTGAGGCCTGATAAAGTCTGTTTTCCTGGATAGTAGGCCTTTGTTACAGACAGCAGCCTGGGTACATCTCAAAATGCTATATTTCCCTTCCTCTTGCTAGAGCCACCAGGAGACTTTTCTTGGCCCTTCACCAGGAGAACCTGTGAAAGTACCGGTCACTCCTACCCTAAGGTTCACCTAAGATCCCCCTACCATAGTTTCCCACTCTCAGACTTGTCCACCTTTCAGCTCCAGCAAGGCATCAAAATTACCATTCAAGTGTTCCTATCAATTCACAGCTCCTGGACTCCTCCAGATTTTACAAAGCAGATCTTGGCTGTGATCTTTGAATTCTCCTGTCTCTCCAGATTTCAGTATACAGCTTCCCCTGTAAGCTCTTTGCATGTCACATCTGAAACTGAAAGTCTTTGATTTTACCTTTCAAAAAGAAGACTTATTTCTGTTTCAAAAGTAGGAGTCCTTAGGGGCTGGCCCCATGGCCGAGTGGTTAAGTTTGCACACTCCACTGCAGGCAGCCCAGTGTTTCGTTGGTTCGAATCCTGGGCACGGATGTGGCACTGCTCATCAAGTCACGCTGAGGCGGTGTCCCACATGCCGCAACTAGAAGGACCCACAACGAAGAATATACAACTATGTACTGGGGGGCTTTGGGGAGAAAAAGGAAAAAAATAAAATCTTAAAAAAAAACAGAGGTAGGAATCCTTGAACTTCAATTGTTGTCAAACCATTCCCATGAATCTGCTGGAAGCTCTGCCCAACTTTTCACCCTGTCACCTCAACTTTTACTTTACTGGCAATCTCTTCAACAGAAACATGGCGCTAAATGGTTGGCCCACTTCTCTTGGCTTTTCTCCTCTTCTGTGTCCTTGCTCAGCAGATTCTTATTGCCTTATGACAGACTCTCTCCTTCATCAAACTTTAGACAAACTCCTCTGAACCCTGTTTCAACCAGGCCTCCTCTTTTATCAGCCTGATAAAGCCAGTCTTAGCAAAGAATCCTTCTAAGTCAGTCCCCTACCCTTGAGATCTGATCACTTTTGACATCTGATCAACTTCCTCATCCCCTACCTTTGATGTGTAAGTCCTTGGCCTGCCTTTAGCAAGATCCTGTTAGGTGAGTTTAGCAAAAATCCTCCTACGCTTGAAATCTTCTCCTAGTAATTTTCCTTCCACTGACCGGCTCTGTCTGCTCTGTTGACTATAAATACCCACTGGTCTTTGTGGCATTTGGAGTTGAGTGCACTCTCTCTTCCCTATTGCAATGGTCTTAAACTCATGTTGTAATAGTTTCAAATAAAATCTTCCTTGCCTTTTTTAACAAGTATCAGAAGAATTTTTCTTTAACACTAGTAACTTTCCAATGCCTTCACATAGATTTTTAAAAATATATTTGGCCCATGTTTCTAAATTATTGAATGTGGGAGGTGAGTTCAAAACAACCTAAATAGTCACTTCTCAAGAACAGTAATTTTTTGAGGGCATAAGAGAATATAACAAGTGGTGAACTGTGTTATGTAAGGTATCTCCTTATATAACAGCCTTACAAGAATATATATATAAAAGAATATCTGCATAAAACAATATATAAGAATAATACTAAAAAATCTTAAAATATTATTTTTAAATTCTTATAATCATTTGAGGTAGATCCTATTAGTATTTCAACTCTACCTGCGAGAAAATAGAGGTTAAAAGAGGTAAGTAATATTCTAAAGGTCACAATTCTATGTGGAGGAGCCAGGATTTGAAACGCAGTCATTTTGCCTTGAAGCTCATAAACTTCACCTCAACCTTATGTTATCTTCTTTGATTAGCAGTTCTGTTGAAGTTTTCTTTTGGCAGATTAATGATATGGTCATGTTTTCCCCAGTTATAAATTCAATCATTCATTTCAATCTCTTTCCACGATGACTATTTATAACAAATTCTAAGTTATCGTAGTCATGGCTAACCTATTTATCCATACAAATAAAAACAATTAAAATTTATTTCACTACATTGTACACTTCGGGCTCAAGATCAGCTAAGTTCTAATTCTCTGCCCCTTGACACCCTCTTCCACCTTCAGCCTTAATCATTGTGTCCTCTTTGCAGGATGACATCATTGGTACGTGTTAGTTTCATTTGACAGCTGTCACCATCTCCTGGAAAACCCCAACATTTCCTTCAGTTTCACTACTTAAAATACTCAGTCTTTCACATTTATATTATATTGCTTACAATTCTGCCCCACTCTGGGACAGTCACCTCTTTAAGAAGAGAATTTATATTGTCATAAGGGAAAACTTGCATCCCTGGACTTAAAAAAGTCATGAGATGAAATGACAACATTTTTGACAATTAAAATATATGTTTGGGAATTAAAATATATGCTTATCAATTTTAAGGCACTTCTGGAAATATTTTTAACTATTATGCATATATGGTATAGCAATTTTCAAATGTGTACTAAAAAGTTTATGTTTATACAATATCAATTTTACAATACAAACTTATAGTAGGTAGAGATATTGCCTTGGTAGAATTTACTTAGTTATTTGTTTCTTCTTCACCTTTGACATTTCATACAAATTTCTGAAATGCTAACTAAACACTAAGGAGGACTTTACTGAAAAGCTTCAGAGAAGAAATCAGTCTTGAAGGTCATTGATAATGACATATGAAAATGTTTGCCTTTAAATGAATTGTCCTCTGCACGGTGTTGATTAGCACAGATCAGACATACAGGCATGTTATAAAGCCAGGCAGTCACCATTAATAGATGAGATCTGCCTACACTAATTACCAAGCACTGGGAAACTTACCAAGGGAAAGAAGTGTTACGGCTCCTATTCTTGAAATGTTTCAATTCTTGAGAAAATAGACAGAGGCACATGAATCAAATAATTTTAGGAAGAAGTAACAGAGCAATAAATATGTATAGACACCTGAGCTGCTATTCATTGCAAGTCTAGCTCACATATAACTTAAACAAAATTATTTTAAGTATATTCTAAAATATCATGCTCATTGAGGACTGATTCATTTTTTAATGAATACAAAAGTGGAGGAAGCTATGTTTTTCAATATACATTTATTTCAAATAGAAATATGTTCATATGTTAAAGAAGGAAAATGGAATAAAATTGCTTATTGTAAAATAAGGGAGGCTTTACCAACACATTGCAGGTAAACTTTGATCACATAAAAGCTAGTTCTCAAAATTACAAACAAAATATACTTAGCACATCTTCCTTAGAAAGGAGAGATCACATGGGATCTGGTAAGGAAAGAAAGGAGGAAATTAACATTTATTGAGTAAAATGCTCACCCTGAGCAGCACACTTCACGTATGGAATCGCGTGGTGCTCTCACAACATCACAACCTTCTTGGCGACAAGAAATGTACCTTTTAAAATTTTATCTGCCTGGTGCCCTTAAGCATTATTTCTCAGTAAATGTTGGTTAAATCATTTATTACACGAATGAGTGAATTAATGAATAAGTGAACATGTGAATACAGTCATCTCTGAAAGGAAGAGGTTTTTGGAATACAGAATCCAAGGCATTCTTTAGAATAGGAAAATTTTATTTGATTATTTCTCATTTTTTCCCCAAACTGCTGTGCTACCATTTTTTCCATCTGTACCTTTTATTTTAAGATTATCGGATCTCATGTATATTCATGTCATTTATTTCTCTTTTATATTTTCCACTGCATTCCTGAAGAAACTTCCTATTTCTTCATATAATTTAAAATGTCACGTGTTCAACTCTAATCATTTTTAAAAATTCTGTTCCTCTCTCAATATTTATTCATTTCCAAAAATTATATTTTGAGGGTTTTGTGGGGTTTTTTAATATTCAAGAACTATCTCCTTTACAGTTTTACATTTTTATTACAGCATTCTTTTTATTAATGCTCAAATTGTATTGAAAATGCTAACGAGACCTTAAAAATTTCTCTTCTGCATTTATTTTCAAGGGGAGCCATTTACTCCAAGTGCTGATTTTCCTCAAATAAGTAGTGAGTTTCTCTTAATTGTTTATATTTACAGATGAGGACACATCACGATGTCCTGCCTCAGTTTGTGCTGAGGACCCAGAATCTTCGCCTCCCCAGGTTCCTTTTCCCTGCTATGGCCTCACTCCTTCACTCCTCTTCATTCCCAAGTTTTCTCAAAATAAAAATATTGCCCTGTTCTGATTGATTCAGCTCTGCCTTCAGCTTGAACATGTCTCTCCCTCAGCAAGATAAGAACTGGGCAGTTTCTCCAAACAGCAGCCCTGTCAAGCTTGCTCCTCAAAATCCTTCATCCACCACATCTCACATTTAGTGGAGTTCTAAGTAAGAACAAAAAAGGTTCTGCTCCTAAAGCAAGTGTGACAAACCCCCTCTAAGACATAAGATCCTTCTGGAGAGGAGTCAGGTGGACCCCGGCCCTGGGGCTGGGCCAGGATTGTGTGGGCTTAAGGGCTTTTCCATGGATTCTGGCTCCCTTGCACTTGGATCTCGCTGAAGCTGCCTGCTGTCGTTCTAAGAAGTGCCTCTTGTCAGCCAATGGCCGAGTCCCAGGGGTGTGGAGTACCTGCATTTGCGTCCTTTCCCCAGCAGCAATGTTTTTTTCAGGAAATTAAAAGCTAGGGATTTTGCAACACAAATTCAAAGCCAACAAACATAATGCAACAAAACTCATGGAAACAAAGAAGACAAGAGGTAAGAGAAGACAGTGAGGTGGGCCTCGAGGGCTTCCCAGTTCTGAGTTATTCTGGAACAGGGCTTCTTCTCTCCTCATTGCTGTTTCTGCCAGTGCCGCTCACAAAGGCTCCTCCTTCAATGTCCCCGTTACCAACAGAGCTGTAGCTGACTGTGGCCCAACTATGTCCTATCCCAAGCACCCAGCCCCCCAACCCAGAAATTCTACTGGCTGTAGCAGAGAATAACTTTGAATATTTATAAAATTATTCTGTTTTAATTATCATGTACATGCTCTTCTGCCATGAAGTCCACGCTCATATCCCTTCCCTAACTCACAAACCTGTTAACATTGTCTTAAGGTGAAATGGCTATAAAATCAGTATTCAACCAATAAATTTATCTGCACTCCTCTTTCCAAAATGATTAATTAATTAATTTCAAAAACGTGAATTAAGTCCACTCAAATCCGAAAGGTAGATGGTAAATTACCCAGTTGGGACAAGCAATACGAGCTGTAGTGTTTTCTCATTTCCAGTCCTATAAAAGAATGGGCTTGGTGAGAAAAAAATTATTGCTGATATTGTAATTTATTTACTGTACTGAGGAAAGCTTTTTAGCTAAAATAGATCAGAAAAGCTGTGGGACATAGGCAAAATTTCATTCGGGACCAGAATAAAAACAGTCTACTTACAGTGAAACTGAAAGGACAGTGGAGAAAGATAAAGCAGTTTACATCCTACTGTGTCCAGATCATTAAAGGAAGAAGGCAAAAGTTGATTATATGAGTAGGCTTTTAAAGTTGTGACTTTGTTGTTGTTGTTGATTCTTTTCTTTTCTTTTTTCCATACTGGATAGCCTTATCTCTCACTGCTGATGCAGACATCTTTGAAAGTGTGCGGTTGATGAAGCCCCATCCCTTAGCATGCTCTGTGCTCCACATCAGAACTAGGAGATAAAGCTTGTAGACTACTGCACCGTGTGATAGCTTTGAGCATCGCCTAAGACAAGTGTCTCATGTTTTTCCTGTTTTTTCTCTCCAAGAGTCCATCAAGCTGCCCCAAGATTTAAAAAAACAAATGAAGGCCCTGCCTGAGTGAAAGTGTCATCTTCCAGCCCTCCTGTCCAAACAGATGGCCAGTCTGGGACCATCCTCCAAGTTACCTTGTCTCTGCTAAAGTCTGCTTCCCAAGCCAATGGTTTTGATGTGACCCTGGGGGCATAGGGTCACACAGATTTCTCTTAATGTTCTATGAACTGATCAAAAAGTGCATAACATTTTCGGGTGAGTAACTGCCACAAAGTTTTAGAGTTCTTAAGTTTTTGCATTTGATTAAAGGCTATTTGCTATAATTATGGATGCACCAACATTAGGTTTCAGCCTCAGTTTTGCCCAAAATCTGCTCTTAAGTTTTAAAATCAGCTTAGGCCTTTTTCCAGCCTGTCATTTTCACTTTTACTTTGTAATCATGTTTTGTTCATCATGCTTTTTTAAATTGTGTAGACCAGTGAAAATTTTTTCATGTTGGTCCTGCACATTTCTTATTGATTTTTCAAGATATTCATTTTGTCCACGTTGTATGTAAAATGGTTTCTCCATTCAAAGTTTTACCTTTTTTCTCTTTATGTAGAAAAGATAATTCCTTCAGAATATTCATTTTGAAAAGAGCACCTTCCTGAATTTCATATTATATCTTCCAATGGTTTTTCACTTTCTTTTGGACATAAAACTTGTTGGAAAATATTTCTAAGTATTAATATGCTTATTTTATACTCCTTCCCACATCAAAAATTTACATAATTCTTACAACTGACCCCCATGAGCCTCTTTATTATCACTACCATCTGCCCACTAATAAACAGCAGATATCTACTGGGGAAACAGAATCAAATTTGGGGAATTCTGAAATAGAAGGATCAAGAGGCACACTGGAGAGTGAGTTTCTCCAAATGCAGAAACTAAAGCGCAGATTAAAGAAAATTAAAAGCAGTGGAAATAGGATATGGTCTGGAGGAAAAGGAGTAGAAACACAGTGTTCTGAAGACTTCTCCACATTGGCATTGAGATGAAAGGTCTGGAAACCATAGTGCCACAAAAAGTGAGGAAAAACCTTGAACTTTAGACCCACTCTGAGCAGATGTTCAATAAATCCTTTTCTCACGAATGAGTGAATAATGTTCAGTAAAGAGAAAACACTGCGGGTATGGAAACTGTCTTCAAAAATGTTGAAGCTTGTTTTGTGAAAGAAGAAGCAGACTTCTTTGAATAACTCAAAGGACTACTCTTAGATTGAAGAGAGGAAAATTAACAGTTTGATTTTGTTTGTTTTCTTTGGGGGAGAAGAATAGTTTTCTAAAAATAAGAGATCTCTAGTAATGGAAATCATTCATTCACCAAATATGCCTCTGGTAATACAGGTGATGGGCAACGTCTGGATTTTCAATGGCAACCAATATCATCTTGAACTTTTGAAGACGGAGAGAGCAGGGAAGATTGGAGACAGATAATGGACAACTAATTACACTATAATTTAATTCTAATGAGAATAATTGTTATGAAACGGAACTACATAATGCTATGAATATTTTAGCTGGAGACCTCATCTCATCTCAGAGATTTAGGATTGCCTGAGGAAGTGGCATCAGGGTTGTGAGTTTAACACGAGAAATTCTAAATAAGGGAAGGGTGGGGAGAGAGGGATAGGTCAGCAGGTTATGGAAAGAGTATATAAAGGCTCCAGGCAGGAAAGAGAAAAGTGAGTCTGGGGAACAAACAGAAGATTAGTGTGGCAAGAGAGGTGAGTGAGATAGAGTGCATGTGCCTGACACAGGTTAGAGAAAAGTATATTCAGCGGTGAGGACCAGGGCGCTGGGTGACACCGACACAGTGAACTCACACCTAGAAAGCCATCTTGCTGAACTCCAAGGATGACTTTTCGGTCCATTAACCTGACTGAGTGCGTAAGTTAGAGTGAACATCTCAGCATCTTAAGAGCCCGTATATCCAGTCACTCACATTGCTTGACCCTTTCAGTGTGGACACTATTAAGCTCCCCAGAAGAGGTAGTGCCAGATTTGGACCTACTGAAGGATGATTCAATTGTAAAGGAAAATCTGCAATTATATAATCTGTACAAAATGAAGTTTTCCTTCTTTTTTGTCATATTTTATATATTATTTATTTTTATTTTCTGGTTCTATATTTCTAGCAATGTATTGTAGTTCCAGTAGTTTCGGTATGAGGCTAAATAGTTATGTTGATATTGGACATTTTATATTTTCCCTGACTTTTAATGTGTCCGATGTTTCTTCATTAAATATTATGCTGGCCGTTGTCTTAAAACATGTTTTTTCCAACTGAATTAAAATACATTTATTGAATTATAGCCTGTTAAAAGTTATTATATTTTAAAACAAATGCATGCTTAATTTTTACATGGTTTTCCCACTGTGCTATATAACTTCTCTGAATTGTGAAAAACACTTTTCTATTTCAAGAATAAAACACATTCTGCTGGGGTTGAGGATGGTAAAAACAATCATGTGATCTGATGGATGGAGGCAGAGAAGCTGGATGCTTTTAACAAATATCTGCTCATGTCTCTTTTCCAGTGTTATTACTATTTGTAAGAACAGTTTAAAAATACATGCCAGAAGTAGTCAAGCTCTTCTAGAAGATAAGACAAATTTGATTCCCTAAGATTCCTCACTATGGTGAGAACAGTCTAGAGCATAAGATACAGACGTGTGCCTGTCAGGTGCAATGTCTTTCTTCTAGGGAATCCCACAGATCTCACCTAGTCATACCTCTCAAAGCTAACAGTTCTTGGTTCTTCTCCTGCATTGTCCTCTGGCCCCCTACATGCCCAAGATTCAAACTCACCTCAGTGTTAATGTGTTTGACCGTGAAGAATGGTGCCTTATTATCCAGTGTGAGTAAGTAGAGAAGGTGAAAAATAATCTCCACTCAGTTCCTTCTGCCTTACTTGCCAGACCCAAACACTGTCCTGGAGGAGGACATATGACCAAAACCACAGGCTTAGAGCTCTAGTTGAAAGATCCTGCCATATATCATATGTCTTCTCAGGGCAAAGTAAAAGCCAGGGCCACTGGTTGTAGTGCCTTTGCCTATATCACAGAGAGGTGATACAATCGTCTTAGGCAGAACGCCTCAGCTGGAAACTCACCCTGTGTGGCAGAACTTGAAAGAAGAGAGGGAGAGTTATAAATTATACACCATTGTAATTAAATGTGAAATTGTCATTCACCAGGTGGCCATACCATTCATAAAGACCTTCCCAGCTCATTGCGCTGGACTTCTTAATTTGGTTCTTGTGAGGTAGTTAATTTTCTCTGTAATTGAAAGAATATCTATTGTGAATGATTTCTAGGAGCAAGTGAACATGATGATGATTTGCTTAACTGGTCAGTGGATGTCAAGCTATTTCCCCTTATTAATTTACAGTGATTTCTTCTTGTCCTCTGAATTTCTATCTTGAGTCCAGAAAAAGTCATGCATTCAAAAAGGGGCGTTGTAGTTGGATATAATCAGTCATCTTGCTGTCATTTTTAAGGGGGGAAAAAGGCTGGCAGAGCAGGCGGACAAAGAGGAAATTAATCCAACATAACCTTAGGTTTGTGACACTGAAAAGCTGGTTATGCTGGCTGTGGACTGTGCCTTGCAGTAAAACACCTCTGTGAATTGTAAAGTAAGATAAAGGCTCTCCATGGAAATGCTACAATAGTGCCTAAAGCAAACTATTTTCTATTTCTCCTGTGAGAAAATAGCTATGATTAGGTTTGTAAGACACTTAACTCAGCACGAGGAATATTGTTTGATGACACTTTCCAAGGCTATTGATGACAGTGATGATTCTCATTTAGAATTGGACATCAATCATTTCAAAATGTCAACAAACATTTCAATCACTATGAGTGAGAGTTAAGTTTCCCAGTCCTTCAAATAATTGCCTGACTCTTAATATAAAGACTCCTTATACTGCTACCTTAAATTTGCATAGCACTTCTCTAAGGAACACAAAGGGATTTCCTGACCATATCTCATTAATTCTTCTAAAAGCACTGCCAGGGGAGAAGGCTAAGAGAAATTAGAAAAGACTGTTTCTGCCTTAAAAAAAAATCCCTTCCATGGTAAAAAAAAGAATCTTCCCTCCGTATATACAGTCTCTGTATGTGTGACCATAGCTCTTATTGTTAAGAAGCCAGAGATTCCTCCAACGATATTCTTTAAGCTTGCTTTATTATTTGTAACCACAATTTAAAAGAAGAAAAAATTCCCTTCTGATGTATTCTTTAAAGTAACAAGAAATTGACAGAAAGTAGCCTTGCTTATACTGAGTAAATTAAAGAACATTTTACAAAGTGTTGAAGGGCTTATTCAACCTGGTCTACAGGAGACCAAACTGCTACAAAAGAAGTTGATGGTGTTTGTTGTAAGCCTGCGCCTGGGGAAGGTCCAGCGGAGTTCTTAGCCTACAAACACAAGGGAGGCTTTAGCGAGCTTATGAAGGGACACGTGGAGCATCCGGACAGGTTCCGAAGAAGTTAATGTGTAAATGCCGTGGATGCCATCAAAGGCAATCTTACCAACATTCTGAAAAGGAACGGAACGCAAGCAAGCAGGAGTCGTCAGTATTTTTAAATGTCAAGACTTGTTCATGGGGAAGAGATGGAGGCTTGAGGACAGACTCTTGATAGTCTGCCACACATTTCTCACAAATTCTGTAAACAATACAATAGGGGACGTTTGAATCTGTCTTGGAAAGAAGTTCTGAGAGCCATCGAAGTGCCAGAAGTGTGGGCTGTCTGCTGGCTCCGACGCAAATACAGAACAACGCCCCGGATGAGTCATGGGCACCTGCTGGATGGAATAGCCGGTCCTATCCGGAAGTACCGGGGATGATTCTGGACCCCAGGAACACCACGGAGTTTAGAGGATCAAGGTGTGGAAATCAACAGAACAGATAAACAAGAACAAGGTGACAGAGGCCCACGGAACAAAAGCCTTTTGAAATTCCTTTGGTTGTTGATTAGACAGGACACAGGCAGCATTAACAAGCAGCTGAAATAAGCAGAAAAGAGGCTGAAGCAGCAGCAACGCCCTCTTACAGAGAGCTCCTGCTGTTCTTTCTCCTGGCAGGACCGGGAGGGAACTAATGTCTAGGTCAACCTGGAGGAGCTGGAGGGTAAGGTCGTCCACGATGAGGTGAACAGCTCTTGTCTGGGTACTTAGCCCGGGAGAACCACCCGGAGAAGCTGCTGCACTCTACACTGGCAGTGGCAGCGCCATGGCCCTGAGATAGCAGTGGGAAAGGCAGATCTGGAGAGGGGCTTCCAAAGGGAGAGCCATTCTTCATTGGAAAGAGGACTGGCAAGCTCCATCCCAAGAGAAGCACAGGTCCGCCTGAGCTGGGATAGATGCCCAGCAGCACGAGACTGGCACCCAGATTAGCACCTTCACCAAAACCAGAGAGAAACCATGCAGAAAACAAATTTCCTCTCTCAGGATCACCCATGGGCCAGCACCCTCAAGGAAACACAAATTAAAACAGTAACTCAAATGTCACAGATGTGGAAAGAGCCTCAAATTGAAAATTAGAAGACTTTTCTAGTAAAACTCTAAGCTTCTTATATGTGTAACATTATGTTCAACATCCTATGAAATGGACTCAAGGAAGTTTTACCACCACTTTAAATGAAAAGAGTGTCACGGAGAAATTAATAAAAGTGCTAATATCATTTATTTAAAAGATCAAATGATACTTTTTATTATCTTATTGGCTCCATGCATATCCATTTTTCCTGAGCATCTTAAACATCCCCATGAACGGGTTAGTTCTTGTTCCTCCATCACTACAACTTCTTAATTATTGTAAAATTTTATATTCACAAGTATTTTCAACCTCTAATTAATGTGACTGAGATTGAACTAATCTTAGCCTTATCCCTCTAACCTCACATACTTCTTGACGATCCCCTTGCATCCACTGTAGGCCGTGCTGTGGATTGGGCTACAAAGATGAACAAGAGCAAGTATCCGTCTTTAAGAATTCCTTGTCTTTCACTATTACGACATTTGAACGCAACGTTGAAGGAGGCACACACAGGATTAAAGGGACAGTTGGGAGGGTGTGCGTGATCAAAGCTTCTGTAGAATGGAGAAAGGGGAAAAAGGAAGTCTTAACTTCCTCCTCTTTGTAAAGGGGACACTGTGTCCTAGCACGAGGGTAGTTAAGAAGATGCAGTGACACAGCGGGCAGTGCAGAGCCCTCGGGAGGACCATGTACGTGGAGCTGCTACTCTTGCTGGAGTGAAGGAGATAGAAAGCGGGGGGTCAGTATGGAAAATTAGACTGTTGAATACTGATTCCCTGATCAGTGTTGTGACATTAATCTAACATCATATCTTTGTTAATCCCCTGTGCCTGAAATGCCTCCCATTTTCATATCATTCTTCTTCTGAAATCCATGGTTCTTTATGTGTGCTTCTCCAAATAAATCAATCATATTTCACTCTTTTTAAAATAAAGTCCCATTTCTCACCTCACTTTAATGATGAGGTTAGCAAGAGCTTGTTGATAATCTTTACATGTCTAAACAACTAATACAGTGTTTAACAAATGGAAAATGCTCAAACATGTTCAATTTTTTTGTATTAAGGTTTATGTGAAACATGAAATATAAGACTTTCTGGGCCCATGTTTCTAGCCCTAGTGCCTATTGGTAGTATGCAGTGTATATTTGGAATATACAAATAATGAATGAATAAGGAATGAATAAATGTGCAATACTATTTGTTGACGGATTAATGAGTTTGAAGTTCCTGAAAGTTATATGGACAGCAAATAACTTATTTTGCATTCTGTTGTATGAGATAAATTTGGAGGGTTTTGGAATATTTTACTTTAAAAACAAAGTAATTTGTATAAAGCACATTTTCAAGTGACTGACCCTATAAATTTAGTGTACATATAAGCAATTTTTTGAGTGAGCTGAACTCATTAGGGTACAGTCAAGAAACAGTATTTTTTCTCTCTCTCTTATAAATGTCTTCAACATGATTTATTAGATCTTTTGTTTGCTGCAGACATAACTTGGGCTGACCCCATAGACTTTTAGGAATTTTCATCTCTTAGGAGAGTCTTTGAACAATTTCATTTTCAGAGTGTTCAGAAGTTCAGTCTAATCTAAATAAAAAATTTAATCTCACAACCAAATTAAAGATTCTCCTGCCCTTCCATCGAAATGAGTCGTGGCTCAATGGCCAGCAATACAGAAGGGGGTGTTTGTCGGTGCTCCACTCTCCATCTCTACTGGCTTCGTCCTCAGTGTCAGATAAACAGGGGGAGAGAAGAGAGCGGAAAGCTGCAGCCTTGTTTACTTAGCTGGTGAGTATTTCTTGACTACAAAATTTCTGTCATGGAAGGTGTTCTAGCAACTTCTTCACTACTTAAGGGGTGCAGGAGGGGGCTCCTCATTGTGCGAGTAGCTCCCTCTTGTGGGGGGTGCAGTCTGGTTCCTTCCCAGGATTTCCCCAGAGCTGCTGCCTCTTCCTGCTCGGTTGCTCTCACCCAGCCTGCGGGCCTCTTGTGCAAAGTCCTTCAGGTGACTCACACCTGATCACCTTTTCAGCCTTTTGGCCCTGTTCACCCTTGTCCAGCCAAATGACAAAAGGATGCCTAAAAACTTTTCTCTTCACTGCCCTTTTTCCTCATACTGTCCTTACTGACTGCCTCAGTCCACCCCTTATCACATGTCAAGTTCACTCAAGAACTTTTTTTTAAATGATCCTGAAATCAAATCTTGAATTGACCCTTCTTTTTGGTGAGGAAGATTCGCCCCAAGCTAACATCTGCTGCCAATTGTCTTCCTTTCTTCTTTTGTTGTTTCTCCCCAAAGCCCCAGTACATTGTTATATGTTCTAGTTGTAAGTCCTTCTAGTTCTTCTATGTGGGATGCCACCACAGAATGGCTTGATGAGTGGCGTGTAGGTCTGCATCCAGGATCAGAACCAGTGAACCCCAGGCCGCCAAAGCAGAGTGCACACATTTAACCACTATGTCACCGAGCTAGCTCCTCAAGAACATTTTTTAGGTATCTTTCTGTTAACAGCTTAGTGCAGACCCAAAATGTCCTGTGGTTCAGCAAGCATTAAAGCTAAGTATGGGATGCCACTCTTCTCTTTTTGCATGCCTCTCCCCATCCTCCAAGGAACTCTCTTGACCCTACCTATTCCCCCCCCACCAAACTGTCTTGGT
The DNA here is from genome assembly GCF_037783145.1 of Equus przewalskii. Taxonomy (NCBI): domain Eukaryota; kingdom Metazoa; phylum Chordata; class Mammalia; order Perissodactyla; family Equidae; genus Equus; species Equus przewalskii. Next base: position 42,814,265 of record NC_091833.1, read on the forward strand.
AGTTGAGGTGGTAGAAAGCATACTCTCACAAATTCCTGTTACAGAGCTCTCCTTTCCAATAAGGCCATAACAGCCTCTTTTATGAGGTAGGGATGGACAATGCTTACTACACTGCTTTGGTATGTCCAGGACCTCACTCTAGAGTATGCACACTTTTATCCCCCGTTTTCTCGGCTTTGTAGCTTAACTCAGAGACATAGAAGGAAGTAACGAATGATGAGCCAAAAAGTTCAAGCCATCAGTGACACTAGATAGATAAATAGTTGATGAGAGATAGATGATTAGAGAGAGAGCGCTGATAGGTTATTGAAGACAGAAAAATTACTTTTCTACTTTATATCTTGTTGTTAGTTGAATAGCATGTGAGTATAATACTGGAGAATAGAAATTCGGAGGATTAGACCTTATCCCCCTCCTTAGAGCTTTCAAAACCTTCCTCACTGAAATCTCACTTAAGAGAAGGCTCAGATATTACAATATTTTTTTAAAAAGTAAACATTATCTTAACTCTTATGAATGGGGTTCTGATTTCTCCTAATCATAACATTATTAAACAAATGATTCAATTATTATTTTTTAGTTTGGTGGCAAAAGTAGAGTCATTCCTTTGATTATTTATTTTATACTGTTAGTGGAGATCATCTTCAAGGGATAAGATTATAGATATTTTATTTTCTTCATAAATTCATGAATGTTTTTATTTTTAAATAGGCATGTATACTCATAATCAAAAAATAAGACATTTTCATTTTGAATTCGAAAAAAGTAGTCTTTTACTCTTAAAAACTTTGAGATGTGCCAAGAAAATTTCATTGTTAAGAAAAAAATGACAGTGCAGTATAGAATATTTCTTCTCAAAATTTAATGTGCACAGAAATCACCTGGGAACTTGCTAAAATACAGACCTTCAGGAAATATATTTGATGTGGACCCTGAGATCCTGTATTTCTAAGAAGTTCCAAGTGATGCAGATCTGAAGACCACAATTTGTACGGCAAGAGCATAGAGATTATTATTAATTTTGGCTGTAGACAGAATTGGACCTGTTTCTGTTGGAATTTGTTATGTGTGTGAATTTTGTTTTGCTTTGTTTATTGTTTTTTAATCTCAGTGACAATTAAATGAGATAGTGATCATAAAATCCTTAGCCGAATGCTTGGCAGAGGTAGGAATCGTGTAGCCTGTGATGTTAAAATTAATTTGTACTTCAAACAGCAACAAAAAGTTTATTCTTCAACTATAATTAGGCAGAAGAGCCACACAACCAGTTAAAAGGAGCTGATTTAATTATTCACTGATTTACCAAACATTTTTATGAAAACAAATAAAGCCAGTAAATCTTCCACAAAATTAGGATATTGATATTCGAATTTTTACCTTTCCTTTCTTTTATAATTCCACTGATTTGGTACTGAGAAGTTTTTAAAGTAGTAATATTCCTTATGTAGTAGAATTCCATTATATTTTAGAACCCCCAAGGGTAGAAGCAAAAGGAAATTCTGACTACAACACGCAATCTTGGTGACCCCTTTGCTCTTGAGACGGAGTGAGGAGAAATGCAAGAATAAGCAAGAGGCCTTATGGTGAGCCCCACTGATGGTGGGAGATTGACAACAGTCTCCAAAGCAGAGCATGTGCCGTTGTGCCGGCAAAGCTTCAAATGAGCAGCTAAACATTGAGATGGATCTCTGAACTGAACCTCTGAACTGTTCGAGGTTCACCTATCATCCCTGAATGTATAATCAGATCATCTCTTTCTCTCTCTGCCTTCCCTCTGGCAAAATCTCCAGCATTAATTCCTGCCATTTTCTCATCTTTCAGTCATTTTCTCTACTGCAGGCAAGGCAGCCACCATCCAATCAAGCGATCGCTTCCACTGAGAGTTCAGGGACATATGACACCCTACCTTGTAGATTTAAAATCAAAATAGACTACCCATCACCCTCCTCCCAGAAATAAAACAATCCTGCTATTCTTCTTGTGAAAATGAAGGGTTGAGCCTGGCGGGCAAAGCTTCTCCGCCCAGCTCTTAACATGTTATTATGTTCTCCCTGTAGAGCTGTCAGGCATCCTGTTAGGATAGCACAGAACTGATTCTGACTCTCTTCTGTTAATGCCTCTCTGATTGTCCTTCCCTAATAAATGGGAAATAAAGTGAGGGACAGAGAGTTTTTTGGGTTTTCGCTATTTTTTTCATTTGTCTTTGTTTTTCTCAGGATCTTAAAAGACATGTTAATTCAGCAATTTTATCTTTGGATAAATTGATACCGTCTTCATAAGTCCAAAGCCTGGTGGTTTCCTTCCAGATCCTGATCTTCATGGGCAGGTTCACTGAGAAAGTTCATGCAAGAATCCTGTCTCCTGCTGGGGACACATTCTTCAGTTGCATGGAGCTGGCCCTCTGGATTTTTATCTGTAGACTTAGAAATCTTGAAGCTCCTTATTTATTTCTGAACTATTTGTGCAGTGTGAAAAAGTCAAAGAGAGGCTATGTATTTAATACTAGCTTTTTAAGTGGTTTTATAATTCTGTTACCAAATTCATAACTTTTCCTGCAGCAAAAAAACTTATGTACGCAACTCTCTGTGAATGCATCGTAGAAGAGAGCCAGTGATACAGTCCCTAATATTTGAACAATTTGAAGTGCAGATATTCAGGGGCCATGCTATTTAATTGCCTTACAATATGCTTTACAAACTTTTTATGAGGGCTCCTCAAGCAAAACCTTTGCTCACCTGGATATCCCAGCCCTGGCCCTGGTATATATGATACCAGCCTCAAAATTCACTTTTTCCATGAAATATTACATTGGGGAGTTATGAAGCCCTGAACAATGCGTACGGAGCAAAGCAGAGAGGACGGAGACTGCTTTCAAAGTTCTTGACTGAGATAACTAAACAAGTGGTATGAAACACCAGCTTCCTCATGGCGGTAGTGGCTCTAGCCACACCTGCTCTCAAACTCAAGAGCAGCATGAGACAGAGAGCACTCTCTTCAGTCGGGAGCAGAAATCTTGTGATTCTAATGCAGGTTGGTCCTATTGACATGGCGCGAGTCACGTGTTCATTCCTGGCCAGGGAGAAAACTCTGCTGATTCCCACTGGGCTTGGAACGCGTGCTCCAGCTTAGAGAGAGTAGGCGGAACCCTCAGCAAACCACAAGGGTTGAGAAGGAAGAGGATAGAGCCTCTCCCCACAAAGTTTTCAGTGTTATTACTGTGTGATGACTATATACGTTGAGTCCAGACACACATGCACATGCGCACACTCACACACAAATGTCCACTACAGCTACTTGAGGCAGACTGATGTTTAACTCACGTTCTCTCCACTCCAGTAAGACACTGTGCGAAGGAAACCCCTGGTGCTTACTAGCTTCTGTCTAGACTCCGCTTGCTATGATATCTATGATACAGAGAGTATCTTATCTGTCTAAAAAACAGTGAGCTATGTTTGATTTTAAGAAGAATGCGACAAATCTAGGTGACGAAATTCTACGTATCTGAGTGTTTGTACTTAGATTCCCTGTGGCAGCATTCTCCCAGTTATATTAAAACTAAATAAATAAACTACTGTTTACTATTCCCAACAGTGTCTAAGCATTTCATATGAATAATCTTATTTAATCCTCAGAGAAACCACATAAGAGAGTGTATTTATTAGGATATTTTAGCTGCAATTTATTTCAAAAGATACTACCTCAAACTAGCATAAACAATAAAGCCATTTATGATGGGAAGGAGCAGAATGTAAGAAGGTAGAGTCTCATCAGTTGTGCTATGAATGGGGCTCCACGGATTTTCTTAGTTGGCCTCTCTCTGCGGCAGCTTTGTCCTCAAGCTACCTGCCCTCATGGTTGCAAGATAACTGCCACCAGCCCTTGAGACAATATCCATCCCTGTTTATTTCCAAAGGAGGGAACAAACTTCCTCCTTTCCCCAACCATGAAATAAACTTTCCCTTTCATTTTGAGCCAGACAACTTAGATTATGTGCCCACGGTTGGGTTTAAAGGGTCCGCAGGAGAATGTCGTGTGTTAATTAGAGAAAGCATAGCATGAGTCTCTAAATCAGTCACCAGGTTAGATATATCAGGACCCACTCCTGGAACCGGGTGGACTCACCCTCCCCTGAGTAATTTGGGTTTCGTGGGAGATGGTGGGACCTGAAGAAAATCAGTAAGAAGGGCTTGAGAGCTGTGGCAATCACGTTATTTGTCATCAAAACTGGGACACTTTTGAGAGTGACAAATGCCAAACTAGACAGAATGCCATCATAGTAGACATACACTGAATTTCTTCCATGCAAACAAAGACACATGATTACTCTATTTTTTCTACTGAATTAACAGTAAACATTTTCTACTATGGGAGATATTATTATCGTAGCCATTTCAGTACTCAAGACACAAAGTTTAGAATGGCCAAGGATATGCTCAGGATTACTTAGTAAGTGGTCATCTGGGATGCAAGCTATCATGAGTCTTTCCTACTCACTTCCAGATGACTTGGTGGACCACCGAGCAGGTTAGTCATCTTCTGTTCTCAGGACTGAAGATAAGTGGTACGTTTCATGTGATAAGTTCCTCAAATGGATGTATTTTATTTTTATTTACTGTCTTCTATGCTAATACCCTATGCTAATAGTCATCGTTAGTGCTAATATCCAATAATTTAATCCACACAGTGATCCCTTCTATTCTAGAGAAGAAATAGACCTCGGTGGGAGATTAACACAAACAAACAAAGCTGCAGGCAGGTGGTATCATAAACGGCAGCTCTGAGCCTGCACCTGCCCTCTTCAGCTTTTGGCCACACTGGCCGGCAGACCCTCCATGAGTGGATCCAATATGAACTGACAGCTGTACATGCCCTGAATGACTTGCACACTAAGTGCTAATAAAGTGTTTACCTTAGAAATCCAATTGAGAGTGAAATCACACTCCTTTTAACTATTTGCAGGGAACGGATCAGCCAAAATTTTCCTCCTGTGGGATATAAGACATTATTTTAAGATATACAGTGTAAATTTCTAGCTTAATAACCCAGACTGCGATGTTAGCAAGCCAGATTTTAGAGTTTCCTTTCAAATATTTACTCTCAAATTTTTGCCTATAGAACAGCTATTTCCTACCAGATACAAATAGCAAAATCCCTGTAGTCAAGAGAAATTTCTGAACATTTCAGTACATTTCCCACTCTACCCTGAGCCTGAAAACTGTTATTTGAAAACACTTTAGAGCACAAAACTATTTCTCCAAACTCTGTGGATGTCTCTTAGTTCAGTTCTTTTTTATGGGCCATTGAGCACACAAAGAATGCACATGTGATGGGTTGTAAGTGATATATGGCAAAGAAGGCACCTCCCACTTGAAACTCTAAATATACCCTAAAGCTATGTAAATAAGATGAAATAAATCTCTGACTATTTTCAAACCAATTGTCTGCAACAGTTAGTGCTGTTGCCTATCAGCGTTACTACTCTGTCTCTAGGAACTTATCTAGGAAGACGTGAATTTCAAAATATTTGTGTGTAGCTATCCTGAAACAATTTGTGTTCTCAGGAAAGAAAGAGAGAGAGAGAGAGAGAAAGGAAGGAAGGAAGGAGGGAGGGATGGAAGGAGTAGGGAAGGTGGGAGAGAGGAAGGAAAGGAATGAAGAGAGGAAAAGAAAGGAAGGAAGGAAGACACAGAAGAATATATGTTGACAACTGGAAATCATACTGCTCACCACACCGTTTGGAGACGTCATTATCTTTCACCTGGTCTGCTCCATCAGCCTCTAACTGGTGTCTGGACCACGCTCTTGATGCTCTGCTAATCATCCTTCCCAGGCTACCACTTGTTTGTAAAGCATGAATCAGATCACAGCTCTGACTTTCTAAATTCCATTAATGCTCTGCTATGACACTTGCACTTCAATGTTTAGGTCACTGCTGACAATGGCCCTAGCCTACGGCTTTTACCTCCCCCCAGCAAGCCATCCCCCCTCATTTACTATGCTTCACATATCTTAGTCTTCATTTTGTCCTTCAATCATTACCATGCACATTCCCATCCCAGGTCTTTTGCGTTTGCTAGTTGCCTATTTTTTTTTTTCTCTTTCCAATGCTTAATCTCTGCATCTTCCTGATCTTTATGCCACTCTCCTTCTCATATCCAGGTTTCAACTTAAATATTACCCTTTCAGAGACACTGGCCCTGACCAACGAGTACACAACAGCCAACATTTACCAAGTACGTCTCCAGCATAAAACTCTATTTTATCTTCTTTGTAGCACTTTCCAGTTCCTGAAATTATCTTATGTATGCTTGCATATTATTTCCCACCCTCAAAAATGTACTTAGCCTTATGGTAAGAACCTGTTCACTGTAATACCACAGTTCCTAAAATATTGTCTGGCACAAAATAAGTTTCATAAAATACTTTTTGACTATCAATTGACTACCTACTTCTCAGTCTCATTTGGTAATTACAGTTAGTATTTCAGAATATACCCTATCAGTTCTTTTTTTAGACATCTACATGCTTACAGATGGGTTTTGTGTCTTCGCATCAATAATATAGGACCACGTCACTCTTTTTAACTGGTACCCACTCTGGATGCACTACGTAACCATTCTCCTACTGATGGACATTTAGGTAGTTTGCAATACTTTGATACTATAAAGAATTTATGCTACAAAATCATTTGTAATATTAATTGATAACTTTCTTTGTTTCAGTCATTATTCTAAGTATTGGGGTAGACCAGTAAACAAACAAAAATATGTACCTTCATGGAGCTTACATTCTTGTGAAGAGAAATATTACCTTCTTACATAATATAAAATTTACAAATTTATTAAATTTAACATTTATTATATAAGTGCTATGAAAAAATAAAGTAAAAGGAGAGTAAGAATTTTATTCTCACAATTAAAAGTTTCATCTACCCATTTTTTACCTCCAGTTTAAGGTCTGTTTACAGTAAAAATAGTAGTAAATGGAAGAGCCTTTAGTGTTCCAAACTCTTCCTGGGAGAGACTTCTGCAAAGCTTTGGAATAGTTGCCAGCAAATCTATTGTTTTTGTTTTGTTTCCTATTTATTATGGATGCTTTTTAGATTATCGTCTTTTCCTTGGAGATATAACATTTTGTCAGGCTATTCTGGGTGTCTGTCTCTTTCAGTGTTCTTGCTTGGCTCTCAGCCTGAAGACTCTTTATTTTGTTTCATTGTTTGCTCTCTCAGCTTAAAGATATTTTTTCTATCATTCTTTATTTTCTTCCTTCTATTCTCTACGTTTTTTCCAATTGGACATCCGACAAAAATCTTACACAAACTTTAGAACTCTTGGCTTTATTCCCCACGTCTCCACACTTTTCATCAGTTTGTCCTTTCCATTCATGTTCTGGAAAAGAATCTCAGCTCAATCTTTCAAGTCACTTTTTAATTTTCTACCATGCATCCCCCTGATATTTCATCTGTATATTGAGAGAGTAGTCCTCATGCAGTTGCTTCTAACTTTCAAAATTAGGTTGTTTCTTATCATAACTGTTTGACTTTGTTAAAGAAACTCTCTACAGATATTTAATTTTATATATTTAAAATTTTCCATTTTCTTTTCTTTTTCACTGTTTAGTTCTTTTCCCTTGGGTACTAATCTTGCCTGTATTTTGATTTTAATATCTCTTTAATTTTGTTGGATTTTCTCAAATATTTGATAATTTCATGTTATTTTTTTTTTATAATTGTAAATGGGGAACAGGATTGAAGAGCTTTGACAGAGGTTATTTCCTCAGCCTAATAATTTATTTTCTCAGCCGAGTTTCTAATCTCTGTTTTCCTAGTAGTGAATGCTAATTATCAAAGGTTCTTACTTCCTCATGACTAGATGTAGAAGTGACCCGTAAAAAGGAGAAAACTCTGTCAATAAAAATATCCAGAAATGATAGAGATGATCCAATTAACAAACTCGAATCTTAAGGTAACTATTATAAACATCCTCAGTATGCTCACAGACGAAAACATAAACATAATGAGAAAAGAAAATTAGGATATAAAATACATGCTATATGGAACTTGTAGAGATGAAAAATACTGTATATGAGATGAAAGCATCACTGGATGAGATTAACTGCAAATGATACCCTGCAGGAAAGGAAATTAGACAATTTGAATACATAGCAATAAAAACTACCCAAAATGACTCACACAGGGACAGAATTACTGAAAATAAATTAGCAAACATCATTAACTTGAAGTGGTCTAACATACATAGAATGGGAGCCGCAGAAGGAGCAGAGAAAGAGAGAGGTAGACATAAAAAAATATATTTGAAGAAATAATGGCCAAGAGTTTTCTTCATTTGTGGAAAACTCTACAAAGATCTAAAAGCTCAACCCTAAGCAAGATGTACCCATAGAAAACCACACTAAGCTAAATCTTAAGCAAATTGCTGATAACCAGTGATAAAGAGAAAATCTTAAAAGCAGCTGGAGACAAGAAGAACATTATGCCCAATAGAACAAAGAATTATTGTCTGATGAAAAATAATGGTGTAACATCTTTAAAGTGCTAAAAAAATCAACTAGAACTCAACACTCAACAAAAAGACCGTTCAAAAACCAATGCAAAACATAGACTTTTTTGGAAAAACAAGAATCCAGGGAATTTGTCACCAGCAGAACTGTACTACAAGAAATGTCAAAGGGAGTTCTTCAGGCAGAAGGAAAATGGTACCCCTGATGAAAACTTGGATTGATACAAAGGAGTGAAGAGTGCCAAGAAGGCAGACACAATACGCCTGTTCTCTAGGACTGACAGAGCATAAAGAAAATCTAGGTTGAATAGCCTTAGAATTGGAGAATACCTTTCTGGAACTCTTGCCACTATTTTGGAAAAACTGAGTCACTTACTTCCTGTATGGCATTGGGAAACTTACTTAAGTATCTGTGCCTCAGTTTTTCCATCTATAAAGTGGAAGTAAGAATTATGCCCATCTCATATAGCTGTCACATGACAGTAAAACTCAGAAGTGAGTAAATCTTAGATTTCTTTTTAAAAATAAAATTAAGAATTCTTTGGCAGCTCACGAAAAATATCAAATTCTCTTTTGGTATAAACTTTAGATTTCCCTAACATAGCAGTGAATGCCAGAGAACACTTTGAAGAAATGCTTTTAAAATCCTTAAAGAAAGTGTGACCCACTGATTTTACTCCCAGCCATTCAAGTACCAAGACAACACAAAATTGTTTTGAGCATACAGCAGTGCAGTTCCCATGAGTTTCCTGTAGAAACTATTAAGGAATAAAGTTTATTCAACTAAGAGATTAATGGTAAAAATATCAAAAAGAGTACAAAGCTCTAGGACTAAGAGAAATGTAAGTAGTACAGCTAATACTACAATTAAAAACAGTGGCAACATAGCACTCCTATAACTAATAACGAAGTTTGAGAATTCAAAGGTAACAAGAGTTTTTGCAGTAGCGTGGGCATAGCAAACCCTTCTTTCATTAGCCAGATTTTAAAAGACATTGGAAGGTGATAAGTCAAATAATAAATAGTATAATAAAAATCATCGTCATAACTATTGTCATTATACATAAATATGAAGTACAAATAAAATTAATATAATCTAATAAAATTGGGAAGTGAAAGGAAGGGAAGGAAAGGAGGCGCAAATAAGGTGGAAACAGAGAGAGTCAGAATTTACTCATGCTGGGAAAAAAGTAAGTTCTTTCTCAAGATAGCAAGATTCCAATGCATTAAACATGCTCACACTGCCTCTGCCACCACAGACAGGCCATAGTTCCCAGTGCGGCTAAAACCCTGGACACCCTACTTGGTTTCAGTGTCTTAGTTGAAGATTGCTGCATAACAAGCACACAACAATTAATGGTTTAAAAAGAACCCTAATCAAGTTTCTGTGGGGCAGGAATTCAAGAGCAGCTCAGTTGGGCAGTATTGGCTTGGGTTGCTCATGAAGGCGCAGTCAGATGTCATCTGCAGTCCTATTTAGGCTGACTGGGTCTTGAGGATCGGCTCTCAAGACAGTTCAGTCACATGGCTTTCAAGCTGGTGCTGGTAAGTTGGTTTCTCTCCATATTGAACTCTCAGTGAGGCTGTTTGTGTGTCCTCATAGCAAGTGGCTGGCTTACCCACATCGGTACTCCAAAAGTCCAAGGCAGAAACTATAACACCCTTCTCACCTAGTCCAGGAGGCCAGACACTGTCTCTTCCACTGTATTTTGTTGAACACACAGGCCAGCCCCATTTCACTGTGAGAGGCTTTTAAAGTATTTGAGATGAAAGTCATTGGGACCCTCTTTGAAGAGTGAAAGGACGAAGCATGCAAGGCCTGTTGAGATCTGTTCAAAACTGGCATACAATCAACTCCATTGAATTCAGTTGGCCAAACCAAATCATGAGGCCAACCCAGATATAAGTTGTGGGGAAACAGACTCCACAGCCTAATGGAAGAACATCCAAAATCACATTACAAGGGATGTGAATACCAGGAAGGGAATTTACGGCCCTTTTTGCCCAAAATCTACCACAACTTCCAAAATAAACTAAATTTAAACAAATTTAAGATAAACTCTTATGATAACTCTGATGATAAAAATTTTATGAGAAGCAAAAGGGAAATCCAGTTGTTGGTTTGTACAATGGTCCTAGGTTTCTCTTGTGTGACTTAGATTGTGCTCTTTAACACATTTTCATTTTTCACTCCAAAAGTTTAACAATAAATTGACGCTTTCATTCTCTTCCTCACAATGCTGCAGGAATTCCCAATTTGCCTTTTTGTGATCAGGAGATCATAGATTTTAAGGTCTTTCACTAATTCGAACATTGACAGTTCGTCATCTTCCCAGTGGCCACTTAATTAACATATTGTCATTCTAGTGCTTTGAAAGTCGCAGAAAAAAAAAACATTATTAAAGCATCAATCTAATATGAACACCAATCTTCCTCTCTGATATATAATAAAACTCAAGCCCTCGCTTTTAATACCCTCTACCAACTAATGTAGACACACACACACACGCACATCTATATATGTAGCTATATTTTCTTTTCTATGAGTTTACGAATTTTAGTCACTTGTACTTTCATTTTATGTTTTTGCTTCCATTTGATTTCTGATTATTTGAGGAGTGTAGCTGTGTTTAAAACTCCCCAAAGTGGATCAAAATGGAATAAAAGTCTCCCAACAAACGTAGATTGATTTAAGATTAGGCTACATCTCTTGCAATTAATATGACAAGATTGAAGCATTGGAAAAACGGACAGATTGCTAAAAATGTGACTACCACTGGGTTTAGCACTAGTCTTTATTCCATAGACTATCACTTTAGACAATCTACTATTTAAATGGACTGGGTTGATTTTTGTTACTTGGACTCACGGAGAAGAATTTCAGGATATAAAACTAAATAATTTAAAATTTTTATCACCATACTTGGTAGGAAGACTAAGATTTCTTTTCTGTCAGAATCTTCTTGAGTGATAAATAAATACCTGGAAGGGACCTTATTGATCATCTAGTCCAAAATTGACAAGCATTTTCTTAAAGGTACAGACAGTAAATATTTATGCTTGCAGGCCACGTGATCTCTGTGGCAGCAGCTCAACTCTGACGATTCTGCGCAAGCGCAGTAGTAGACCATGCATAAATGAATGAGCGTGGATGCGTGTCAATAAAACTTTATTCACCAAAACAGGTAGCCAGGCCAAGGGCCTTAGCTTGCCCACCTATAACCTAGTCCAACATTTTCATTTTTCAAATGCGGAAAATGTGTTCTACAATTGTAAAATGAATTGCCCAGTGTCACACAGTACTTATAAAAGAACCAGAAAAAGAATGCGGGTCTTTTGGACCCCTACATAGAACAGTTGGCAAAATGAAATGCCAGAATTTGTAGATTAAAAAATGTGTGTGGTGTGTGGATATATGTGTGCAAGTGTGTACGTGCGTGTGTGCACACGGTGGCAGCAGCAGCAGCAGTATCAGTAGTAAAAGCAGTAGCAGCAGTAACAGTAGGCGACATCTAGCAAAAGCAGACCCGAGGAGTATCATATAAAGGTGGCAACTACACAAGCTGAAAAAACATTGTCCTTGAGTGGCAAGTCTTTTGGAGAGATATCGTAACTTATCTCTTGAGATTAATACAGATACTAACTTTTTTATGTTGGCTTAATTGGTATTATTTTGGGAAGGACTAATTTGTTCTGCACGCTAAACTGAGAGCACGAATGGCTCCTGAAGGGCTTCCATCGCTGCTAAGAGACTAATCCTGAGCAGCTGGAAAAATCAATTAGATTTTTTCAGAAAAGACGTTCAGATTAAAATTCTTTTAGCTCTAGGTACGATAAAGGAAAGGAGAAAAAGGACAAGGTCTTCTTGACAGAGTACACACGTCAGAACGAATGATGAAGAGATTTTGGATCAAAGACGTACTGATGGTAAAAATCAAAGGGGAAATGGTCATGATAACTTAAATTAGTGAGTATTACATTGCGTGATTGTTTCAGAGTCATATAATTGGATCAAATTTTGATACTGAGCAATTTATGTTTCCATTATTCAGTGAATGTGTTTACACACAGAAATATTTATTATTATGCTTCCCACTTTTCTCTACAATTTGCTAGTAGAAACTATGCCATATAAATGAAACTGATTTCCCATGAAAAAGTTATAATTAAATATTGCCTTCCTAACCAAGGTCTTGGCATCAAATAAATCATATATATACCCAGCAATGTCATAAATCAAAAGTTATTAGATTTCTAAAAGCCTTAATAATTTAAAGAGTAAAATTATGCAGCAAATATTGTAAAATGGGCACAGGTTCAATGTGCACGTGTTGTTCAATGGTTCCTAATTTTAAGTTTGGATGACAGCCCATAAATGCACAATTCGACTACACTGACAAGTAACCCCAAACTATTTATTATGCTTCTTATAAATAACATTAAACATTTAGTTAACAATTCTATTTGTCCTCATAGAACTTAGAAAAACTTTGTTGCAAAATTATTTGTTAGAAGTATATCTCTCCAAATAAAACTGCTATTTTATTGCTCTCAATCTGTATCTAATTGATGAAGGAGACAGTCACAATATTTTCAACAACTGCAGAGCTTCCATCGTTGTTCTTATTAAACACAATATTTCTTCACCAAAATCTGTTTTTAAATATTAGAACTGATCCAACTTATATCCTTTTTATCCTTTCCTGCCTCTTCATTTTATGCAAAGCTGCTCAATCTCATTCTAACAGAAGGCCCCAGTGAGCAATAAGTGCTGCAAAGCCTTGATGGGTTGAGCTATTAGAAAACTTTACTCTTAAGCTACGAAAGCAAAGATCAAGTCATCAGCAAGAGATTTTCAAACTTGAAAATAAATCTTAGAGAATTGCTAATAAAGGAAGAATATTATATTGTCATAGGACTGCAGCACTGCTTTAAAATTTAGTATTAGAGAAAAAGATAAACGAAAAATACAAATATTTAAGGGACGGATGTTAGACCTTAAGTGTAGTTCTGGCATAGCTATTAAAACCACATCACTGTAAAAATTACTTAGTCCGGGGCTTCTGGTCCACGCGTGAGTATATAGACGTAGTTCTAGCTCTTACCAGCTAAGCACAGCTATAAATCATGGAAATAATGTAACTGCCAATCAAAGGAAAACTCCGAGAGGCAATAACTAGCAAAGTAGTTTTGGAGCCCAGGACTGGAGGAAAAACAGAGCGGGAGGGTCTTATATCCCCCTACCCAACAGAAGAAGGCCGCCTAGACCCAGCATTTGCCAACCGCAGCCTGGCAATAGAAGGCAGCCCAGACAGGCTCATTTCTCTTCTGAGAGAAAATGAGTCCCTCTGAGAATATTAGGCAAGCCTGACACCACAGAAACGGGGACCAATAAGTAATCCCACCAACTGAAAGCGGCCAGGGGAAGCACTCTCCTTCCCCAGCAGACTGAGATTCCCCTCCACCTCTAAGAGACATGGGGATAGTGGGCAGAACTAGCAAGAGGGAGTCAGTCGCAACAAGAAGCCTGGCCTCTTTGACCCTGAGACACCACTTTTCGGGCTAGCAACACTGGGTGGGCAAGAGAAGCCAGCAGAACCAGCAAGGGGGACTGAGCCATAGCAGGCATCCTTCCTGGGAGGCCTGTTTACCCAACCCCTATCTCCTCCAGGAAGAATTAGGTCAGATGGGCAAAATAGTCAGGAAGGACTGCTGTGGACTAAATGTTAGGTTCCCCCAAAATTCAAACGTTGAATCCCTAATCCCCACCGTGATGATATTTGGAGATGGGACATTTGGGAGTTGATTGGGTTAAATGAAGTTATGAGAGTGGAGCCCCCGTGGTGTGATTGGCATCTTTATAAGGGGATGAAGGGATCAGAGCTCCTTCTCTGACCTGTGAGGATATGGCAAGAAAGTAGCCATCTGTAAACCAGGAAGAGGGCCCTCACCAAGAACCCAACTATGCTGGCACTGACTGTGGGACTTCCAGGCTCCAGAACTGTGAGAAATTAAATGTTTGTTGTTTCAGACACCAAGTTTATGATATTTTATTATAGCAGCCAGAACTCAATAAGACAAAGTACCCAATCACAATAATAAGCTAGGCTCAGAAAACCCCTCCCTGTCCTGAGGCACTGGGGCTGATGGGCAGAATCAGCAAGGTGGACCAAATAAGAGTAAGCTGCCAGACCCAGGAAGACTCTTTGACACTGCAGGCCTATGGATCCATTTTCCTTCCCAGAGAAACTGGGAAGCCGGGGTCACGGGTAAGGGGATCCCATGTCATACTTCTACACTGTGAGAAATCCAGCAATTGGGCTGAGATGAGAGAGAACCTCAGCATCACCAAGTAAACCAAATAGACCAAAAGTCCACCACGAATGCTCTGAAATTTAAACTGCCATTGGAACTACAGCTCAAAAAAGTAGGCCAAAACTTAAACAGGGTGACCGCCTGTTTAAAAAAAATCAAAAAAATTAAGCGTTGGTTATATAGTAGTGAGCATAGCTGCCTTCCAAATACAATAGGCAAAATTTCTAGGATTCAATAAAAAATCACCTATTATACCAAGAAACAAGGCAAGTACAACCTGAATGAGAAACACTGATGAATCAGGTGTTCGAATTATCTGATAAGGATTTTCAGTTAGTCATCATCAACTGTGCTTCAATATTCAACAGAAAATTGTCTTGAATCAAATGATAGGATAGAAAATCTCAGTCAAGAAAGAGAACTTATAAAAAAGAATGAAGTGGAAATTATAGGAATGAAAAATATCATAACATTAAAAAAACCCCTCACTGGATGGGCACAATAGTAGAGTGGGATGAAAGAGATCAGAAACAGTGAAGTGAGGACAGGTCATAGAATTCACTCAATCTGAACAGCAGAGAGAAAACAGACTGAAAAAGTTGAGCAGAGCCTCTGGGATCTGTGGGACAATAGCAAAAGACCTGACATTCACGGCATTAGAGTCCCAGAAGGAAAAGAGAAAAAGAGTGAATCTAAGAGAGTATATGAAAAAAAATGACTAAAAACTTTCCAAATCTGGCAAAAGATGCAAACCTTCAGGGTCAAGAAGGTGAGCAAACTGCAACAGAATTAACTCAAAGAAACAAAAAATAGAGGACGTTGGGCACAGATGTTAGCTCAGGGCCAATCTTCCTCAGCAAAAAGAGAATTGGTGGCAGATGTTAGCTCAGAGCTAATCTTCCTCAAAAAAAAAAAAAATAACATTTAGAATTGTTCCCCCAAAATGAAATACTTAGTTATACATGTATTAAAACAATTATATAATCTACATGCTAAAAATTATAAAATGGTTATGAAAGAAATCAAAGAATACCTTAGCTGAGAGATATACCATGCTCATGGATTGAATGACTCATCACAGTAAAAATGTCAATTTGATCTATAGGTTTAATGCAATTCCTGTTAAAAAAAAAAGGGAAGTTTTTTTGTAGATATATATAAACATTCTAAAATATATAAGGAAAGCCATAGGGTCTAGAATGGCTAAAACACTCTTGACCAAGACAGTTAAAGTGGGAAGACTTCCTCTACCTGAAATGAAGGGTTAGTATATAGCTACAGTAATCAAGATAGTATGGTATTGCTGAGAGTTAGAGTAATAGATCAATGAAACAGCGCTGGGAACTCAGACCCACACAAACATGCCAACTGAATTTTGAAAAAGACACAAAGAAATTCATTGGAGGAAAGATAGCTTCTTTAACAAATGGTGCTGGAGTAACAGGACATCCATAGGAATAAAAATGAACCTTGACATAAATGTCACAGCTTTTGCAAAAATTAACTCAAAATAGATGACAGACTTAAACGTAAATTATGAAACTTTTAGAAAAAACTAGTAGAAAATCTTTGGAATATAGGTATAGGCAAAAAGTTCTCAGAATTGATTCCAAAAACACAACTTATAAAAGGAAAAAGATTGGTAACTTTGCCCATTTCAAAAGTAAATACTTTTACTCCATGAAGAGCCTATTAAGTTGATGAAAGGACAAGCTAGAGACTGGGAGAAAATATTTGGAAACCACGTATCCAACAAGGGACTGGTATCCAGAATACATAAAGAACTCCAAAGATTGAACAGTAAACATTCTACAATATAACTAGAAAATAAGCAAAACACATGAACAGACTTTTTATTGAAAATGATATACAGAAGATAAATAAGCACATGATAATGTATTAAACATAATTACCCATCAGGGAAATAAAAAATGACAATACCAAGGATGTGAAGATATGGAGAAATTGAGTCACTTTATGGAATCCTGATGAGAACGTGAAATGGCACAGCCACTCTGGAATATAGTTTGCCAATTTCTTATAAAAGTAAACATGCAATTGCTATGTGTAATAGACTGAACTGTGTTCCACTAAAATTCATATATTGAAGCATTAACCCCCAATGTGAATATGTTTGGCGATAGGGCCTTTAAAGAGGTGATTAAGGGTAAATGAAGTCATAAGGGTGAAGCCATAATTCAATATGACTGACATCTTTATAAGAGGATGAAGAGATACCAGGAATGTGCACGCACAGAGAAAAAACCATGTGAGGTACTATGGTCTGAATGGTTGTGTCCCCCAAAATTCATATATTAGGATCCTAAGCCCCAAAGATGACGGTATTAGGAGTGGGACTCTTGGGAGATGCTTAGGTCATGGGGTTGAAACATGTTTGGATGGGATTAGTGTTCTAAAAGAGACTTTAGAGAGCTCCCTAGCCCCTTCCACTATGTGAGGCACAGCGAGAAGAAAGTGCCAGCTATGAACAAGGAAGAGGACCTCCACCAGAACACAATAACCACTCTGGCACCTTGATCTTGGACTTCCCAGCCTCCAGGATTGTGGGAAATAAATTTCTGTTGTTTATAAGCTACCCTGTCCGTGGTATTTTGTTATAGTAGCCCAAATGGACTAAGACATGAGGACACAGAGAAAAGGTGGCCATCTGCAAGCCCAGGAGAGAGGTCTCAGAGCAATCCAACACTACCGGCACCGTGATCTTGGACTCCAGCCTCCAGAGCTGTGAGAATAAATTTCTGTTGTTTAAGCCAACCAGTCGTTAGGATTTTGTTATGTAGCCCTAGCAGACCAATATATTCTATGACCCGGCAATTTTATTCTTGGTCACTTATCCTAGAGAAATAGAAACTTATGTTCATGCAAAAATCTGTGCATAAATTTGCAGCTTTATTTGTAGAAGCCAAAAACTGGAGTAAGTTCAAATGTCCTTCAAAAGGTGAATAGCTAAACAAATTCTCGTACCTATATCCCATGGAATACTGCTCAGCATTAAATAAGAGAAAACTTTTGATACACACACCTTGAATGAATCCTCAGGGAATTATGCTGGACAATAAAACAAAAATCCAACCCAAAAGGTCACATACTGTACATGTCCATTTATATAATATTTTTTACATAAAATTTTGAAGATTGAGGACAGTAGCGGTCAGGGTTAGGGATGGAGAATGCAAGCAGCAGGAGGGGAACGGATGTGGTTATGAAAACAGGATGCAGGGGATGCTTCTGGAGTTGCAGCAGTACTGTGGTGGCAGATAAACCCACACATCTAAGAACACTGCATAGAAATAAATACACATGCACATTTCCACCCAAATGAGCACGAGTGAAACCAGGGAAATCTGAATAAGATTGGTGGGTGGTATTAATGTCATCGTCCTGGTTTGATATTTACTATAGTTTTTCAAAATGTTACCATTGACTGAAACTGGGAAAGTATAGAAGGGATCAGGATTGTTCTGTATTATTTCTGACAACTGCATGTGACTCTACAGATTTCTCAATAAAAATTGTAATCAAAAAAAGATACACAGCAGGGACTTCTGACCTCCAAAATAAAGGAGTAAAAGCTATTTAATTTTACATGAGCCAAGGAGTTAATGCTGACTCTACTTTTAGCTCTGTCTCGCTTGGACATTGCCAAGAGAAAACTGCAATTTGCAAACATGTTAAGAAATAAAGTGAGAAGAATACTCTATGAGTGAATTTAAAAAGAAAAATATATTCCCACCCAAAATTTTTACCTTCAGGTAGAGATAGAACGGAACAATAATAAAATCACAGTGAATGAATAACCCTGATTTGACACCTAGTCCATTTTACAGACAGCTCAGGAAATTCACCACCAACAACAAAAATCAGAAAGTAATTCCTTCGCTTTCTCTCCAGTGAATATGCAAACATCCGGGCATCTGCCAGTTCTCTCCTCCTCCTCCTCACTTTAGGATGGAAGCATTGTTCCCCCTACCATTGCTCTCTCATACCCTGAGGGCAGTCCTCCTCTTCCTTCTGATCAGCTGGTATAGATATGTAAATAAGGGCTTTCCCTTTATTCCTTTTCATTTATTTGTTTATTATTCACCATGCACTCACTTATTCATTCACTCATTTATTCCAGTATTGACTCATGGATTTTTATTGTATCCAATGGCCTAAAATCAATTTCTATCATTTATTTTGATAGCCAAATTTTCCTGGATTTGGCCAGGATGAGTTCCTGTAACGTAATCCAGTGTCCTTTTGATTTACTCATGTCATTCTTTAAGCACTTTCTTCCACAACAAGATATTCCTGCCTTGCCTCAAAATTTTTTCTGCCCCAGCTTTGGAAATCACTTTTCTCTAAGAAGTCCTCGTTGTTTTTGGAGAAAAATGATATTTAGAAACCAAGATCCAGGCACTAAGTGTGTCCATTGTTTCTGCTGTGTCATTGTTTCCAGAGCCTCTCAGCAGGAAGAGCTGGGAAAATAGGAACATGTGGATACACAATAGTATGTATGTATTATGTCTATGTATCTTTATGTTTACATTTGTCCACACCTACATCTACATTTGTTCAAGTCTAGAATACACAGAAATCAGTTTCACAATTGCCGACTCCTGTCACTGCAGAAAGGAAGCCTACCAGTTAGGACTAAATATTTATGAAGAGTATTTTTAAGTAAAATTTATGTAGAGTGAAATGTACAGATCAAAAGTGTACAATCTCAAGAGTGTAATCAAATGCACTCACCTGTATAACTCACTGTTCATCAAGATACAGAACTTTTCCATTAGCCAGAAAACTTACTTATCCCCATTCCCAGGAATTCTCATCACCCCAGAGGCAACCATTTCCTGAATTTTTTTAACCATTAAGTAAACCAGATATGGAATTTCATACCAATAAAATCATGTATACATATCCTTTCATGTCTGGCTTTTTTAGCTCAGCATAATGACTCAGATTCATGCATATTTTTGTATGCGTCAATAATTCTGCTTTGCTTTTAACCATTATTCTTTTGCTTAATAGTATTCCATTGTATGAAGATACCACTTTGTGTGTGTGTGTGTGTGTGTGTGTGTGTGTGTGTCTGTGTGTGTAAGATTTGCCCTGAGCTAATATCCATTGCCAACCTTCCTCTCTCTTTGCTTGAGGAAGATACGCACTGAGCTAACATCCTTGCCAATCTTCCTCTATTTTGTATGTGGGTCACCTCCACAGGCATCGCTGATGAGTGGAGTGGGTCCGTACCTGGAATCCAAACCCGCCAACCTGGACTGCAGAAGCAGAGAACATGGAACTTTAACCACTCAGCCATGGGGCCAGCCCCTATACCGCTTTTATTTTAACCATTCACATCTTGATGGAAATTTGGGTTATTTCAAAATTTGAGCTATTATGAATAAAAGTCCTATGAAGATTCTTTATACAAGTCTTTTTATTTCTCCTAGGTAAACAGATAGGAGGGAAATTACTGGGACAAAGTTTAGGTGCCTGTTTACTTTTGTAAGAAACTGACAAAATCTTTTTTTTCCAAGTGCCTGAGAATTTTACACACCCACCAGCAATTTATGAGAGTTCTGCTTACTTCATATCTTCACCAAAATTTGTTGTTGCCAATCTTTTTAAGGTTAATCATTTTAGTGAGTGCAAAGAGGTATATCTTTGTGATTTTAACTTGCACTTCGCTGATTATGAATCATCTTGAGCACTCTTTTATGTGCTATTGGCCATTCATATATCTTCTTCTGTAAAGTGTTTGTTCAAAATTTTGCCCATTTTTCTTGGGTTGCTTGTCTTTTGGTTATTGAGTTTTATAATTCTTTGTGTATTCTTGATACAACTCTTTTATCAGGTATATATTTTGCAAATATTTTCTACTTGACTGTCCATTCACTTAATAACTGGGGTATTTGATGAGCAGAACTTTTCATTTTAGTGAATTATACTTTACACATTTTCTTTTCTGATTATTAGTTTCAGTGTCCTATGTATAAGTATTTGTCTACCCCAAATCGTATATCTTCTAGAGCCTTGATGCTTTCAACTGTTTTTTTGTTGTTGTTGTTTTTGGTCTGTCTTCTCTCTCCAATTAATTTTTGCATGTGGTTTAAGTTAGGAATCAAGATTTATTTTTCACATATTTCTCAGTTTTTTCAACACCATTTTGTTAAAAGCCTACTTTTTCCCATTGAATTTCCTTGGCCTCTTTTATAATCAATTAGCTATACAAGTGTGACTTTACCTCTATTCCACTGATCTGTAAATATTCTTTTCACATGTACACACCCACCACACAGTTACCACCTAACTGTTCTTTTACGAATTACAGCTGAAATCCTTGAATCCCTTGTCTGTATTTCCTATCACTAAGCCCTCACTTTCCACTCACTTCTTATCTCATGGACTCTATCTCTGCCTCCACTGCTGCACTGAAACTTACTGTCCTAAAGTCACCAATGGCTCCTGCATTATTATATCAAACAGGCATTTTGCAGGCCTTAACTTTCTTAGACTTTTTGTAGCATTTGACATTGTTGATTTGACTACTTTCTCATTCTGAAAAGTACTTTTTCTCTTGAGTTCTGTGACTTCACATTTTCCTTTTTGTTTTTTTCAACTCCCAGACCATTCTCTATCCTGCTTTTCAGGAACCTCTATCTGCCCAGACTTTAAAGTTACTATTTCTCTGTGTTCTTCTCTAAGCCTTTTTTTCTGTAGCATTTTCTATCTGAATACTTCTATATCTCTAATTACCATCCATAGAGAAATCTTTACTTCCAGCCCAAATAAGTCTCCAGTGACTTAGTCATACATGTTCAACTGCCGACTGGACGTCTCTGTTTGGATGACTCAGAGGCAGCTCAAAATAGACTTGATTAAAATTAAATTCATCATTTCCAACTTGTGCTCATCTCCTGGGCTCCTTATCTTTGTAACAAAGCAGGAAATCCAATTTTTCTCTTCCTTCACCTTCCTTCTTTCACTTTCACCAGTTGCAACCATTTAAATGAAACAGTGACTATAATGCTCTCGACAGAGTGCCTGGTGCACAAATGCAAGATCAGCGTTACTTGCTGTCATTTGGAACAACAGAGTAGCCTCATGCTGAGTAACTTCAACTCCAGATCCTGAATGCCTGGATTTAAATCCTGGCTTTTCCACTCACTAGGCATGTGAATTTGGGCAAGTTACTTAAATTTTCTGTTGCTCAGTTTGCTCATCTAAAATGGAGATTATAGTAGTAACTAACTCTGATATTTTCTGTGAATATTAAATGGCTTAATATAACGGAAAACACTTAGAAGAGTGTAAGTATATAATACGTACTATTTAAGTGTTAACGCTTACTGTTATTGCTACGACAGAGGTCATCCAAAGTTCTGTGAAATTTTGATAAGTAAACTTTGTAGACATTTCCCAGGTCCATTTGCTCCTCCCCATCCCTCCACCATTACTTTGGTCTACATGTCCCCGCTTTTCTACCTGAATTTCTATAATGACCTTCCACCTTGCCCTCTTGCCTTTGGTCTTGACCTCCTTCTGTCGAAGTTCCGTCTGCCCCTCAATTACACTTCCTAAACAAGCCGTGATCATTCCTTATCCTACCTGATAGCCTTCTGTGGCTTCCTTTTTCCTTTAGGATAAAGTAAAAATTATTCAAAATTTTGTAAAAAGCTACTCATGAGCTTGCCTTTGTTTACTTTTCCAGCTTCATTTCTTGCTATCTTTGAAATTCAACTTTTAAATTCATATCAAAAACAAAAATACCTTGGGGCCGGCCCTGTGGCCCAGTAGTTAAGGTTCCGCACACTCTGCTTCTGCAGGCCAGGGTTGGCAGGTTTGGATGCTGAGCGTGGACCTACTCCACTCATCAGCCATGCTGTAGAGGCATCCCACATACAAAGTAGAGGAGGATTGGCGTGGGTGTTAGCTCAGGGTGAATCTTCCTCACACACACAAAAAAATAAACTAAAAATTTAAATTAAATTTTTTTAAAAATACCTTATTTCAGTTTCTTGAACCCACCATGCTCACTCTTATACTACAGATTTTTTGTACATTCTATTTCTTCCATGTGGAATAATTCTTCCCTTACATTTTTTTGTGACTAACTCCTACTCAATCTTTGGGTCTGTGTTTAAACATTATTTCTCCAACACCAACCATGGGCCCCCATAGCAACGTGTACTCCTCCCATTAGAGTAATTATCATATGCAAGGCAATTGCCTGTTTGCAGGGCTCTCTAAACTGTAAGCTCTAGGAAGGTAGGCCTTCTATTTATCTTATACATTTTTTTATCCCAGCTCCTACTACAATAACGGGCACATAGACTGTGTTCAATGTGAATAGACTGACAATGAATCCTTACCCACGAAGGAGAGAAACTCACCTAACGCTGCAACAAAACTGAAATATAACAAATAAAAAGAAGCATTAATTTAGTTGTAATAAGTCTGCTTATATAATCTACTCTTCTAGGTGAGAAGTGGCCCAGCCTGAAAAATAAGTTACAGAAAGGAAAAGAAATAGATAATTTCTTAGAGAAGCATAGAATTTACTGAAGGAATGATTTAATCTGAGGGGTATGTTAGTCAGAATTCTCTAGAGAAACAGAACCTAGAGATCTACTCTAGAGAGCAGAACCCATGATATGCTGTAAGCTGGAGAACAAGGAAGGCAGGTGGTGCATTCAATCAGAGTCCAAAGGCCTGAGAACAAGGGGAGCTGATTGTGTGAGGCCCAGTCTGAGCCCAGAGGGCCCCAAAACAGGAACACCGATGTCCAAGGCCAGGAGGAGATGGATGTCCCAGTTCAAGGAAAGAGAGCAAATTCACCTTTCTCTGCCTTTTTATTCTACCCAGGCCCTCTATGGATGGGACGATGCTCACCTGCAGTGGTGAGGGGGACCTCCCTCAGTCTAAGGATTCAAATGCTACTCTTTTCTGGAAACATCTTACAGACACACCCAAAAATAATGTTTTAACAGCTATCTTGGCATCCCTTAGCCCAGTCAACTTGACACAAAATTAACAAGCACTAGGTGATAATTGCAGTAGTTTTCATTTTATAAGTGCTCATTTGTTCTGGGTCTTGTGCTATAATCTTTTTATTCCTCACCACCAACCCAAAACAGTGACACTATTGTTGCACCTCTTTTAGATATGAGAAGACTAAAGAACGAGGTTATTAAGTAGTGAAACTTGGACACAAATCCATCTTTGGTCAATCGTAAGTCCTACAGTCTTAAGCTCCATACTGTAATTCACACCAGCATCCAGTACACTCCTCACAATAGCAACTGAGAACAGGCGCCAAATATGCTGGAGCCAACGAGGTTGAAAAATTGATATTACTCCATAATCCATGCACTATCATCACCCCAAGCTAATTCTGTTCTATACATAACGCATGCCAAAGAGGCCGACAAGAGAGGACGGAATGGCAAGAAACTCTACTATATTTTTCACATAATTGTTAATCACATACCCTAAAGAATAATTTCTTCATAAAGGTAAACATGAAAATTTTGCCACATTTTAGCAAAAAATGCAATTCTGTCCATTCCAAAAATTGTTTACCTTCTTGAGAGCTAAGCAGTCACTCCACAGAGTTCTTAGCCCTACCATCAAAATTTACAATCAAGTATTATATAAATGTATATGTATCTAAAATATGAAAAAAAATCTATTGCATAATGTAGTTTCATTTAACTTTTCTGGTGACTGCTTTATGACAGTGACCTACATGGTCTGAAAATGTAATGTGACAAAGAATATATCTGCTTTCCATCCCAAGGACATTCTTGAAAATGAGATGTAATATTTCAAGTTTTATCCTTGTGAGGAAAATGTTAATAAATAGATAAATCTTTAACACTTGCCAAGTCATGAGCTTGTATTCAGTACAACTAAAAGAAGAACATGATGTCTTAGTGGGTAGGACTAGAATATAAAAATTTTTAATGTTGTCACCACTATAGAGTTTAGCCCAATCTGGGAAGTTATCTGTGGTCAAGTGTTGAAGGACATCACAGTTGGAATACGTTATTGGTATGGATCCATTTAGAAAGAGTCAGACCAAATAAACCACTCACCCCAATGATGCAATGTGAAATCCACACGGGAATTCTGTCCAGAATAAGCTGGGGGTTAAAGGTGACTGGCTGTGAGCCATCCTTCTGCTCATACACTTCCCCACACTACGGGACAGAGAATATCAATTAGGCTAAAAAGAACATCTTAGAAAAGAGAGAAATACTCTTTTGTAGGCTTACTGATGGGTTATTTAAGGGAAATTATTCAATAAATCTTACATTGTTGATTTGAAAATGGTTTTGTCTAAAAAATTGTATTAGTATTTATATCTCATCTTCAAATGTGATCTTAAAATGTTCATGTAGTAATTGAATTGTATTTACTTGGCAATAATAATAACTATAAAAATACTAAATAATATTTATTTAGACCTTGCTATGTATGCTAAGTAATTTTCCTACATTTAATCCTCTCAACAACCTTATGAGGCAGATACTATTATCATAACCATAATAAGATCTTTACCTACAATAAATCTCCATAATAATCCCATGACATAATCTTATTTTCATAGCCAGTGTTTCAAAGACAATGAAACTAGGTTAAGAATGATGAAATAACTTGCAGTAAGGCTCACAGTAAGCAGTGAGGTAAGACTCCAACCCAAGATCACCCGACCTCAGAACTTCTGCTCTTACCCACAGTGCTTTCGATCACTTCATGCTGTATATTGCTTAAATAGAGACATTTTCGAGGAGAATATTGATCACAAGAAAAACTAAGGGGCTGTACTGTACTGTAACTAACTAAAAAACTAATGTACTGTAGCCACTGCTTTACTCAGACAAACTAGTGTTTGTGTATTTCTCCTAGATGGTTCACAGGAACTCACTATTCACCACACACACAAACACACAAAACACATACCCTTTCTCTCAGAGAAACCATCAAAATATAATTTAGTCATTTCTAGTATAATGGCCAGTTATAAATCAAGCTACCTCAAATTAAGTCCTTGTTTCCCGTAGTCACAATATTATATATTAAAGTTACAAAACTGGAAACCCATTTTTAACCCTTAATCATACTTAAAATGTTCCTCCAAAATAAATGAGAGTGAAATAACACAAATATCTGTTTTTAAGAGTGTTTTAGATTAAACACTTAATATAATTGCTATGGCAAAATATTTCTGCATAGACCGAACTGGTTCAGAGTTCTTAAAATAATAGTTCTGATGACATAATCCTTCTGATAAATCTTACAACAACTGTAAACATCTATTTTTCCAAGAAACAGCAAAGTTTGTTTAAAAATCAGCATTATCAGTTTTAAATTTCTTTTGTCTCTGATTCAGTGGATGTCCATGTATTACTCTGAGAGTCTTTGAACAGTGAATGTTAGAGTGGAAGTTATTTCTGTGAAGACCTATTGAATGAGCTCATCAATGAAAGTCAGTTGATTATCCGTTGATTTAGACCAGCTTGTCCTTGTTACCAGACACTTAGTTCACTTCACTATTCAATTATTTCTTCTAACACTTATTGAGCATCTACTGAGTGCCAGGCACTAATTTTATGCTGGCAACACAAGATCCATCCATCTTATTATAAATGTTATATTGGTCACTGTCAGGGATTCGTAAATATGAGCTTTGGTAATACTATGAGGAGATTTTAAGAGTCATCATTTCATGACTTCCTTTCTATTCCTTTTTGTCCAGTGCTAAGATTATACTCACTCATTTATAGAAGCACACTTCTTAACAACTGCCTTGCTTAAGGCAGCCAGAAGCTTTGGACAGTGAGTGGTATATGAAATGCAAAGAAACAAATCTGGGGGTTGGGGAATGGGGAAACCTTAATATCTGAAAAAAATCACTATATCATATAACTTTTTACAGTTTGAGCTTAATAAAAATCTATCTAAGCTCAGAGACATCTTTATCATATCAAATTATTTAACTCTGTTTTAGATAATCTGTAGTTTAGTAACATATATCATCTTTATATCTTTGTAAAAGGTAAGGGGGCAAATCATGTGTATTCATCAGCAATTATTATTAAAACAAAGATTAATTGCTACCAATAATAATTAGTCGAGTTGATAATTAATAACCATAGTGTACCTACCACAGCATTAAAAAGGCAATTATGTTACTCATTGCTACATCTCATCTGTATCATCTAGCAAATTACAATTGTAGATGGTAATACATATTGAGGACTTTATTGCTGCATAATTAACTGAAGAAGTGTTCTCAAGCCATGATTAATCCACTGATTTTATGCAAAGGATGCAATGTAAATAAAGAGTGTAATGTAAATTTATTGCAGTAAATTTACTACAGTAAAATTGAGCCATCCTAACTTGTGTTAGGGAATTTATATAAATTTACATTTTAAAATTTAATAGATGTAGTGCTTATTCTCTCTGGAAATCACAATTGCAAAGACTAGCAAGGGAAAATTCTATGGAATTCAGTTTTTTCATCAAATCAAATACAGAAGCAAGCAGCATTTGAAAGCCAAGAACATTGAGAAGAGAGATATTAATTAAATATAAAAATAATAAAACTCACTTAAATAACAAATAAAAACTTATAAAATACGTGAAAGTCAAGCAAAAAAATAAAATATGTAATGATACCTACATGTAATGATATCTCTTACACCTTCACAAATACATATTTTATCAAGAAGAAGGAGAGAAGAGTCCTAATAAACTTCAAAATGGAATGAGCATGATAAATATAAATTTTATTTGAAAATTCAGATATCAAGAATATAGTTATGAATAAATGAAAGGGAAGGTAACAGACATGAGAAAGTAAACAAGATCACATTGTACCTTTTTGCCTAAAAATGTGTAATTTAAATAAACTTTTAGAATGATGGAATGAGTACTTCTCTGAACTTGCTCTCCCACTGAAACTATGAAAATATGAGCAAAATAACTAAAATCAACCATTTCAGAACTCTAGAAATTACCCAAAGCCACAAACAAACTGAACGTCCTCTATCCAAAGGAAGCTAACTAGACCTCCATAAGCCAGCATAGTCTGTTTTTACTTCTGGCTAGTCCCATCCTCCTTCCCTCCCCAGATCAGCAGTATGGTAGCCAAAAGCCAGCAGCTTTACAAACAATGGAGAAGCCTGACTTAGAGCTCCCTTAAAAGCACCATCCCCAGAACATGGTCGATATTTTGTCTGAAATTGCAGCTCTCTGGAAAAATCTCTATCCCCAGGGTTTTGTGGCCATTTGATTTGACTCAGAACTCAGCTCAGTGGGGACAGGGGAGCCCGAGGGCATTACCAAAAGAATAGCAAAGCACTGGCAACATCACAGCTGCCTAAGGCTGAGGTTCATTTGGAGGAAAGAAGAGTCTGGAAGAGAGATTTAAAAAGAAATGCTGGAGAACCAGATGACCACAGGAATCTTTAAATGCTCCAGTATACTCATGGGAATCTCAAAGGCTGTGCCCGAGCCCAGGAAAGACATGGGAAAGAAGGCAGTAGTCATTCACAGCTGACTGACCTTCAAACTCTAAAGAAACAAGAAGTGAAAGAAAGCCAAGGATGTCTTGTAAACTGTCTGAAGTTCGGATGTGCCTTCTCACACACAGAGATCCCCTTGGAAAAGGTGGAAAATATACAGGGATTGCATTTAAGGAAATTTTTTGATGGATCATTGATGACCATTAAATTATACTGATCTAGAGGTGAACTCTAGCAAACCAAACTTAAAAATAAAAGCAAGAACTTAAAAAAAATGTATATATCCAGACAGAAAAGCAATAAGGAAACATTGGCCTTAAATGACACATTAGCAGATAGACTTAAGAGAGATATAGAGCATTCCATCCAAACACAGCAGAATACACAGTCTTGTCAAATGCACATGGCACATTCTCCAGAATAGGTCACATGTTAGGCCACAAAATAAGTCTTAATAAATTTAAGAAGATTGAAATCATATCAAGCATCTTTTCTGACCACAGCAGTATGACACTAGAAATTAATTACACGAAGAAAAATGAGAAAAACACATACACATGAAAGCTAAACAATATGCTACTAAACAACCAATGAGTCAACAAAGCAATCAAAGTGGAAATCAAAAAATATCTTGAGATCAATGAAAGCAGAAGCACAATGGTCCAAAGTCTATGGCGTGCAGAAAAAGCAGTCCTAAAATGGTAGTTTATAGCAATCCAGGTCTATCTCAAGCAACAAGAAAAATCTCAAGAACACCATCTAACCATACACCTAAAAGAACTAGAAAAAGAAGAAAAAATAACTCCCAAAGTTAGAAGGAAAAAAATAATAAAGATCAGAGCAGAAATAAATGAAATAGAGACTAATAAACCAATAGAAAAGATCAATGAAGCTAAGAGCTATTTCTTTGAAAAGATAAAAGAAATTAATAAACTTTAGCAAGACCCATCAAGTAAAAAAGAGAGGGCTCAAATAGATAAAATCAGAAATGAAAGAGGAGAAGTTACAACTGACACCACAGAAATACAAAAGACAGAAAAAGATTACTACAAACAATTATATTCCAACAAATTGGACAACATAGAAGAAACGGTTAAAATCCTAGAAACATACAATCTTCCAGGACCAAATCAGGAAGAAATGGAAAATCTGAATGGACTGATTATGAGTAATGAAATTGAATCAGTAATCAAAAACATCCAGCAAACAAAAGTCCAGGACTAGATGACTTCACACATGAATTTTACCAAACATTTAAAGGGTTAATACCTATTCTTCTCAAACTATTCCACAGAATTGAAGAGGAAGGATCACTTTCAAACTCATTCTATAAGGACAACATTACCATGATATCAAAACCAGACAAAGACATTACAAAAAAGGAGAAAATTGCAGGCAAATATCTCTGATGAACATAGATGTAAAAACCCTCAACAAAATATTAGGAAATTGAATTCAGCAACACATTAAAAGGATCAAACACCATAATCAAATATGATTACTTCAGGGATGCAAGGATGGTTCAATATACACAAATAAACTAACATGATACAACATGTTAACAAAACAAAGGACTAAAATCATAGGATCATCTCTATAGATGCAGAAAAACTGTTTGACAAAATTCAACATCCGTTTGTGATAAAAATCCTCAACAAGTGAGTAAATAACCAACATAATCAACATAAAGACCATATATGACAACCCCACAGCTAACATCATACTCAACTGTGAAAAGCTGAAATGTTTTCCTCTAAGATCAGGAACAAGACAAAGATGCCCACTCTTGTCATTCTTATTCAACATGCTACTGGGAAGTCCTAGCAACAGCAATTAGATAAGAAAAAGAAATAAAAGTCATCCAAATTGAAAGCAAGAAGTATAACAATCACTATTTTCAGACAACATGATACTATATAGAGAAAACTCTAAAGACTCCACCAAAAAAAAGTTGGAACTGATAAATGAATTCAGTAATTTTTTTTTTTAAGATTTTATTTTTTCCTTTTTCTCCCCAAAGCCCCCTGGTACATAGTTGCATACTCTTCGTCGTGGGTCCTTCTAGTCGTGGCATGTGGGATGCTGCCTCAGTGTGGTCTGATGAGCAGTGCCATGTCCGCAGCCAGGATTCGAACCAACGAACGTTCAACAAACGAGCAGCGTGTGAACCTAACCACTAGGCCATGGGGCCAGCCCCTGAATTCAGTAATTTTTCAGGACACAAAATAAATATACAGAAATCAGTTTTGTTTATATATACTAACAACAAACTATTAGAAAGAGAAATTTAAAAAATAATCCCATTTACAATTACATCAAAAAATCCCATTACAATTACATCCCATTTTCTCTCATTAATATCTAGGAATGAATCTGACCAGGTAGGGGAAAGAACTGTACACTGAAAACTATAAAACCTTGATGAAAGAAATTGAAGAAGACACAAATAAACGGAAAAATATACCATGCCTACAAGATTGAGAGAATTATTATTCTTAAAATGTCCATATTGCTCAAAGCAATCAACTGATTCAATGCAATTCCTACTAAAATACCTACGGCATTTTTCACAGAACTAGAACAAATAATCCTAAAATTTGTTTGTAACTACAAAAGACTCTGAATAGACAAAGAAATCTTGAGAAAGAAGAACAAAAGTGGAGGTATCATACCCCCTGACTTCAAACTATACTACAAAGCTACAGTAATCAAAACTGTATAGTACTGGCACAAAAACAGACAGATGGACTGACAGAACATAATAGAGAACCCAGAAATAAGCCCATGACTATATGGTCAATTCATCTGTGGCAAAGGAGGCAGACCATCTCTCCAACGAACGGTGTTGGAGAAACTGGACATATACTTACAAAAGAATGAAGCTGGACCACTTTCTTACACTAGATAAAAAAATAAAGGCAAAATAGATTAAAGACCTAAATGTAAGACCTGAAACCATAAAACCTCTAGAAGAAAATACAGGTAATAAACACTTGGGCATCAGTCTCAGCAGTATTTTTTTGGATATGTCTTCTCAGGCAAGGGCAGCATAAGCAAAAATAAACAAATGAGACTACACCAAACTAAAAATCTTTTGCACAGCAAAAGAAACCCTCAAGAAAACAAAAATGTAGCCTACTAAATGGAAGAACGTATTTGTAAATGATATATTCTAAAAGGGGTTGATATCCAAAATTTGTAAAGAACTCATACAACTCAATATCAAAAGATACAAACAGTCTGGAGCAAGCCCGGTGGCATAATGTTTGAGTTGGCGTGCTATGTTTCAGAGGCCTTGAGTTCATAGGTTCAGATCCCAGGCATGGACCTGACACTGCTCATCAGGCCACACTGTGGCAACATCCCACATAAAATAGGGGAAGATTGGCACACATGTTAGTTCAGCGACAATCTTCCTCAAGCAAAAGGAGGAAGGTTGGCAACAGATGTTAGCTTAGGACCAATCTTCCTCACAAACAGTCTGATTAAAAAATAGGCAGAGGACCTGAACAGACATTTTTCCAAAGAAGACGTAGAGATGGCCAACAGATTCTTGAAAAGATATCCAACATCACTAATCGATAGGGAAATGAAAATCAAAACCACAATGAGGTATCACCTCACACCTGTTAGAATGGCTATTACCAAAAAAAACAAGAAATAGCAAATGTTGATGAGGATGTGGAGAAAAGGGACCCTCGTGCACTGTTGATGGGAATATAAATTGGTGCAACCACTATGAAAAACAGTATGGAGGTTCCTCAAAAAGTTAAAAATAGAACTATCATATCCACTTCTGAATATTTATCCAAAGAATACAAAACTACCTATTCAAAAGGATATACACACTCTTGTGTTCATTGTAGAATTATTTACAATAGCTAAGATATGGAAGCTACCTAAATGTCCATCAGTAGATAAATAGATAAGAAGATAGAAATAATAGAATATTTCTCAGCTATAAAAAACGAATGAAATCCTTCCATTTTCAATAACATGGATGGATCCAGAGAATATTATGCTAAGTGAAATAAGTTAGACAGACAAAGGAGAATAAGATATGATTTCACTTTTATGTGAAATCTAAAAAGAATAACAAAACAGAAACAAACTCACAGATACGGAGAACAAATTGGTGGTTGCCAGAGAGGAGGGGGGTAGGAAATGGGAAAAATAGGCAAAGGAGATTAAGAGGTACACGTTTCCAGTCATAAAATAAATGTCATGGGGATGCAATGTACAGCATAGAGAATATAATCAACATTATTGTAATAACTTTTTATGGTGACAGATGGTTATCGGTCTTATCAGGCTGATCATTTTGTAATGTATATGTGTCAAATCACTATGTTGTACACCTGAAACTAATACAATATTGTATGTCAACTATACTTCAATAATAATAATAATAACAATAATAACAATAAAGTATGTCAATGGAAACCTAGAGGAAAGAAATATTTGGAGAACCACGCAGGAAGGCCATCTGTTTAATTTCAGGTAAGCTCAGGAAAATCTCTCAGCCTCCCCAGCTAATGAGAATTAATTGGCTGAAACCAGGGCAAGAGGTGAAGTCAAAAGGTCGGCATCATCTAGGATCTGAGAACAGATATACTTATTGCTTTGTAAAAGGCCTAAGCCATAAAATGTATTTGTCCACGTTATATAACCTATTACTGAAAACGTATATGAAGATACAATTATGAGATAGAAAAAGAAGATGTAATTGTGAGAAACAAGATATTAGTGCTTGATTTACTCAACCAAAAGCACTGTTTGACAGAGTCTGAAATTGGTAATAAACTACTCACAAGTTATATAATATTCATAGTACAAAATTAGTACAAAATTCCATGGTTCTAACTTTGAGAATTTTAGGAATTTGTGTAAAAATTCACAACAGTTCCAAAGTGAAGACTATTGAACTGGATAAGGGCATCCACAAGACAGAAGGACTGGAGCAAGAGACTTAGACTTCTCTGTTCAGCCAGGAAGCCGCCTATTACTTGGCGATCCTCTTTCTGACCCAACTCTTATAAGAAATGAAACTTGGAAGAGATCAGTAACTTAAAAAACTCCCATGTCCTTTTGGTGGGTATGCAAAACCCTATGTCAAGACTTTATGAAATTAAACCAATCTAAATTTTAAACTTATAGTTTTTCCCTTTCTGTCATAAATCATAGACTTTCAGGGACATATTAAATAACACCTGAATGTTTAAACCCAGAGTTTTCCAACTTACATTTGTTCAAAATCTTTTTAAAAGTAAATTAAGATGTTAACACAATTATTTTACTGTTATATTATTTAAATGTGTTCACAAAAATCTAGATATAAACTTCCTACACCTGTACCTGTAGCTCTTAAACAACTCTAAAACCAAAACCAATTTAGAAAATACCCATCAGCACAGTGTAAACCTGTAACATTTACACTAACAACCTAATTCAAGGTGATAGATGTTATTTTCCAAAACAACATGCCTATAGAACAGATGCTATAGCACAAGTTCAGCATGCTCATGTTGCTATAGACCCTGAGAGGTTCTTTTTGTTTGTTTGAACCACTTCTCTCTACTTAAACTCTTGCAAAACCATACATCAGCCCATCAATTCATTGGGCTTTATGTAACCTTAAAATTTAAATATTCTTTTCTCTTTAATCCAAGATAATTAACATGGCATGACTTGGTGCTGATGTTTCTTGCTTTTTGTGTATATTTTAGAGTGATAGTAAGATGCATTATTTTTATATTTACAAGGAGAACATAAGAGAAATTTAGAAAGTATAGCAGTAAGAAACAGACAATGACAGTAACAATTTGACTTAAGAAGAAAGCCCGTTTGGTGTTTGGTATTTTGTATTTTTACAAAAGAATTTCATGCAAGAAAACTCATTGCTTTTGTGTATTGCATGTTGCTAAAACGCTGAGGGGTGAGGTGTTCATACCCGTGGCTATTTCTTTTCAGAAATAAATAGACACAAATTCCCATTTCCATCATCCTTGTGATGGGAGGTAGTCCTCTGACAATTTGATTGGGTTCAGGACTGTAAAGGACAAAGGGAAGAAAATCTGAAAAATTAAAGCCTTTTTAGCTCCTGAGAGTCATTTTCTATCTAAGTTCAGTATTAGGTCTCCAAGAAATTGTGATAAGCCACCAGTGATCCATTCAGAATGGGCAGGCAGTGGCCTTACCGTGCATAAAGGATTCCCAGTTCAATTTAGTTTGCAAGCTACATTAGAATACTGCATATCTAGCCTTATGATAAATCCCTTCAGCTTCCACAGTGTTTCTAGAAGAGTTTTCAAAGACCAAAGGACAGTAAGTTCAAGCTGGAAGTAACCTCACAGTAAGAAATATGTGGGACAAGTGGAGGGAGGGTAGTTGTAGTCTGGATTTGAAATGAGCTGACTTGTAACCCCTGTTGATGTCATTTACTCTCTCTCACTCTTGCGTCAACTTTGGAACTAGGTTCTATAAGTCCTTCCTCATACAAAAGGCTAAAATAATAGAATCATCCAATTTCCATTATGCTAAATGACCCTAAATCTTTTTTCCAACCTCTTACTGTCAATATACACCTGAGATTCATTCATCATGTTACTTAATACACTATGAAAATAACTAGGTTACAGACTTTGTATAGAAATCAATTCTATATGCAGATCGTTTTTGTGGTGGTAACAGAGCAAGATGAGACATGCTTCTAATCCACAGTGCAATGATACACAAAGGGAAATCTGTGCATGGTCACCAAAAGTGCCCCCACCTATAAATGATGAAATGGTTATAGCTAACATTTATTGGGCTTTTACTGTATGTCATGCCTTATCATAAGCTCTTTATAAGTATGAGTTAATCCTATAATAACCTTAGAAACTGGAATGATACATAAATCAGGAATTGAGGCATATAGGGTTTCGATAAATTGTTCAGGTTACTCAGTGGGTTACAAAGCCAGTATTCCAACTGGGGCAGAGAGTCTGCTCAGAGCTTGGTTCTTAACCACTATATCTAATCCTGTATAATAAGAGCAGATGGTGTTGATTTCAATAGAATAATATTAGTCTATTTTTGAAAATATATCAGTTGCAAAGCTAAAGGTCATTCTATTCCGTTTGCATTTTCATGGAGTGGTTGCAGAGTGATATATACTTAAATTGATATGCTATTGAAAACAAATCAGATTCAAGTAACTTAATTACTTAGTAGAAACAAATGAATACATAACCTACAGTTGTTAAAGCACTTAATGGAGAACAAAGAAATTTAACTTTTATCTATGCTTGCTTAGACTTCCGTTTCCCCTTGCTTAGACTTCCGTTTCCCCGTCTATAATGAGAGCTGGAAGATTTGACTTCAAATACTCCTTATAATGCAATAGCTATAAAACTGTTTTTACAATCTACTTCAGTATCCTACATCGTATCTTCTATTTTTCCAAGAGGCTCTTTATTTCTTTTTATCACACATTTATAATAATAGCATTTAATATGTTAAAAAGTAGAATTAGTTATTTGCGGTATGTGTTAAACATTTATTTCCCATTTTATTATTTTTCTTATGATTTATATTGCGCTTTTTTACCATTTAGAAATTTAAATAATTTTGTATAGTCACACATATCATTTATTTTCTTTAACTCTTCTGGTTTTCCTCTGTTATATTTTGACAGATATTTCAAACATAAAATATAAAAATAAGTTATTCAGTCTTCTACTTTCTGAGTTTGGATCTTTTATCCATTCAGAATTTTTGATGCAAAATGTAAACTAATTAAAGATTAACCTTTTTTTTCAAATAGTTAGCCAGTTATCCCAATATCACTTAACATCACTTATTAGAGTTTCTACGTCTCTCACGACCGATTACTTATTAGGGAAATCCAACCTTGATCATAAATCACATTTCCAAATGAATTTAGGTCATTTTATAAACTCTTCCTCCTGTTCCATGGAGCTGTTTATCTATTCCTGCACCAGCATCATATTGATCCATAAATGTACAGAAAGATCCAGAACCTCACTTACAGTAAAAGGAAAACAAATTAATGTAACAATGTGCTTTTTCTTATCTATCAGACAGGTAAAAATTTATACTTTTAATAATATCAGTATTGGTCAGAATGTCAAAACTAGTTACACCAAAAATTTTAGTGCAAATAAAAATTGTACAATCAGGCAGCATCTAGAAATCTCAATGTGTGACTGAGGGGTCCCCAAAATCCCTTCAGGAGATTTGTGAGAACAACATGCTTTTCATCACAATATTAGAACATGAGTTGTCCTTTTTCACTGTGTCAACATTCACACTGAGAGTTTAAAAGCAATGATGGGTAAAATTGCTATTGCTTTAGTCAGAATAAAGACAATGGCAGCAAATTATGCTAATGGTCGTTTTGTTTTTTCACCATGCATACATAGTTAGACACACAAACATACACACACAGTTTCATTCATAACATCCTGATGAAGCACTAAAAATTATTAATTTTATTAAGACTTTACTCTTGAGTATATATTTGTCATAACATTTTACATGGTGAAATGTGAGGTACACATTAAGCACCTCTGTTACCTACTGATGGTTGTCTTGAGAGGAAAGCCCTTGTATTAGCTGAACTAGCCCCTTATTTCATGGAACATCATTTTTACTAGAAAGAATGACTGACAGACAAACTATGGTTATTCAGAGCTGGATATTTGGGATAGTTTTTCTAAAATGAACAAAGTGAATCTGTCACTTCAAGGAAAACGACTAACACTGCTTGTCAATAATAAAATCTGAGATTTCAAGCAAAAATTAGAATTTTGGAAAATTATATCTATCACCAAGAACTTGACAGCTCCCCGATACTTAAAGATTTTTCTATGGTGATATTAATAAGTGTAATTTTTCATATTATAAAACAAATGTGTCAACATTTGGAAACTCTTAATAACTCTTGAAACCAATGTTTTCAAAATGATCCATGAATGGATAAAATAGCCATTCAAAATGCAAACTCAAAAATAGATTTTAATGTAACAGTATAAAAAATTAATTTGGTTTCAAATTCTGCATTGCAGCTAAACTTTAAGAAACCTTCATTCGTCCGGTTTTGATGTAGCATCAAAAAGGAATATCCAGAATTTTCTGTAAAGGCTACTGAAATATTCTTCTCTTTTCCAAATTCCTATGTGTCTGAAGCCTAATTTTCTTCATCTGCTTCACCAACATTACAGTACATTGAATGCTGAAGCAGGTGTCTGAATTCAGTGTCTTTCATTGTCAGACATTAAAAAGATATGCAAATGATGCCACTGTTCTCATTATATTTTTGTTTTATAAAATATAGTTATTTTTCTTAAAAATATGTTAACATGTATCAGATTTGTTATTATTTTAAATAAACTAACCAATAAATATTTTGGAAATTTCTCAGTTTAATTTTTAAAGCAGAAAATATTGATAGACATACCCTACATTTTAAAAGCTCTATGCTCTCCTCAATGACTTATAAAAATGTGAAGGAGTCCTGAGACCAAAAAGTTTGAGGACCACTAACTTTGAAAATCCACTAATAGAAAATCGCCTTACATAACTACACAAAATTATTCATGAGCTAGTAGCTGCTAGATATTTCACATTCTTTCCTTTTCTCAATGGAAGTTTTGTATTGACGTTATGTAATCCTACTCCAAAGTTCCACATTGGTGCTGGGAGAAGAGGTCTTGTCTTTTGATTTATAGTCAACTACAATCAGAAGATGCCTTAGGACGAGAGGTGAGTACGTTACACAAGCAGGGATATTTTGCCAAAGGGTGGAGTAGAGACAGAGGCTGCCATTTGTCTCCCAATAACTGTTCTCACCTTCTTCTCAGTAATAGACCCCGTGAATTTAAGCTGGGCAAATGGATCGCCCAAAATATATTATTTGCGAGCTTTTTTTTTTGAAGCTAGATATGACTAGTGAAATGTAAGCAAGATGGTAACACAACTTCTGTGAAGACTGGAATGTGGATGTGGTATCTAGAACTGGAACAAGTATCTTGCACAAGAAGGTGGAAGCTACATGCTAAAGATGATAGAGCACAAAAGGAGATTGGGTCCCTATAGATAACAGAGCTACCACCTAAGTCAGAGTCTGCCAATATTTTTGTGAACGTGAAACAAATTTTTACCTTAATAAGCTACCATAATTTGTAATTTTTTGTTACTCATAATTGAATCTGGTTTTAATAGAGAAGTGACTCAGCGGTACTGTTAGAGAAAGAGGAATCTATTTTATCTACGTATTTGTTCTCTCTTCCAAGTATCAGTGATTTTCCCTTAGCATTATCAATGGGGTTTTTCAAGAAAGTAGATTACTGTTGAAGGTGAGGGTGGCAACTCAGATTTTCTTGGACCATTTGGTAATCCTATTTCTAAAGCACGTGTCCATACAAAACTACTGATATCTTTTTAACAGGCTGGAAGATTTCAGAACTACTTCACACTCTAATTCACACACACACACACATACACAAAAGCAAACACACACACACAAGTGCGACACCTTATTTTACTTGATTCAATGAAGCAAAATATTTTTTATTTATAAGTTAACAATTACTTTACTCCAGCAGTAACTAAACTGGGATTATTAGCACAGGAGATGAGCTTGAGCTAGATATTATCTATCCACCATAGAACTATAAAATGCTTGAGTTAGGAGATATCTTGGTAAACACCTAATTCAACTCATTCTTCTTTATGGATGAAGATGCTTAGAGGCACAAGGAAAATGCAACAAGATCACATGATTATTTATAGAGCAGCAACACATAAAAGCACCAATTATTAATTCTTTAGCACATTTACAGTAAAAATAAGACCCACTTTATCAGCTTGGGATGCTAAATGAATAGTATTTCCTTTTTTTCTTTATTTAATTACTGAAGACTGAATTGCCTTTATTAGCAGGAAGGCCATCAGCCTTCCTTTCAAATTTCTCTACAACCTCATGACCATACTTAATTAAGAGTGATAGTGAGAAGATTGGAGAACCTGATCAACTCACCAACCAGTTTCACTGTTGTCTTCTCTCTTTGGCACATAGATTCTTTCTTTGACATAGGTTTTATATTATGTCATATGGATTTTAGCTATATTAGTTTATCTAAAGACACTGTAAAAGTCGGTGGCAAATCACAATTGAAAATGCAAAACTCATATTGTACTTAGTAAAATGTAAGAATTCCATTTATTTTAGTTTAATACAAACATATTTCTTTGATTCCTTTCTAAAAGTAAGATAAAAAATAATTTAGATATTGCTTCAGGCCGACTTTAGGAATCTTTAGAAACTTTTGGATCTATCCTATCTAATTTCCCTAAATGATGTCTTTCTAAGAGATTGCTTCACAAAAAAATCTACTTATGCACACAATCCTTTCAGTAGATGGCAATTACACTTTAATTTAATTCATTGTATCTCTGCCCACTGCATTGATCTTTTGTCTATTTCTGTGCAAGTTAACTTATTTTGATATTTTATGTCATGAATCACTATAGGAATTTAATTAAATTGATATATTAACTGTGCTGTAATTGCCACTGAAGTATTGTAAATGTCAGGCCACTCTGCTCACATCACAGATCATGACTGGAAATAAGATGCTGCAACTCAGGTTCTTTTCTTTATCAAGAGATGTATACAAAGATAAATAATCCAGAGATATCCATTTTGATGTAGGATCTGGAACTAGAATTTTACCAATCAGATAGAAATGATAAATCTTTTTGCAGAATATTTGATTAACTACCTGTAATTGTTTCAAATTTTTCTAATGTTCCCACATTTAATGTTCTTTTGTGTTCATGATCTGATCATTGATAAATTGCCTGTCAATATTAATGCTACTCACTTTTTAGACTCTAATTTATTCAGATCTTTTTAACATGTTAGTTTCATTTCAGTTTTCATTGAACTTTCAAAATTTTTCAATTTTCAATTTTTCAAGATTGTTTTCAAAATTTCCCCTGATAATTTACTTTAAAATTTTATAGTACACGTAATAAATATAAAATTCTTATAAAAATAAAATACTCAATTTAGCAAATTCATCATCTGAACACACAGAGGTGATGAATAGGCACCTTGTGATACATATCATTGTGTCAGTATAGATACTGTATGACAGAACTAACTGGGCCAGAGTATTGAAGAAAATTAAACTTGCATTTAATAAGGGAAAGCTCTTCACACACTATTTATATTTAGACTGAAACAGTAACATTTTATCTTGTATAATAAATGTAAGTTTAAACATTTTGAGTTTTTGATATTTTTGTTTATTCAAAATTCGTACTATTGCACATAACAAATGCAAAAGTAAAATCAAATTAGGCAATAAGTCGTAGTAGTTTGAATGAACTGCCTATATCAAAGGTCATATTTACTTACCATTATATCGAAATTAACTTAATTCCTTCCCAAAGTAGATGGACTATAAGAAAGTGATTTAGGCAATATTAAGCATTAATTTATATAAAGCTTTAATTAACTTTTAATATCTTTAAACCATTCAATATCCTAAAATTCTAGTTAGCTGGCATTTTCCTCTTCACCCTTATAATAGGCCTTATGAATCTGATGATGTTTCCTCTGTCTTAACACCAAAAGCAATGTAATATATAATGTCATAAATAAACATTTGGGAGCAAATTAATTGAATACCAGATTAATGAATAGATACTTATAGTACATTTTTAGATTGGAAGTTCTGTGAGAAAGTCTTTATTTAAATGTATAAATCAATTTATTTTTAAATTATTCTGGAATTCTTTCAGTAATATTTAATAAACTCCATAGTTTAAAATAGTCTGATATTTATAGGAAAATTGTGGAGATAGTATAGAGAGTTCCCATATACCTCACATGCAATTTCCTCTATTGTTAATATCTTCCATTAATATGGTACACAATTAATGAATCAATTCTGGTGTATTAGTACGTATTGTTAATATCTTACATTAGTATCATCACAGTCAATACTGAAACATTATTATTAATTCATGTACTTACTTTATTCAGATTTCCTTAGTTTTTACCTAATGTCATTTTCTGTTCCAGGAGCCCATCCAGGATACTAAATTACTAGTTGTCCTGTCTCTGTAATCTCCTCTTTGCAGTTTCTCAGACATTCCTTGTTTCGGATGACCTTGATAGGTTTGGGGAGAACTAATCAGGCATTTTGTATAACATCCCTCAATAGGGGGATTGACATGATTAGACTAGGGTTACACGTTTTTGCAACAAGACTACAGAATTAAAGTGCCATTTCCATCACGTCATATCAAGGGTACATAGTACAAACACAATTTATCATTGTTGCTGTTGACTTTGATCATTTGACTTAGGTCGTGTTTATCAGGTTTCTCCACAGCCATGTTACTATACTCTCTCTTTTCATCCATACTCTTTGGAAGGAAGTCACTGTGCACAGCCTTTGTTTAAGGAGTTATGCTTAACCTTTTTGAAGGTAGAATATCTATAGAATTTATTTGGAATTTTTCTGGATGGAAGATTTGTCTATTCTTTTTATTTGAATGTTTTTTTGTTTGTTTATTTAATCATTCACTCACATCAGTATGGCAGAAAGTCTAATTTAAATCAATAACATCTAGTACCAATGATAGCTATTGAAATGGACGGATTGTTGAGAAATCCTTGTGTCTAAAAAGGCAATGTGACTTTCTATATATGATTTTCTACCATATGGCTTGCCAAATTGCCTCCGGTACTATTACATACTAATGATGGTTAAAATAAAATAGTCTTAGTCACACTTTTCTTTGATTCTCTCCTTCATCTTTGAACAATATTCATCTTTACCAGTAAAGAAAGAAAAAAAAAATCTATTCTCAGTTCCTTTTTGGAACTCTTTAGGAAAAACCAGATGGAGAAAGCCGGTTTTACCTGAGTAACTTTTCATTTTCTCATTTTCTAACCTACATATTCAGTTTTTCTCCCTCTTTTAGTAAAACTATATATTTGCTTTATTTACTCTTTATTTTTGGAGCACTTATCATGTGTTCTGTGCTGAGGA
This sequence comes from Equus przewalskii, assembly GCF_037783145.1. NCBI lineage: Eukaryota > Metazoa > Chordata > Mammalia > Perissodactyla > Equidae > Equus > Equus przewalskii. Next base: position 42,856,718 of record NC_091833.1, read on the forward strand.
TAACAAGCAAGTTTGCTATGTTTGGTTCTCACATCGCATTTATTATAATTAACTTTGGTTCATTCTCAGTTAAATGGAGGAAAGCAGAGATTAGATACAGGCAAACCCTTTGCACTTTTCTAATCATGTGGCCACTAGGAAGTACTTCACTTTCCTCATTTCTTTTTACGATTATGTCAGATACCCTGGTTCAAATACTATGTATCTTCCAGGAGGCCTTAGAAATGTTCAGTTCAAGACCCTAGAAGGTCATGGAAACCGTAACTGACCAGTCGCAGGACAAAAATCAAAAGAATTTTCTTGGTGAGGTACAGATATTCCAACACTCCTTAATCATAATAAAGTCATGTTGATTCTATTGATTTCTGTATTATTCTCACGTATAAAAGATCAATATTTGTGTAAAATGGAAAGATAATGCAACATTATGATTAGCTTGCATCTAGTATATATTTGCCACCTTCAAGAAAAAGGGAAATCATAAAAGTGTTTGCATGTGTTTACCATCAGAGACCTCATTTTTTTAGATAACAATTCAAGTCAAATTTTTTATATGTTAAAAAACAATTTCTTTTAAACAATGAATTAAACAGCTTCTGAATCCTGGCCAAAGAAACTGGTCTTACCTTAAGAATTTATATTCACTATTATTCAACTATTTTTACAAAATCATGCTGTGACACATGCTTGTTAACGTTGACTTACACTTCCAAGAGTCCTTATCCAAAATTGCTGTGAAGACGAACAAATGCAGTGAGTTTTGCCTGCACGTCTCTGTTCAAACACTAATCATCAACCCCTGGCTGAACCAATCTACAGTGAATATAGCACAAATTGAAAGAGCAAAGAAAAATTTAAATAAAACTCTACAAGATCCCACTTGAACAAAATATCTGTGAACCAAATTTTACTGCATGTATTGAAGCCCAAATGCTTTGCTTCCTAAAAAAATATTGTACACAAATATTCTGACCGGAATGTTTTCCCCCAATTCGACTACGTCTATATAACACAATTATACTTGATCATCTTTGAAATGCTGGAACAGTTAATGATACTAAAAACACTTGATATTTGAATAACTGAGCTGAATTGCTTAGAATATCAATGAAGAAGAAAAAACTTTACCTAAATATCCATGTAATCATTGAGATGCTATTGTGGGTGGATACAAAATCACAGTTTCTAGTTTTTATTATCAAGCTCTGATAAATAAATAACGATATACTTCCATTTGTAGTAGAGTGTTTTTAAAGATGGTATGTAATGAATCAAGTAACAATAACAGCTGTTTTCATATCCTCAAACTATCCTATGTTTAAATAAAGATTTCCTAAATAAATATACTATTTTGCAGGCATGCACATAGGTTAATTTATAAAAAAAGAGGCAGTCTTGAATCAGAATATGATTGACTAAGGAAGGTAATTATCTCTCTATTTATCTATCTAAATGCTGCTAGTTGTTTCATCTTAGCACTTTTCCATAGTGTATCCCTAATTATAGCTGCAAAGAGAGAACAATTTACTCAGCAAACAAAGACTATAATTCTACAGGACAGAATGGAGCGGCAGGTTGACATCTGTGAATTATGCAAATAGTAGAGTAGAAAACAACTAGGCCCTAATAAGCAACTCCTATTCAGAGAGAAGAGGGGAGTGGGAGAAAGCCTCTTCTCAGACGGTTATTAAAGTTGGGAGGGCACTTATTCCCAGGGTGCATCTCAGGGAGGACTAGTTTGTTTTGGCTTGCCTCCTCAAGTGGAAATTTAAGTGTGAATTAAAAAATGGCATGCTGAGTTTGAGGAGCGGCTGCTTCTCTCTTTGCCAGAGAGCAGCACTGAGTAGAGGGCAACGTGTCATTGATTTTGAAGCTCCAATGTGCTTTTTATACCCTTATGGTGAATAGTAAGTAGTTTAATGCTGTTTACGATAGAAACTTTATGAATAATGTTAATAAGTAAAGTGTTAGCACCCCTGCTCCTTTAACTTGACAGAATGTTGCCACCTGCTCCTTAATAGTTTTGATTAACACAAATAAAGTCCTAGAAAGGAATGAAAAGAGCAAATTTATTCTCAAAGGAAACGTCTACACACATGTAAGGTTATTGTGCCTATGACAAATTTTTTCTAAATTAGCTAATACGTGTAAGACTCAGAGCATTTTAAAGATTTGAAAGGTTTCATACTAATAAAATCTTTATGACAAGTGCTACGTTTCATACTAAAATTTGACAAAATAGAATGCAATAGGGTTATTGGGAAATGGGGCAGTTCAAAGTGGATAAGTAGTCTGAACAAGAAGGATAGGCAAGCAACCCTCCTAGCAACTCACGCCTGCACTACAATGCAGCAAACTCAATTTATAGACTCAATTTAAACCAGGTAACGTTTGAATTTTCCACTGATGACTTGCAATAAGAGTAATGCTTAGTGAGCTTCTGTAATCACTGAATAAAAATCATGACTAAGCTTTTGGAACAACGGATTCAAATCTAAATGACATTTCTGAACGGTAAGACACAAATGGAATGTTTTCTGTAGAGATATGTGAGAAAAATCAAGCCGTTAGCATAAGACAGGAGATGAAGGAGAAGAAAGGGAGGAGTAGGGAGGACATGACTACTGTTTGGAGGACCTGATATGTGCCAAGCGCTGAGGACTTCTGTGTAATATTTCCAGTCCTCATGATAGCACTGCAAGGTAAGCACGATAGCCCCCTTTTTAACAGAATAGTAAAGGGTGACTCAGGATGGAGGTTATTACCCCCAAAATCACACAGCCAGAAAGGACAACTATCCACTTCAGTTGAGTCTGACCTCGGCATAGTTGAGAGTTTAGCTGCCTATGCTCTAAGAAGAATTCAGCTCTTTTTCCTCAGCACAATTGAATGAATAAATAAGGAATCATCCAAGGCCAAAATAGTGAAACCGTGTTTCTAATATCTAGACCTCTCAGAATTTTATTTTTGTAGAGCTCTTGTTTCTAATCTCAACATTTCAGAAAGATATAGGAAATCACATAAAGGGTTAAGAAGAATATCAAAAGACGGTGAGAGAACTGACAAAGAATTTTTGAAGGTAAATTTAAATCACAAGAAATATGTCACCTCCACAAAACCTGACTGAGTTCACAACGTGCTTTCATACTGGTAGCAAACTCCGGTTCTTTGGCTCCAAAATACGCGATATTCCACATGACTTCTACGCTTTGTCTAAGGGAAGCTAAAGGATTTTACAGGGTATCAGTGAAGAAGAAACTCTCCACTTCTTGGAATCTAGATATACCCCAAGGAAGTGATGAGCTATTCACTCTGCAACACGGCAGTCTGTACGGATGGTGATGGAGAAACTCTGTGAGCACCGTTGGCAACGTACTCTGAGTCCCTAATGGAAGCAAACTATATACTTTCTAAAGTGACAGTATCACTCTAATAATGTACAGATAAAGTGTTCCAGTGAGATATAACAGCTCAAACTCACCAGAAACATTATTAAAATAATTGCTCCCTCTTAATTTTTTCTTCTCTTTTAGGCAAAGAGCTACTTTACGTGGAAGTAGATTTTTAAAAAGAAGCTAACGCAAACTACAGCAGGACACAGAAACTACAAAGGCAGTGTTCTCCCTCTTTAATAATTCTAATGTATGACTGCTGAAATAACACTGCTCCTGGAAAGCTGCCTTCTAATAGAACATTTGTGGATAATTGAACTCCTGCCTATTGTTCAAAAGATCATGAGTTTTGACCGGGCTCTTTTTCTTTTGGTAAATTATTCAGCTTGACTATTTATTGGCCCATCGAAAGAAAAGTATGGTATGAACTGTCTTTGTTGCTCTTCAGTGTTTCCTAATTTGATTGTGTTCTTTTTTGTGCATAACCTCAGCAGAAAATTTCCATATCTCTTTCTCAAATTCCAGTACAGAGACCTCTCATCTTTGCTCTTTACTGTATAGATACATCCACTTCATGGATCAAATAGACATGAATTAAGCCAATGAGAAAAGTTATAATACTGATTTAACAGAGAGTTTTGGTTGAATTTCTATTTCAAGCCTGATCAGATCATCGTTTTTATTAATATTTGGGGGCATTTCTTAAAAGGAATCTATAGCAGGAAGAGTGGGGCTAGTTTTGAAGGAACTCCTAGTATTAGATTGTCTAGAGTCACTTATATGACAACAGAATGGCAAAATCTGTATTCCACACCTCTGGTTCTACTAAAGTGGGATTTGCACAGTATCTACATGCTCTACTGTAGTCAATAGATCAATAGACTCAACTCTGAACAAAATTTGGCTCCAAACTGGCAAGTTCCACTACTCCTGATTGTCTTACTGTCTAACTTTGCTGGCCTCCCATTACTATTTCCTGTGTCTGATACTGGCTGAAGTAAAATTACTTAAGTCAAGAGTGAGAGGGGATGAGAAAACAAAGGGTGGCTGAATTTGTGAAAATATTTTCCACATGCAGCTCTCATTTTCTTCTGACCATTGTAATCCTTACACCTAGCTATCTACATAAAACTGAAGGTGTCTTTATTCTTTCAGATGAGGTAGAGTAGTCTCTTCAAAATTTTGCCTTTTTTCTCAATGAATAGCTCCCTTCTGATACATAATAGTTTCTCTTCTGGTACATAAACCAGAAATTTCCATTTATTGATCACCTTGGGTATACCTGGAACTCTGCTAGACATTACTTTATTTCCTCATTTAATTTTTACAACAGCCATATGGGTCAACTTTATTACAGATGAAGTAGTGACATAGAGTCAAGCCACTTTGTCAAGGTACCATTTCTCATAGATGGCTAGCCCATGATTTGAACCCAGATTTAAATAACACCAAAGCTCAGACTCTAATTTATTTCCATGTCACATAAAGGCAGGGTCACTTTAAGACCAAGTGATACTGGACAGGAAGCATTAGATTCTAAATGGCTTGTCAATACATGAGATGCTACTGATCCCATTCATCTAATAGGTATTGACTTCCATGATAACACAAAGGTCACCAATGTGCCAACCTACTACTTCTAGTTCCCTAGCCCTTATTTGTCACATAGTCCAATCTCACTCTCCTGGTCTCTGGTTTAGTCTTCTGTCTCTCTCCTTGTCTATATCTACTGATCTGGTGCCGTTCCTGACTTCATTCAGTTTTGCCTCTCAGGGTCTGTTAATCCCAAGCCCTCGGCTACTTGGATTCCTCTTGACTACTCATCACAAATAGCTGTGAATTCCCAACAACTTGTGCACATGCTGCCCTGGCATTTTAACTGTTGGCTTTGACTCATCAAGGCCTGATACTCACCAATCAACATGAAATTTCCATCTAGACTCGACAAGTGTGAGTCAGTGACATTGCAAATATAACCCACAGTGTGTTTCTTGGCCTATGGTTGACAACATTTTATTTTAAAATCCTCAAAACCTAATATTGTAGATACTTCAGTTCATCTGAAAACCAGCCTCAGATGATGGAAAAATACATGTTGAACAGCTGTAATTTTGTTCCCAGACTTTCTCGTTTCTGCTGGAGACTTGCCTCTTCCTCCTTGCTGCCTCTACATCGTGAACTTCTGCACTGATAGATCCTATGGGCTTCTGATTCTGAGTTGGTTTACTAACCTTCCTCTGTTCTCCTGACATCCCTGGCTTGGACTAACCAATGTAATTCTCATTTCTGCTGGGTCTAACCTCACTTTCTATTCTGGTTGTCTATTGCCATGTAACAAAGTACTTCAACAATTTGACCCTTAAAAGCAACCACTTTGTTTTTCTTGTTTGGCTAGTGATTCCACTGTTCCTCAAGACATCATGGTCACTTGTTGGCTTTCAGCTAGCAAATGGCCTATCGGGAGGGTTCAAGATGGCCTTCACTCACATATCTGTTGGCTTTGCAGGTTTGGCTGGAAGGCTGATCCCAGCTGGGACTGGTGATCAGAGTGCCTGGCCATACGCTCTCTATCAGGGGCTGCTCAGTGTATTTGAACTTCTTAAATGGAGGATTGCAACTCTCAGAGAGAAGGTTCCAAGAGACAAAAAGCAAAACCTGCCTTTTCTTCCATCTTGGAAGCTGAAACTGCACAGCGTCATTTCTGCTGCTTTCTGTTGGTCAGAGCAGTCATAAGGCCACCAGATTCTAGGGGAAGGAATTTAAACCCCACTTCTCATGGGAGTAGGATCACAGAACTTTTGGCTGTCTTTAATCTGCCTTACTTCCTAGTCCCTATGTGTGTTCCCCTCCGAATTTTAGTCTTTTTGTTTCTACTCTAAGCCTGAAAATCTCAATTCGGTTTATAGAAATTGATAAAATCCCTTGGTTCTAGTTTAATTCCATTCATTCATTTATTAATGCATCTTTTTCGTCAGCTATTACATGATTGAGTATTACTATAAGCAATGATCTTCTTGAAGGCAGTACAAAAAGTAATTCTGAAAATATAGACTTTTTGCCTGGCTTGCATCCTGCCACCACTATTTATAAATTGTGAAATCTTGATCAACTGACTGAACTTGAGCCTCAACTTCCTCTTTTCTAAAAGATCAAAATGCCTACATTATGTGGATATTGCAAAACATTAAGTGAAATAATGTATAAAAAATACTAAGCATATTGTCTTGCACTCAAAAGCAGCCTAGCGAAAAAGAATAGTAGCTGTGATTAATAACTATCACTATCATTTACTGTGTAAACCTGAACTAGCCATTCAATATTTCCGGGACGCCTTGTCTATATAGATTTTTATTCCATGTAATTAAGAAACTTTAATTTTTTTGTTATACTTATGGTTATGGTTTATTACAGTGAAAGGATACAGATCAAAGTCAGCAACAGGAAAAGACACACAGAGAAAAGTCCAAGAGAAACCAGGCACAAGCTTGCAGATGTCTCCTCCCAATGGAGTAATGTGAGGACACATTATTAAGATGAATTTTTCTGGACAGTCTAGTACAGCATGGACCAAAGCCTTTGGTGTACAGAAACATTCTTATCAGGCAGAACATTCCAAGGGTTCAGAAGTGACCTCCTGGGAGGGTGAAGACAGGCCTGTCTTCAAGATGTGCAGGGTCTGAGCAGCCGGGGCCTGCTGAGATTACCTTTTCCTAACACGTACTACCACAAGGTGTTAATAAGAGAGGAAACTGAGTGCAGGGCATACGGGAACTCGGTACATTGTTCTCAAATTTTCTGTAAATCTAAAATCGTTCTAAAAATTAAAGTCTATTAAAGAATCAAAAGCTAATAGGAACAACATGTTATATAAGCTGATAAATATTCAGGTTAAAAATATTTTAACACTTGTTTTCAAGTTATTTTATCTAATTGAGATTATATCATAAGAGATGCTGTTGCACTGCTTTGGTCTAGTACCTTTAAAATTTCTACCGTTTTTGTGTTTGTAAGGAAAAGACTGAATTTTTCTCATCAACACTAGCTTTTATCATTCATAATAGCCAAAAACATGGAAAAACTCCAAATGACCATCAACTGATGAACAGATAAATAAAATGGAATATTACTCAGCCATAAAAAGGAATATAGGACTGATATATGCTACAGCAAATCTTGAAAACATTATGCTAAGTGAAAGCAGACACAAAAGAGCACATACTGTGTGATTTATATGAAATATCCAGGATAGACAAACCCAGAGACGGAGAGTAGATTAGTACTTTCCAGAGGATGAAGAGTCTGGAAAATGGGGAGTGAATGATTTAGGGTGTGGGTTTTCTCTTTGGTGTGATGAAAATGTTCTGGAATTAGATAGTGGCAATGGCTGCACAACTTTGTAAATGTACTAGAAACCACTGAGTTGTGCTCTTTAAAAGGATAAATTTTGTGGCATGTGATTTATATTTCAACTTTTTAAAACTAGGTCTTCCTCACAAGTGAATTATCAGATTAAATATCACTAACAAGTGCTTTGTGCTTTATACGGTGTTCTAACGTGGGTAAAATGGACTGATTGGCATAGTATGTCAGACAGGAAGTAGAACCCAACTGCCAGACTTCTACACTGCTCTGATTTATAGTTTGATAAGTAGCTTTTTTATTAATTTATTGCTTGACCTAATTGAAAACCACAGGGGTTTTTGTTTTTGTTAGTTTTTTTTTGCATCATTACAGAATTATGTGCAACCAGTGATAGGACTGTAGTTCCTGAATGTGCACACAAGCCTGGACATTTTTTAATGTTGAAAACTCCCTGCCTTAATGAAATTTGATAACGTATATTGTGACAAATCCACTGTATTCCTCTAACAGAGTGAGATTGGATTTTTTCCTGAAATGAAGTACCTGTGTAGCTTGGATTAGTGATGGTTTTGTTTCTAGTCAATTATTTGTATATTTGTATAATTGTATAATTATTTGTATATTAATTTTTACTGGTATTAAAAGAATCCATAATATAAACAAACTTTTTAAATGATTTCTGTATATTGTATACAGAACATAGCTTTAATTGAGCAGCTTATCTTGCACTTGAAAGTTTATGGAAATACAAGTATTTCAAAAATAAAAAGGTAGAAAAATTCTTTGTTCAAACAATGTGATTATTTTGATTCACTTATGAAATATCTTTTTCTTTTTAATGGAAGCGATTCAATCAAGCTACCTTTGAACTGAAGCTGCATAACATATTAGCTAGCAATATCACTGATTTATAGACAAACCGATCCTTATCTCTGCTTTCTGAATTGAGAATTCTGAGGTTATCTTGTTTAAATTGTTTAGAGGAAGATATGGAGCCTTCACATACTTGTACATAAGTTCCTGTCTTCACAGGCCTCTAAGCTTTTGGTTTTCTGTTGAGTTCTTAGAAAGTATCTAGCTTTTATTTGTAGAAGTAGATACTGTATAGAAAATGCTTTAACGTTTTTTTTTAAATTGAGATATAATTGACATATAACATGGTATTAGTTTCAGGTATACAACATAATGATTCTATATAGGTATATATTATGAAATGATCACTGCAGTAAGCCTGTCACCAGGCAGAATTACAATTTTTTTTCTTGTAATGGGTCTTAACATTTCTCTATTGATTCTGTTGGTGTTTTCTGTGAACTGTGTCTTAAATCACAGGTAAATTCTGATTTCTGATTTCAGTAAGTCTATGTCAGAAGAGTAAGATAGGCCAAACATCACACTCAGGATTTTGGTCATTAGTCAGATATAACCAAGTAGAAATGTTTTCACCAAGCCATTACTGGCTAATTGACATGGTATTTGACTGTAGAGAAAACCAAACCTGGATGATGCAAGTTAGCTTTTCCTTTGAAAAAGCTATCTGTGAATAATCAGTTCTAGCCAAGGTGGATTTTAGGTTCAACTTTTTATTAGCATCACCTTCTCTGTTAACTCCTTTGATGTCACCGTATCTGTTCATTCATTTTTGAGTCTGAAATTTACCTAGTTTTTAAAAATATAGACCCCATTTGGTACAAATGGATTCTCAAATAAGAGTAGTGTTAACTTGAAGCTTAAAGCAAAATGCAGATTTTTCCCTAGATTTTAACATTGGTTGGATTTTTCTTTCCAATTGGTACACTAAAAATATTACCAAAAAATACAACATGAAAAAATGCCCTTGTCCATCTCCCTCTGCTGTGTTATATACCATGTTTCATTGGAAAAATGGTCAAAGTCAACTGGCTTCAACATTGGTTTTGCATATGCATGATAACAGACTGTGTTGTTGGTTAAGTCAAGTAAACTGTTGTAAGCTACACAGTGGTGGGCGTCTTAATACCTTGGTGTCACTTGAAATTTCCTCTCTACCTGAGGATAGTCACTTTACACACAAACCCCTGCAGGGTGGAGCAGGAATCAAAGAACTATTTTTCCTTTAAATAAGAGTATTTACTAAAGTAATATAAAGGAAAATCAAATACAATTATTATAGCAAATAACTTGGGAAGTTAAATAATTCCCTGTTTTTCCTGTTTTAGACTCATATAAACTTAATCTGTAAGATATTCACACTGTTTAAGTAATTAAACAAGAAAAACATCAGACTATGGTGGCTCCAATGCCTTGGTAGCCTGCATAAGCAAACCAGAAACTTAACCCAGAGTCAATGTACTCAAGTCAAGAAAATGAAACTTAAGAACAACCAATCACATGGGGCCAGCCCTGTGGCCTAGTGGTTGTGTTCAGTGTGCTGCAATTTGGAAACCCGGGTTCAGTTCCCAGGCATGGACCTACACCACTTATCAGCAGCCATGCTGTGGCAGTGACCCACACACAAAATAAGAGGAAGATTGGCACAGATGTTAGCTCAGGGTGAATCCTCCTCAGCAAAAATAAGTAAAGAACAACCAATCACAAACAGCCAACTAGGCTTTCCCAAAAGGCAACTGCTTAAGCTATAGCCTGTCAAATAATTTCCTTGCTTTGCTTTTTAATAAAACCCTCTACCCTAGCTCCTGTCAGTGGAGTACTCCTAACCACCTTTGGTTTGGCACTGCCTGATTGTGTGATCAAATAAACTCTTGAAAATTTTAATGTGACTCAGTTTATCTTTTAACAACACTAAATGATGAACTGTCTAGTATCTTTCGATGCAACAACATACAACTGAATGTAACATCTCTTTCAATTGAGTGTACATCTCTCAATAATCTCTTTTAGCAATCTTTTAATCATCTCAATTTCTTTCAATAAAAGTTTACAAGCCTTTTGTTTTATGAGTTTTATTCTCCCTTAACGAAATTGGTCACACAGTGTCCTCAAGTTGACCATGAATGGTGCTTTGAAGGACTAAAAATAATTTACATACAGTCTTCCTTTAACTGATGGACTTAAACTTGATCCACTGATTTGTACCACGAACTTCAAAAGGTAGATTATTGTTGTAGACATGATGGCCTAATTCTTCCAGTGGTGGCTCTGGATCAGTTGTAGCAAACTGGGCTGCATCATCAATTTCTTTCCTCACTCCAACATCAATTTCTTTCAATTCTTCAATACTGGAAAGCTTGTTGTTCAACATTTTATCTTTGAGAAGCATAATGGGATCACTCTTACTTCTTATGTTCTGAATTTCCTCTCTGGTACGATAACTGATTCCAGGATCACTCATGCTATGCCCATGATAACGGTATGTCTGCAGCTCCATCACTATGGGTCCCTTTCCAGATCTACAGTAGTCAGCTGCAAACTTAGTTGCCTCTCGAACACATAGGACATCCATTCCATCTACCCTTAGTCCAGGGATAAAATTAACTCTCTTGTAGTAGTCAGTGCTGGCTGATGCTCTCTCAATAGCTGTTCCCATTCCATAGCGATTATTCTCACAGATGAAAATACAAGGTAATTTCCACAAAGCTGCCATATTATAAGCTTCAAATATCTGACCCTGATTAGCAGCACCATCCCCATACAGAGTCAAACAGACCTCATTGCTTCCCTTATATTTACAGGCCAGAGCAACACCAGCTCCCAGGGGTACCTGAGCACCAACAATGCCGTTGCCCCCATAGAAGTTCCTGCCGTACATATGCATCGATCCTCCTTTTCCTTTAGCACAACCTCCTCTTCGTCCAGTCAGCTCTGCAAGAATTGATTGCACAGAAAGTCCGTAAGCGTAGCATAAGCCGTGAGCCCGATAGGCTGTGATCGCGTGATCGGAGGGATTTGCCCCGGCCTTAAGGCCCACATAACAAGCTTCCTGACCATCACACAAGTGGCAGAAACCACGAATAAATTTCTGTTTATACAGCTGATCTGCCTTCAATTCCATTCGGCGAACAGTCTGCATCATCCTGTAGTACTGGAGCCCATCCTCCCGGGTGAGCACTGCTGTGACAGGCGGACCCTCTTCCAACCGATGAAGATCACATTTCTTAATTTCAAATGTGGCATCATTTGAATAGTTACAGGACGCCACCAGCACTCTGCTAGCGGGCTTCTGGGCCCCTCCTCCCAACACGCGGGAGACGGCGGCAGCGAGCATCTTCTTCATGGAGTGAAGTACAGGGCAGCCGCAACCGCCAACAACCCAAACTGCCAGGGCGACCCCGCCGACCTTCTGCGTGTCCCTCGGGCTGAACGCACGCGGCGCCACAATGGGGGCGTTGGTGACAGAGGCCACGTCATGCCGCTGCATCACAGGCCGCCAGCCTGCATTAATTGATTCTTACAGTGCTTTCCAGCTGTAAAATTAAAATACAGGTTGTTTCTTTTGCTGGAAGACTTGGCTGAACTATATACCCTGATCTAAATTAGCGCCATCACCATCTCAAGTCCCTTTTCCCGACCAAACGCTAGAGCGGCGCTTCTGAAGCTGGATCAGTGGGACTGAGGAACAGACAGAGTCCCAAAGGCACACAGCAGTTCTGATGGGTTAGGCCCAAGAAAATCTTACCAATATTTCTTTGAAGTCTTTTTTTTTTTTAATATGAATAAATGTTTTATCATACTTCATAGTATTCATTTATTTTAGTGTAAAAAATTATTTGTAGTTTAAATATTTAACTTAAACGAAACAAAATGCTTTTTAAAGTAAAGTTGGTGCTCCAGAAAAATATGCCACATTTGTCTTCTGGCTTCTAGGGTCTGTGTCACCTGAGGCGGGTGGCAGGGCAGGTGATAGTATACAAACGCCAGGCTGAGAATAACAGTCTAAAGCCAGTAGTAAGCTTTCCCTGGGGTGGGGAATTGGAGGCTGGGCCGAGACACAGACTGCAGTAACAGCTAAGTTTTTGCTATGGCACCTTTCCTTACGCCTTCTTATAATCCTGAATCCTGTCCAGTTTTATCCCTCTTTTCTGATTAATTTGCTTTTTAAAAAATCTTTTCCTATAATATCTTCATAGGATTTCCATAGGGTTTCTAAAGAAAACATCAAGATTCGGGTGGCTTTGGTTTTTGCTTTTATATCAATCTAAATGGAACCAGTCGTAGTTGGAGAAATCGAGAAGCATGTTCTGATAATACCTCTTTATATAGTAAACGTTAGGAAGTGTGTCTTCTTATAAAGTGACCCATTAAACAATATACAATTTGGACTGAAAGAGAGCAATAGAGTTTGCTTAAACTGCTGGTAAGAGTTCAACCCTGGGACACGAAAAGACCGAGGGCTAGGGTTACAAAGATCGCTTATCATTTTCCTATTTTGTGCTTTTCCTGGGAAGGTGATTTTCTACCCCAATAAGCCAACCCTGATCAGCAATCCTGTTCTGTTTAGACCACTAGCAATTCATCTTAACGCACGCTCTGTTGTATACCCATTGCCTGTTTGTAAATAAACGTACAAATAAAATACTACAAAATCCCTGTTTATAAATAAATTTTTACCCACATTTCCCTATGACGTGTTCAAAGCAGCTGCCTTCTTATATCTAGTTGCGAGTGTTATTTTGGACTCTTCTTTTGATATTCAGGCAGGAAGAAGAAAATAGCTTGTTAAAAAGTTATGATATCTCTTAAAACTCGATCCTCCTCCCGCCTCCCAACCCAGCCATCATAATAGGCCTCATCTTTTCACTGAGTTTAAAATTTCACTGTTGGAGCCCATGGTCTGGCTGTGGTGTTTGCACCCTCTTTGATAGTTAGCCTGTCTCTGCTGTTCTCTTTCATTCCTGCAGGTACTGGAGGTCTCCAGGGAGCGATATCTCCATGAGAATGAGAAAAATGACACTGCAGGATGGAACAGTAGTGTTAATGGGTCACTGACTGACAGCTGAGCCTTCCCTCAGAGGTATCAGCCAGGCTAGCACTGCCAGCAACACAAGAGCTATACAGTAAAGTGTGCCAATTTAATCTTGTCACATGGAGCCTGGGCTGCAAAGATAGAGTTCCCCTTAAAAGCCCAGTGTGACAAGGCTGAATCCCACTCGTGCCAGAGGAGAACATGCAAAGATGTTAATTGGAAAATACCCATGCTACAGGTCGCCACAGAAGATGGCCCTTTTTTGCAACAAGCTGTAGTTAAGATAATAAATAATCAAATGTGAACCTTCTGGGGACCTCTTGGATGTCAGTTACTCGACTATCCTAAATTCAGCTTGAAGATAGACAGACAAAATCATCTTTGCAGAATATGATACCAAAGTATTTCCATTAAACTGATTAGTCCTGATGGTGATTTCTTAAACTACAGTTTTTTGCAATAACATTTTTATTGTTACGTTCCTAATCCCATTCACATTTTCAAAATAAAAGCGAAATTTCCAGATATCAGTGTGAAAGTTTAAAACTCACCACAGAGCTCCTGCACTGTTGAGCTCTCCTCTGCTCCACCCCTAGCTGGCCGGGATTCAAGCTATGCACAGACAATAGAGCCCATGCTGCTGTCCTTCTCTTCAAGTGATTTATTTTTTGTCTTGTCATTGTTCAATAACATGTTTATTACCAAACAGAACTAAGAGCCATATACATGCTCACCACTGAAATGTTGTTTGCAATTAAAATCCCCATAAATTCTAAGTATTTAATTAACATCAAATCTCACTTTCAATCTATTTGAAATTAAAGGAAATAGATGAGCACTTTTATAAGGCCAATGGTACACTTTACATTTAATTAATAAAAAAACCTAATAAAAGAGGAGGCTGTGATGACAGCGGCAGTCATTCATGTCACTGTGTCAGAAATGCACATTTCATTTCTAGTGGTTGATCCCACAGGGTCATTTCTGAATTTATCTTAAAAGTGTCACCCACGTTGTATCAATTGCACATAAAATATTCTTAAATAAGTGACAAAGAAATGTAAAAAAAAGAACAGCATGTTTGAAGGCTATTTAAATTCCTCCAGTAATAATTGCACTTTTTCACCAAATGTTAAGAAAACAAAGCTGTTAAAAAGTGAATATGTCCTAGATAAATAATATTAAATCTCATTAAATGATTAGTTGCAATGTATTTTTTTCATAGCTCTAAGATTTGCCAATTAAGAGTGATGAGTAAGAACTTGGTGAAAAAAATTAAGAGTTATATATAACCCAGAGAAGAATTTTTCCCACTTGGTCTATTACTTATCTCCCTTGGAGAAAGGGAAAATGTCAGTACTATATATTCTGCAAAATAATGACAATTAAGCAAGGTTCCTCTCTAATGTTATAACAAGGGAAGTTATTTCAGAACAGTTCAAAGCCCTTGGCAAATAATATTTTTTTTCTTCTCCTAATGTTATAACAAGGGAAGTTATTTCAGAACAGTTCAAAGCCCTTGGCAAATAATATTTTTTTTCTTCTCCTAACCCCCATCATAATCATGAAGTATCATTAAATAAAAATTCAGGACAAATTAGCATGAAGAGAAGACTTGCTTGCAAATTAGAGGTAAAGTGAACATGTTCCTCTTCCACCCGGATAATAATGATGTAAGGAAAGGAAAGATGTTATGGGTTAATTTTTCATAGTGATGATAGAGCCACCATATTCCTCCTGCTGGATGCCGTCATCTGAGTCAACATGCCTCCAATACCCAAGGCCCTAGTCCCAGAGTTTGGGACCAAGGTCTAAAAGATAATGATAAAAAAGATCATAATACAAAACAGTAAAACTTTCCAAACATTTTAATAAGCTCCCTATAATGAGAGATGTAATTGAATGTGGCCAGATAAGAAATAAAAATTTATGTATAATCTGCTGTCAAGATTTACTATGGTTGGTGTCTCAACCAGTAGAGGATCAGCAGAGGAGCCAAGAGTGGTGAACTAATTTCTGCTCAGTCTTTTGAGTTGTTTTGTAAAATCCAAATCCATTCACAATGAAAATCATCAATGCAATACATGTTTCTAATGAATCGAAGCAAATTCAAGAAAGCCCAAGTCAGAGTTAGGTCTATTTGCATTTCCTCCAAAAATTATTATCACCTTTCTTGGGAAAGTGTTTTGTTCAGCAGATTTTAATTCTTGCATACTTAAGAACCCATATTTCAAATTTTTATTGTTTAAATAAGCACACATTTATCCCTAATAACCTTGATTTTAATTCAATGAAGCATGTATTAAGTATGATAGTAAAAATAAACTCTACATATTCAATAGTGAAATGAAGCCTTCTCTCCTCCGTACAGTCTTTTGTAATATATTAGTTTCTCTTAACTGTACCATTTTATGATGTTTTCTTTATAAACGCCCTGCGTCAACTCTTCCTTCTAACAACTCTGGGTAGACTATTACCTTTTTCTAGTGTCAGTATTTGACAATAATATGTGCACATTTACTTCCTTTAGCTTTGCTTCTTTGGAGAAGACTTGAGTGACTCAACTAAGTTTACAGAGAGACAAAGGACTATTGGCAAAATTCCAGAGCACTGCTGCCCCCTAGAAGGACGTTTGAGCAGTACATTTGATCATTACAGAGAAATCTTGGGAAAAAAGAGACTCTCAGGAAGAAGGAAACCCTTGCACCCCACTTTAACGACCTACTGCTGGCCACACCTCCATTTTCTTTGTCCTGTCTTGTATCTAAGCTTGGGCACCGTGTTGCCTGTCACATCCTACTCTTAGATCCTAATAGATCACATGGTTCTCTCAGGAGATTCCTGTAAATATGTACAGACGTACAAGCAAAATTTTCTTGGTAGTCTAATATTTTTAAATGATACAGATGAAATTTTCAGCTGTTGTATGCATTAATTTGAAATTTAAGGCACTGTCGTAAATATTGCCCAGGTACGTAAAATATTCTTGCATCTCTTTGCTAGAGAAACAAAGTTCAGGAAATTTGCTCATTTGAGCCTCACAGCGGCAGGTAAGGCGGTTTCTATCATTCTGAATTTCTAAGTGCAGAAACTGAGGCCAAGAGAGTTTAAGTGAAAGGCAAAAATTGTAAAGCTAATAAAAAAAAGTGTACTATTTATTCTTCACTTATTCAGCACATATAATGAAGTGCCTTCTTTCTATATGTCATGTCCCCTTTATGTTCTAAGTAGTAGAAAACAATGATGACATACAATTAGATTTCTCTCTACTTAATCCAGTTCATATGGAAGAGCTGTTCTGTGAGCTCTCCCAGATTTTCTGGCACTGCGTGTAGAAAAGGACACATCATCATTAAATGACAGAGGAAGCGACACATGAGCAGCTGTTATAGAGGCAATAAAACTAATGTATTACATTCCAGGCAATGGTTACAATGACAGTTTGTCTTTATTAGGATCAATGATGAACAAATTAAAAATAGAGTACTGTCAAACTGCAACATACAAAACAGAACAGTCTAATTTTGTAAAGTTGTGTCGTCTCCTTTAATTTGCTAGTACAGCAGAGCTGAAAAGGCACACTGGGAAATATGAAAATCAGGATCTCATAATTATGCAATACATTATGAATATGAATTCGCTTACTCCAAGCAACCTAAGACAATGCTGTAGATGTTTTATGGAGATTTTAACGCGTGAGAACCTTTCTGTTCCCACGGACCCACAGTGCATCCAGATTCTAAGATATTTCCATAGTACCCAACACTGTAAATCTAAAAGCCCACCATGGGAGAAGCCTCAGAGAGGTTTTTAAATAAGGGGCTGATAAACATCATCTACATTGGTAAATGAAGACAATGTGCAAGAAGAATTTTTAAGCTCAAACGTGTTAGACGCTCATCAGAAGCATTATGTTCAGAAAGCAAGATTCCTGGGGGATTGTCAGAGGAATTTAACAAGCTCCTGTCAGGGCCACCCGCTGCCTATGCTCCTTCCATTCTCTCAGGCCAGGAGCACCGCAGTGAAATTTATGATGAATTTCTCCCAAAACTCTTAACTTTTATCTGCCTTTATCTAGCCCTCTTCCCACCTCATTTTATGATAAAAATCATCGTCTATTTATAAGAATGCATTACAAGTTTTAAAGGGATTTTCCATATTTTATGGAATTTTTCCCTATTATGTGGAAAATTACATGGAATGCATTGTACCCCCACTGATCCAAGGAGACACAGACCCAGTGAGGTTAATAGGCCCGGTAAACATTGGGCTTGTCCTCAGGTCATACACCTAATTCATGGAGAGCTAGTCTCATCTTCTGATCCAGCGCTCCTTGCCTGCACATACTACACTCCTCCCCCAATCTCAGCTGCCTGTCTCCTGGTGAATTTTTACATCTATCAGAGCCTCCTTCCCCCTAATCTCAGCGGAAGAGGAGTTCTCCTCTTATCTGGAAATCTAACCCCTCAGCTCTTGCCACAGAACCTGCTATGCACTCATAGTGAGACACTGCTCTCACTCACCCCCCTGCCCCTGCCTCTCCACCAGAGAATCATCAATTTTGTTTTCCTTTCATGCTCATATTTCTTCAACTCTGAAAGAAGATACCAGAGTCCTCATTGCCTCTTTTAGATCTCATCCTATATTATTCCTTTTATCTAGTCAAGCTCCACAAACGTGCAGCCTGTACACACAGTCTCCGTCTACTTTCCTCTAATTGCTTCCATATGCTTCTGCAATCTGTGTCATCAGCAATGAACTGAAATTTCTCACATCAAGGACTTGGGTAAATTTAATGACAACTTCGGTATTATCACTCTCTGGAACTCTCCACCACATAGCCTAAGTGTTTCTCCATGGATATCCCTTACCCCAGCTTCAAAAAAAATATCATGTTCTTATGCTGCTTATACCCCAAACTTCATTTCCTGATATGTCAACCTTGACCCAAAAAGTAAATGTGGGTCTAAAGTTTAATACTATGTGCTCTATCCTTGCCAGCTGAAATGATTACCCACAGAGTCCCATGTGATTTATTGGTTTAATTCTCACTAGTATGGAGCTGCCAACTATATTTGCAACATTAACTTCCCTTCACTGTCTCCAATATACCAGGAAAAAAGTGTATTTAAAAGCCCTCTAGGTATTTAAAACTGAAAAATTCTTTTAAAAAAAAAAGAAAAAAAGGTTTCCTACCTTCTACCATTTGAATAAAACTATCTTCTCTTCCCAATTTTCTTGTCATCATTAGAGACCTATCATCAGTTTATAAACTTAACATATACCTTGACTGCAGCATCTTTTAAAAAACCCTATACTGTAAATGCACAAAAGCACAAAAGTAAAATATTTAAATCACCCAAAGATAACTGATGTTAAATTTTTATTTATTTCCCTTTATTTTTTAAATGTCTGATATATTTAGGATCATATTATGAATTTTATATCTCTTGAGTTTTTTATTGTTACTATCATATTACAATTATTTTCAAAATAATCAAAAGCCATTTAAAAGATCACTTCAATGGCTGCCAAAAAAATTCTCCGTGATATGCATGTGCCACGACTAACTGAAATGAAGACTTGTGTTCTTACTGAGCTCACACCACGTTCCAGGCACTACATGTTAGTGAGATTCTTGATTTTTAAACTTTAGTTTACAATGTTTTAACACAACGTTTCCTGTCTTCACTGTGTCAGTCTCTCCCTTATGCTTCCACTCTTTGTTTGCACACATATGTGCATGTGTGCCTAGATAATTACTTCTTCTTTTCTTTTCAATGGTTTTATTCTTTTATATTTAGTCTTTGAGACATCCAGAAGTTACCGGATAATACAGAGCAGTGAAATTACAACTTTATTTTGTGCACGCAGTTATTTCGTGTATTGAGTAGTCGACATCTTTACTGTTTGGGGAGGTGACTTCATGTCTATATCTATATATCTACGTGTAGATCTACATCTCCATAAGCTAAAAATTTTGTTTCTAAGCTCTTTAGTTTTATTACCTATCAGTTAATTCTTATGTGAACACTTCTCAGTTTTAATTATTAGAGCATTATATAATCACTTATTTGACAGACCTAGCCTTTCTTATTACATTTCTTTTTCAAAATCCTTTAAGATTTTGTAGCCTATATACTATTTCATATGAAGATTAATTTTATTAAATTAAAAAATGCTTTGGAATTTGGATTAGAATTCCTTTAAACATATAAAATAAATTGGAGAGAACTCTGCCTTTACAATATTTTATTTAGTTTTGCCATCCTAGAATATGCATCTCTCAACTTATTCAGAACTTTACTCACTGACATAGTGTGGTTCTCCTTATGAATATCCTATCCTTTGTTTATAAGCTTGTTTCTCAGCTTGCATGATGGTGGTTTTAATAGACAATTCTTTATTGACTTCTTTCTATGTTCCAGGCACTTTCCTAAGTGTATTGCAAGTGATATTTCACTTAACTGTCACAACAATCCTATGACATAGATAAGATTGCCTTACTTATTTTTACTGATAAGAAAACTAACGCTTTAATAGTAAATATTTCCAGGAACCAAAAACCAGCAAGTGCTAGAAACTGGACTCAAATACAGATTTGTTTAACTCTAAACCTTCTTATGTTTCATCATTAATTATTAAGTTAGCTCTGAGACTAAAACACATATTTTGTTAAGGAAATATTCCAAATTTAATTGTTTACTATAATTTTAACAAATATGTCAAATTTTTAAAAATATTTTTTGATATTTATTGAGATAGTCATATCACATCTGTTTATTTGACTTATTAATATATTGGCACTCAAGTCCACCCCTATGGTGTGTGGTACCCCAGGAAAATATGCTTTTGTGCAGCTCCAAAATGCATTACAAAGTTCATGGGTACATGAGGGTAGTGATTTATCAATGATTTAGAATAAGGAGCAGGAGGGGTGACATCAGCATCATGGTGGAGTGAGCTTTCCCTGTAAACTGTCCCCGCTAAGATACAATGTAAGGACATTCATATTCCAACAGAGGACATCCACACAACACAAAAGACATTGAGAGACCCACGCAGTTGTATATCAGAAGGTGGAGGTGCTGTAGCACCTCCCCCCACAGAGGAAGTGGAACAAGGTAAGAGAAAGCTTCTTTTCCTCCCAAGGGTGATAACCCAGAGACCATATGCAGATCCGAGAGGAAAGGGGGAAGGGAGTGGCCCTCTGCAGGAATACCATTGCTCTCCAATGTCCCTCATAGGCCAGGTTAAAGCTCCACACAGAAGTGGCTAGCTATGGTGGGAGTGTCTTCATTAAGTTAACAGCCCAGGAGAGCAGATAATGAGGGCAGAGCAAGAAGCCCCTGAGATCACACAGGAGAAAGAAAGTGCACCTCAGCCCTGACTGGTGCCCCAGTTCAGCAGTGGAGAGCTGAATAGAAGATGAGCTGAATGCTGAACAGGCTCAAAATACACAGCTCTTGACCCCCAACAAGTGGCAGCAGGGAAAGTGGCAATCAAATACTACCACAAGGCTGAAGCACAAATCCACACCATCTAGCAGTATGAAAAAATATATTAAATCACCACATCAGAAGGAAAATGATGAGTACCCAGAATTCAGTCCTGAAGACAAAGGAATCTATAATCTAAATGAGAGAATTCAAAATAGCTATCGTGAAAAAACTGAACAAGTTAAAAGAAAGTGCAGATAGATTCAATGAATTCAGGAGCTACTTCACAAAAGAGATTGAAACTATAAAGAAGAACCAATTAGAAATATTGAAGATGAAAAACACAATGGGTGAGATAAAGAAGAATATGGACTCCTTGAACAATAGAGCTGATATTATGGAGAAACAAATCAGCAATATTGAGGACAGAAATATAGAAATGCTTCAGATGCCAAGGAGAGAAGACTAAGACTGAAAAGAAATGAAGAAATTCTCTGAGAAATATCTGACTCAATTAGGAAAGGCAACATAAGGATTATAGGTATTCCAGAGAGAGATGAGAAGGAGAATGGAGCAGAAAGCTTATTCAAAGAAATAATAACAGAGAAGTTCCCAAACCTGGGTAAGGAGCTGGAAATGCAAGTGAAGGAAGCCAATAGATTTCCTAACTATATCAATGTAAAAAGACCTACTATAAGGCATAGAGTAGTGAAGCTGGCAAAAGTAAATGACAGAGAAAAAACACTAAGGGCAGCAAGGCAGAAGAAAATAACTTACAAAGCCAAGAATACTCTGTCCAGTGAAAATATCCTTCAGATATGATGGAGAAATGATATAGATCTTCTTGACTGTGTAGTTCCCTAATACCATTTATTTCATTCTGGTTCTGTCATTACTCATGATGCTGCAACGTATATCCCTTCACCTGTGAACACTAGCTTCTCAGAGATTGTTACTCTGCTTTATTGATGATGACCACAAAATGCAAGTCTTATTCAGAGAATGCAGGTAAAATTAAAGCATCATTCTATTTCTGGTCATGTTCAAGTCTATTTATATAAATATAGAACATAAATGTAAACAACACATCTTGCAATCATGTTCTCTCTTGAGCAGTTTAGGCTATGATCACTGCATTTCTAGAATGTGATTTCTTTCCATGTAGATTGCATTTCTGTCTTCCACATATCAGCAGCAGCAGCAAGAGGGGCCGTGTGAGGAATGAGAAGAGCAGTCCTATTCTTGCAAGGAATGGCTGTTTTTCCTGTGGCACAGCTTAAGACCAACCAAGAAGAACACAATGTCACAACATCAATTACAGGCAAAAGAGGAAATCTGTAAGAAGGGCCTGATGGCATTATGAATCAACTGTCTCAAAGTCCTGGGAAGGAGCTGACATATGAGGAGGGCTACCTGACAGATGAAGTGTAGTTTGCAGATTAGGGGAGTGACCACCTCAGGTACAAGTGATGACTGATGCACAGGGCAAAGCATGCCTGCTGCCACCCTCACCACTCCTGGGTGCTGTATGCTGGAGGCAGCACCATGGTCACAACACAGATGTGCAACAGCCCATGCCTGCTTAAGGCTCAAACTCAAGGATTTGTGCTGCACTATGGGTAGCCAAAGCCCTCAATTTGTCCCATGTGAAAGAGAGTCATACAAAATCACCATATCAGCACAATCCTGGCAGCTCAGTCTTGCTTGATCCCACCATGCCCGTCAGCAGAAGTGATCCCCTTGCCAGGCCACTCACATAGAACTGATGCCCAGGCATGGGACCCTGGCACGATCGCATAGGCAGATCTCTTAGAGCTCCTCTGAAAATCTAGTCAACCTCATGATTGGGATAGAGGATCAGAGAGCATCCCAAAGAGGAGATACACACACACGCACACACACACACACACAAATATCTTGTTGTATCTATATAATCTAGAGAAAATATATCTTAAGCAAGTATATTATATTTATAAACTTCTTAATAATCAACTCTCCTAGAACTTCTGGGATAAATTCAAATTGTTTGTTAATTTATTTACTGAATACATGAACAAATTGTGCAGCATGATTTTCACAAAAATCTTTTTTGGCTGTTTGAAGATTTTCTGTTTTGGAAGATTATGTTTGTACTTGCACAAGTCTAGATGCCAGGGCACAAATTTCCTAATAACTAGTCCACTCTTGTTTTCAGTAGATTACATTCATTTAAGGCTATATTTATTTCTTACCTCCCATGTATCATTGACAATCACCAACTTTTATCGATATTTAGCATTTAATAAGCAGTGCTTACTTAGCTCCCTGTGCTAAACTTTATCGTAGGTTATCTAGTTTATTCCCACAGGCACAATTTTATGTAGGTACTATTATCATGCACGCTTTATCACAATTAAAATGAGATCTGTTGGAGAAGCTTAGCTTATCTCGCATGAGGGAGTTTGTAAATAGTGTAGCCAGATTGTGAAACCAATTTAGTCTGAGTTCAGAGTTTTCACTCTTAACCGCTGTCTTATTGGAGAGAGAATACAAAAAAAGATGGAATCTCTGCCCTCAGGGACCTTAAATTCTTGTGCAGGTATTTGAGAGGCCCAATCAAATTCCACTTCTTTCCTGTCTGGGTTCTAAATAAATTGTTATCTAAGATAAAGGATTCTCAAATGAAGACCAAAATATCATCATTATTTTTGTAAAGTTTCCATGGGAAGATGTCAGTGTGAAAGTACATTCGATCTCTTAACCCAGGATCAGGCTGACTCACCTACTCAGTCACAGGTATTGCTGGACCCAGAGATTAGGATCATGGAGTGGGAAGAACAGAGAGGAAGTCCTGCCACCTGTGGAGTGCTCATTCCCAAAAGGAAGAGAGAGGTGCTGAGCCTAGCATGTCTAATTTATAATTCTGAAATTTACCATCTAGATAAGTCACCCCATCTCTTCTCAGGTGGGGAGACTGAAAGGATGGGGAAAATCTGGAAGTGCTCCAACCATTCCCAAGTATTGATGAATTTCCTCTCCTTTCTCTCTTATCCACATGTCCAACCCTCCTGTACCCACACCATTTGCTCCTTCCTGGCCAGCACACTCTTGATTTATTTTCTGCAACTGAGAATCTGTGCATCTTGCTCCTTCTGTTTCATTGTTTCTAGCTTTTGTTTTGTTTACTCATTGGATGACTCAGTTTTCTTAGTGTGGGCAGGTAGGGCTGGTAGTGAATTCTGTAACTGTAGGTTTGGGAGAAGAAAAATACATCTGTACTTGGAAATATTATTGTTCTAAAGTTTTATGCCTAGAAAACATAAGACAATCAATCAAACAATTTTTGAAAAAATAATAACATTAATTAAAATGTTACTGATGAAATGAACATGTGGAACATAATAGCTTTTATATTACTTTTTATTAAAAAATAACCAGATAAAAAATAAAGGAAGAAAGGATAACTTTTATAATATTAACAAAATAAATAAAATAGCTTGGAAAATTTTTAGTGAGAAACATTCTTCTATGAAGAAACCAAAAACTCCAACAAAGGAACATAAAAAATATGAAAAATGGAAATACACATCTGGTTTGTGAGTAAATAGACGTTATTTTAGCTATGTCAGTTCTTCAAAAATTGATCAATGTTATCTAAAATGACCTAACATGGTTTTCTTGAGGGATGGCAAAGGGAGATAAGGAAATAGGAGTAAAGTTTCTCTAAAAAATAACCAAGAGAGTATTTCCACGGACATCTCGAAAAAGATTATTAATGAGGGATTGTACCTAACTGTATTTAAAATGTTAATAAATGACAATTGATTAAAGAGTTTGGTGCTTTGTAGAGTGATAGACTAATGACTGAAAATAGAGTCAAAAAACAGATGTTCATACATATGGGGATTTTGTACATGAAAAATAGGTAATACCAGGTCAGTAAAGAAATGCAGATGCAGGACCATGGGACAAATTGAGACCAATGACTAGATCCTTAGGCTAAAATTTTATAAAATAAATGAAATTGGAAATTTAACATTATATCAAAATCAACTTCAAAGTGATCCAAATATTAGTTACAAAGAAATAATAATATATATATTCTAGAAGAAATTGTAAGAAGTAGGGGAAGAAGGTTGGTATAAAGCCTAGAAACACCAAAAAGGGGGGAAAAAAACTAACTAATAAATTTGACCAATTTTTTTAATCACAGAAAAAGTATAAGAAACTAAAAAATTACAAAGTAAGAAAAGTATTTATAATATGTGAGATTTAAAGAGCAAATTACTTTTTTTAATTTTTTTAATTGTTATTTTTTTGGATGTACATCATATTTCAAATTCTGTATATATTGCATCATGTTCACCACCCAAACACTAATTATAGTGCATCCCCTCACATGTGACCCTAATCACCCCTTTTGCCCTCCCCCTTCCCCCCTTCCCCAATGGTAACCACCAGTCCAATCTCCAATGCTATGTGATTTTTTTTGGTCGTTTTTATCTTCTACTTATGAGTGAGATCATATGGTATTTGACTTCCTCCCTCTGACTTATTTCACTCAGCATAATACCCTCAAGGTCCATCCATGTTGTCACAAGTGGCCAGATTTCATCATTTCTTATGGCTGAGTAGTACTCCATCGTGTATAAATACCACATCTTCTTTATCCATTCGTCCCTTGATGGGCACCTAGGTTGCTTCCAAGTCTTGGCCATTGTGTATAATGCCACAATGAACATAGAGGTGCAAGTATCTTTATGCCTTTGTGTTTTCAAGTTCTTTGGAAAAATACCCAGCAGTGGAATAGCTGGATCATATGGTAAATCTATCCTTAATTTTCTGAGGATACTCCAAACTGCTTTCCATAGTGGCTGCACCAGTTTGCACTCCCACCAGCTCTGTACAAGGGTTCCCTTCTCTCCACACCCTCTCCAACATTTGTTGTTTCCTGTCTTGTTAATTATAGCCATTCTGACCGGAGTGAGGTGATACCTCATTGTAGTTTTGATTTGCATTTCCCTGATAGCTAATGATGTTGAGCATCTTTTCATATGCCTATTGGCCATCTGTATATCTTCTTTGGAGAAATCTCTGTTCAGATCTTTTGCCCATTTTCTAATTGGATTGTTGGTTTTTTTGTTGTTGAGCTGTATGAGTTCTTTGTATAGTTTGCATATTAACCCCTTATCTGATATGTGGTTTGCAAATATCTTCTCCCAATTGTTAGGTTGTGTTTTCATTTTGTTGATGGTTTCCTTTGCCGTGCAGAAGCTTTTGAGTTTGATGTAGTCCCATTTTTTCACTTTTTTCTTTTGTTTCCCTTGCCTGGTCAGACATGGGACTTGAAAATATGCTGCTCAGACCAATGTCATAGAGCGTACTGCCTATGTTTTCTTCTAGAGGTCTCATGGTTTCTGGTCTTACATTCAAGTCTTTAACCCATTTTGAGTTGATTTTTGTGCATGGTGTAAGGGAATGGTCTACTTTCATTCTTTTGCATGTGGCTGTCCAGTTTTCCCAACACCATTTATTGAACAGACTCTCCTTTCTCCATCGTATGCTCTTGGCTCCCTTGTTGAATATTAGCTGTCCATAAACGTGTGGGTTTACTTCTGGGCTCTCAATTTTGTTCCATTGATCTGTGTGTCTGTTTTTGTGCCAGTACCATGCTGTTTTGGTTACTATGGCTTTGTAGCATAATTTGAAACCGGGGAGTGTGATACCTCCAGCTTTGTTCTTTTTTCTCAGGAATCCTTTGGCTATTCGTGGTCTTTTGTTGTTCCATACAAATTTTAGGATACTTTGTTCTATTTCTGTAAAAAATGTTGTTGGAACTTTGATCGGGATTGCGTTGAACCTATCGATTGCTTTAGGAAGTATGGACATTTTAACAATGTTAATTCTTCCAATCCAAGAGCATGGAATATCTTTCCATTTCTTTGTGTCTTCTTCTGTTTCTTTCAACAATGTCTTATAGTTTTTGGTGTACAGGTCTTTCACCTCTTTTGTTAAGTATATTCCTAGGTATTTTATTCTTTTTGTTGCAATTGTAAATGGGATTGTATTCTTGATTTCTCTTTCTGCTACTTCATTGTTAGGGTATAGAAACGCAACCGATTTTTGTACATTGATTTTGTATCCCGCAACTTGACTGTAATCCTTTATTATTTCTAAAAGTCTTTTAGTGGACTCTTTAGGGTTTTCTAGATATAAAGTCATGTCGTCTGCAAAGAGTGATAGTTGCACTTCTTCTTTTCCAATGTGGATCCCTTTTATTTTTTTTTTTCTTGCCTGATTGCTCTGGCTATGACTTCCAATACTATGTTAAATAAGAGTGGTGACAGTGGGCATCGTTGTATGGTTCCTGTTCTTAGAGGGATAGCTTTCAGTTTTTCTCCATTGCGAATGATATTTGCTGTGGGTTTGTCATATATGGCCTTTATTATGTTGAGGTATTTTCCTTCTATACTCATTTTATTTAGAGTTTTTATCATAAATGGATGCTCTATCTTGTCAAATGCTTTCTCTGCATCTATTGAGATGATCACGTGATTTTTATTCTTCATTTTGTTAATATGGTGTATCATGTTGATAGATTTGCGGATGTTGAACCATCCCTGCATCCCCAGAATGAAACCCACTTGATCATGATGTATGATCTTTTTGATGTATTGTTGTATTTGATTTGCTAGTATTTTGTTGAGGATTTTTGCATCGATTTTCATCAGTGATATTGGCCTGTCATTTTGTTTTTTATGTGTTGTCCTTGTCTGGTTTTTGTATCAGGATAATGTTTGCTTCGTAAAAGGAGTTAGGAAGCCTCCCCTCCTCTTCAATTTTTTGGAAGAGTTTGAGAAGGATAGGTATTAGGTCTTCTTTGAATGTTTGGTAGAATTCACCAGGGAATCCATCTGGTCCTGGACTTTTATTTTTTGGGAGGTTTTTAACTGCTGTTTCGATTAAAGAGCAAATTACTTTAAGATACAAAGAACAAATAAAGGAAAAGGAAAATAGCAAAAGGGAATACAGCAAAGAAATCATACATGGGCAGTTCATATAAAAAGAATGTGCCAATCAACATGAAAAGACAGTTTAATCTCTCTCGTCAGTAAAGACGTGACAAAGAAAACAAGGTAACATTTTAACTTCTGTGCTTCCTGAAAATTAAATACTGAAAAACATCAAAAGTGTGTGAAGCAGGCCTCTCATAACTGTTGATGAAAGAATAAACTGTTAATGATTTTGGCATTTACCACCTGACAGATTATTTATTTTTCTTATCTTATTTATCATCTTTCTCTCCCACTGGAATGCAAAGTCTCGTCCATGAAAACAAGACTCAAGCTCTTTTGTTCACTGGTGTAGTTCATGAGTCTAAAACAGTGCAGAGTAAACAGCAGACGCTCCATAAACATTTACTTTAAAAAGTAACATATACACTTGTCTGAGAAGCACGATTCTATTCTATAAAGAAAAAGTTATGCAACAAAAAATTTGGCAAGAAAGCACAAAAAATATCATATGATCTGTTGACAGCAAATGATCTGTTATAATAATAAATGAAAATTTATGTGTTAAAATGTTCTCAATTGAGCCAAAAGAATGAAATCCAGGTATTCAACAGCTCAAGAAATAAATGTGTTGAGAAAAAAAGACTCGTTTTATTTACCCCACAAAAATCACACTTTCTGGTAAAGTAATAAAAACAAAGTGGAGATAAATACCAGGAAGCAGCACATGTGAAACAATAATCATTTACTTTTTAAAAGAAGACAATGAGCCTCTAAAAAGTACTTTGCTTTGTAGTCAGTGCCCTACAAGCTCAAATCTTATCTGATCCTCAGTTTACTCCATTTGTTTGCTGTTATTAAAAGAACATGAGTTAACGTGCAGTCCGTTATGAATAAAGAGGAAGCATCCAGCGCAAATTTTTATTGAAAATTATGTATACATTTGCTTTAGCCATTCAATATTGTTAATTTGTGGTTGAACCACAGCACATACGTACCTTAAATCCTAAACAATAGATATGAGGCCCAAATTATGCAAATTTACAGGGCTTCATATCATTGACAATAAAGTAAAACAACAACAGACAGTAAATGAAAATGAGAATGATGGTAAGCCAAGAGTAATTTGTAAACAAAGGGGAAGAATATCAGCTGTTGGACATCATGTGCACTTCAGACATCATCAGCGTGCTCAATCAGAGCCTTCAGTATGCTTTGTGCTAATTTTGGATTATGAATATTAAATTTTAGTAACCACAAATGTCTTAATTAGGAGGTTGGTAGTCACATGTGAAAATGGGGCTCTGAAACTTTGGTCATTCTTTTGTATAATGAAATAAAAAATTTGCATTTTTGGATCAATTCCCAGTCCATCAAGAGGCTCCCT
Source organism: Equus przewalskii (assembly GCF_037783145.1). Lineage (NCBI taxonomy): Eukaryota > Metazoa > Chordata > Mammalia > Perissodactyla > Equidae > Equus > Equus przewalskii. The sequence continues at coordinate 42,886,192 of NC_091833.1, forward strand.
TGAGGTTTTTCAGTGGGCATTTAGATAATTTAAGCATCCTGGCTGAGGGTCAGGGGCTGCAGAAAAGAAACACTGCATTTGGAGGCTGTTCCACCACTGCACATCTACCTGGGTAATGGAGCTAGAATATCAAATGCTTGGTTAAGCAGCTCATTGCTTTTTCTCTCAAGCTAGCTCGGGCAGGAGTTCATGGGGGGGAAAAAGAAGAGAAGAGAAGAGGACAGGTGAGGAGAAGAGAGAAGAGAATTTTTAGTTCTCTTTTAGTTTAGAAACACTACAAAAGCTACAAAACCTTCATGCTGAGCAGAAAACCCTATCACCTGCCTCCAGGTTTACTAGTTGCTAAAAGAATGAGTGCTTCGTGAAGTGGAACATTAGCATAAGGAGTTATCTATGATATTTAGGGGAAGGGAAAGGGTACGGCTAGTGAAAATTAAAAAGTGACCCACACAATTACCATAGGGCCTCAACCCTATTTATCAACATAACTCAGTGGTTTCCAGGCTAGCGTGATTTGGTCCCAGGGGACACTTGACAACATCTGGAGACATTTTTTGTTATTACAACTCGGGCATGCATATGGCCCATAATATCAGTAATGCTGAGGTTAAGAAACCCTTGACGTACATCTTTGCACCCATTTTGTTGAATGAACTCAATTCAGTAAGGTGCAAATATACATCAACCTTAACCATTTTTTTTCCCCATTGGACACAATCTGTAGACTAGTTTCTTCTCTGCTCATGAATAACTTGTCATATGAGGCTAACCATTTCTTTTTTTCTGAGGAAGTTTCTCCCTGAGCTAACATCTGTCGCAAATCCTTCTCTTTTTTTGCTTGAAGAAGATTAGCCCTGAGCTAACATCTGTGCCAGTCTTCCTCTATTTTGCATGTGGGATGGCTCCACAGCACGGCTGATGAGTAGAACAGGTCTGCACCTGGGATCCAAGCCAGTGAACCCAGGCCGCTGAAGCAGAGTGTGCGGACTTCAACCAGTTGGCCATGGGGCCGGCCCCCAGTCTAGCCAATTTTTGAATCATTTTTATTTAAAAGACAGCCTCATTTCAAAATTAAAATGTGCAATCCACTGTAATCTTACAACTCTTATTAGGCCAGCCCCAGTGGCCTAGTGGTTAAGCTCAGTGCACTCCGCTTCAGTGGTGGTCTGGGTTCAGTTCCTCGGTGCAGACCTACACCACTCGTCAGTGGCCATGCTGTGCAGCAGCTCACATACAAAAAGACAAAGATTGACAACAGTTGTTATCTCAGGGCCAATCTTCCTCAGGAAAAAAAAAAACCCTCTTATCCAATTGAAGGCTTCTCTCCTTTGGCATATCTATGCAAATAACTTCTGTTTGTCCCTCCCATTCCACACCACTCCTTTCTCCAACCTACTGTGTTCCCCCAGCTGTTGACATGTACCCATTACATCGATGAGTTCTTGCACCTTCTGCTTCTGATTGGGTTTGGCCAATAAAGAGCACTGGCAGGAGGATGCAGGGAGGAAGAAGAGTGATTTGGGGATGTTTACGTCCCCAGCTCCCTCCTGCAGCTTGGCCAAAGGCTGACTGCTTCTCTTGACCAAAAGTCATGGTTCCCATCTTGGAGTCACCTCCACAAGGCTCTGTCTGCAGCTGGTTCTGGTAACCAGACCCTCCTTCGCCCCTTCAGGCTGGGGCGGTAACTTTTCCCCTCTGTTACTGACCTCCGGGTACTGTGCCCAGCCTGGTGTCTTCTTTAGTGTCTCCTCCTTTTACCCAGTTTGGCACGTCCTGCCAGGTCTCTGACACACCCAACTTGCACCAGTTTGAAGCCTGGGTACTTACAGAGGGCAGAGGAGCATGGTTAGTCTTTTTTCTCTTTATTCTGCCAGCTCTCTAAAATTTTAGGCATAGTCTCAATTCCCAAAACTCTTGAGTCTACATCAAAGATTTCCTTCTGAAGGAGACTCAAAAAAAGATAGCTGCCTTCTTCCCTCTCTCAGTTCTGAACAATTGAGAAAGAAAGAAAAGGAAGAGCAAGGAAAGACAAAACAAATATCACCTTTATTACTAAAAAAGTGTAATTTGGAGGATGAAAAAGTCAAATGGGTCAGCTAACTGAACACTAAATTAAGCAAATTTCCAGCTCAGTCACTGAGTCGGGCTCTACCCAGGGAAACTTTCTTCTTGGAGGAACAGGAGAAAACGCCAGCTTCCTTCAGGCAGCGCACTCCCAAGAGGAAGAAGTGAGAAGAGAGAGAGCCCAGCTGAGCAAGCCCCATTTGTCTTCCACTTCACCTGGATGGAGTGAGAAGTGGGCGGAGAGGAAGGCTGGCCTCACTGAGCGCCCGCCACACAGAGGGAGGCAGCAGTAGTGGCGAAGGAGCTTTCTCTCCTGGGTCTTCTTTTGTTGTTATTTTGTTTTGCTTTGTTTGCTCTGTTTTTTCCTTTGATGCTTAACTCTTTGGGCTTTACCATCAAATCTATGATTAACAGATCAACAGTGACGTTTTCCTTTGAGAAAAAGAAAATTCTATTAGGACAATCCTTATCCAAACTTTATACGGATATTTCCCAGCCACTCTTCCTGTTTAGAGTCTTTCTCAGATTTTGTCCTCAGAAGGCTCTGAAATGATTTAGAAATGTATCAGTTAGGGCTAGGTTTGCTACATGTTTCCAAAAATCCGCATTAATGGTTGTTTGTTGTGGTAGTTAACTTTGAGTCAACTTGACTTGGCTAAGCAATGCCCACATAGCTGGTCAAACACTATTTTGCGGTGTGTCTGTGGAGGTGTCTCTGGAAGACATTAGCCCTTGAATCAGCAGACTGAGTAAGACAATTGCCCTCACCATGCAGGTGGGCATCATCCAATCCATTGACGGCATAAATAAATAGAACAAAAAAGTGGAGGGAGAGCAAATTCTTTCTCACTCTTCTTGGGCTGAAACATCCATCTTCTTCTGCTCTCTGACATCAGAGCTTCTGGGTTTTGAACTCAGACTAGGATTTATGCCATCAGCCCCCTGGTTCTCAGGCCTTTGAATTCAGACTGAATTATACCATCAGCTGTCCTGGTTCTCCAGTTCACAGATGGCAGATTGTGGGACTTCTCAGCCTCCGTAACTGTGTGAGCCAATTCCTAAAATAAATCTCTTTATATCTATAGCGACATCTACATCTATATCTGTGTCTAAATCTATATCTACATCTATGTCTACATCTCTGTCTACGTCTATGTCTATGTCTATGTCTACGTCTATGTCTACGTCTACGTCTACGTGTATGTCTATGCCTACGTCTACGTCTACGTCTACATCTATGTCTACGTCTATGTCTACGTCTATGTCTATGTCTACGTCTATGTCTACATCTATGTCTACATCTATGTCTATGTCTACGTCTACGTCTACATCTATGTCTACATCTATGTCTACGTCTATGTCTATGTCTACGTCTACGTCTACATCTATGTCTACATCTATGTCTATGTCTATGTCTATGTCTACGTCTACGTCTATGTCTATGTCTATGTCTATGTCTATGTCTACGTCTACGTCTACATCTATGTCTACGTCTATGTCTACGTCTATGTCTACGTCTACATCTACGTGTATGTCTATGCCTACGTCTATGTCTACGTCTACATCTATGTCTATGTCTATGTCTATGTCTATGTCTACGTCTACATCTATGTCTACATCTATGTCTACGTCTATGTCTATGTCTACGTCTACGTCTACATCTATGTCTACGTCTATGTCTATGTCTATGTCTACGTCTACGTCTACATCTATGTCTACATCTCTGTCTACGTCTATGTCTATGTCTATGTCTACGTCTATGTCTACGTCTACGTCTACATGTATGTCTATGCCTATGTCTACGTCTACGTCTACATCTATGTCTACGTCTATGTCTATGTCTATGTCTACGTCTACGTCTACATCTATGTCTACGTCTATGTCTACATCTATGTCTACGTCTATGTCTATGTCTATGTCTACATCTATGTCTACGTCTATGTCTACGTCTACGTCTACATCTATGTCTACATCTATGTCTACATCTATGTCTACGTCTATGTCTATGTCTATGTCTACGTCTACGTCTACATCTATGTCTACGTCTATGTCTACATCTATGTCTACGTCTATGTCTATGTCTATGTCTACATCTATGTCTGGTCTATGTCTATGTCTATGTCTATGTCTATGTCTACATCTATGCCTACGTCTATGTCTATGTCTATGTCTACGTCTATGTCTACATCTCTGTCTACTTCTATGTCTATGTCTATGTCTACATCTATTCGTCTATGTCTATGTCTATGTCTACGTCTACGTCTACATCTATGTCTATGTCTACATCTACGTCTACGTTTATGTCTATGTCTATGTCTATATCTACATCTACATCTATCTCTATCCTATTGGTTCTGTTTCTCTGGAGAACCCTGACTAATACCCTTGTGTATAAAAATGTTCATTCTCTCAGGTAAAAGATTTGTCAGGAACCCAGTCTCCTTCCAGTTCTCTGCTTCTCTATCCTTAGCATGCAGCCCTTGTTTTCATATCTCAAGATGGCTGCTAGATCCCCAACCGTCACATCTGCTTTCCAGGGAGCAATATGAAAGAAGAACAAGAAAGGACAAAAAAAATTAGGTAAAGGGTACATGCCAGACATCTTCTAAGGCATTTTCCTTGAAATTACACATTTTCCTGCTTACACTTCATTGGCCGTTAATTAGTAATGAGGTCACATTTATGGAGTGGTAGGGAAGCAGGAAAATACAGTCTTTCCATAAGGCACATGAATAAAATAGAAGATTCTGTTACTAAAGAAGAGAATGGATTTTGGTGTAGGTAGCTATCAGTTCGTCACAGAATAAATTAAATTACACGAAAGGCTATTCCGTTGCCAGGGCTAAAAATTCACTCATCCCAAATTCTGCCTGGTCACCTTTCTAGTATAGCAGGTCAGAGATTTTGCAATGAGACTGGAAGAACACAATAAGAAACTCTTACAATAAAAGCTGAAACAAATGTGAGGACAAGGTGAAAAACCTTGCCCTCAATTTTGGCCAAAGAATACAGAAGCTTGTCAAGAGTATCGAAGAAATCGAGGGTAAGTAAAGCATTTGGATTTAGTCTCATCAGAATGCTGGTAACTTTTGCAGAATCAAAACCTGTGAACTTAAGCTAAATTAGGAGAAAGCTCCAGTGAGAGATTAGTTTTGAGTGTACGTTTGACATATCAGGGAAGGGGATGTTGGGGGTCTCCTGTGTCTGCCATATCCTCTCTCAGAAAGTGGCTCTTGAGAAAGTTTCAAAGTGGTGATAAACACAGTCACTTGGTCTTACTTTTTTGCTTCTCTTTCCAAGTCAATATATCCCAAAATCTTTTAACGTCCGTTTCCTTTCAGCTTGGAGTACCTGGCGCATGGTGTGGCACTTGGGGTGGGGTCTGTCCAGTAATACAACTACCACCATTTCTCGTGAGTCAGCAGTTCAGTCCTGTGCTGAGTTTCTGCTGCCACTCACTCTCTTTCTGAACTGAAGCTGCTGTTGATGCTTTTGAAGTCTGGGCCTCTAGGGTTGGGGAGGAGCAATTCCTCAAGTTCATGCTTCTGCAGACTTCGCCATGTATCTACTTTTGACTTCCATAGAGTTCTTGGGAATGTTCCATTAGAGTACAGGCAAAACCTGCAGGCCCAGTTATAATGACCAAATCACCTTGAACCACACCCGGTAATTATTTGAGTAGCTTCCATTCTTGAGCCAATGCATAAGCTACTTGAAATTAAGAACTGTTCCTCCAGGTTTCCTTTCTTGGCTCTGAATTCAGAATGGAATTTTGAGCAGCTGACCTAACACTGCTTACCTAGGCCTCTCTCTAATAACTTAAACCTAGAGGCTCCCTAGGGCTCTCCCACACCTAAGGAGCTTGGCCACTTCTGAGATTAGAAACTTCATCTGATGTTTAAGAGACTGGAAAGACTCTCCCAGAGATGCAGCTTTGCCTCACCTGTGCCTTCTTAGGAACAGCTCTGCCTGCAACGTCTTGAAGCCTGAACTCCCTTATATCATGAAGAAACAGTCTTGCTGGGGCTCACGCTATGGCTGACTCTCTAACTCTTGCTCAGACCTGTGCCTTTTGCTGAGGTCTATGTCCATGTGGCCTGAGTGCTTGCTAGGCTCACTGTGCCTGCCCATTGGCCAGCACCCAAGCATCCCCATGCGAGATCATGTGACTGGCTGAAAGCATCTCATCCAGGCTGCAACAGTTGAAATCTACCTGCTCAACTAAAACAACCCCAATCAAAACACTTCATCTGTCCATACCCAGAGGTGAGGCCATCCCAGAAGCCCTGTTACTTTGTTTATATTTCCTTATGTTTTTCTCCCTAAAACTTCACTCCTTGTGACTTGTTTCTTAATCAGTGACCTGGCCTAAGAGTGAAGCGATGGGTTTCCTAAGGAGGGACTAACAAACTGAGAGTTTTAAAAGGGATATCAGACGGATGCCAAATATCATTTTTATTATTGGGAGATGTAGTTTAGTGAGAAAATAAATGGGCTCGCTGATTATACTCCACAGTCAGGCAGACCTACCCACCAAGGCACGAGCAGCACTGTGAAGCTTCCCGCAAGGCGGAGCGGGGCTGTGAGCAGCCCCTTCCCAAGGCAGGGGCTAAACTGAACAGGACTTCTGGGTTATATTTTCCAAATTCACAAATCAAATAAGCCCTGCCCCTTCTGTGAGGTGGGATGAATAAGGAAGCATTCTGAATGCTGATGGAGAGGCCAGGAAGGTTATGTTTTTTAATTCTCTCTACCTGGAAGAACATGTCAGGAATAAAGATTCCTTCCCCTCACCCGATAATTTTTTTTTAGTCTAATATTAAATAACCAATAAAATTATTTATTTAAAGTTGCAATAAAGGTAGACATCAAAGAGCTAGTAGAAATTTTACTAAAGGACTTGATCTATTCTCTCAATCAGTATTTCTCAAGGGGGATGCTATCTACCTTTTGAGAGGGACAATATTTCAATGTACAAAACTGACCTCACATTGTGGATCACTTAGCACCTGATCCCAGAACATTAAATGACAGAAGCACTCACTCCATTGGTCACTATTACAATAAAAAATGCTTCTACATGTTCTTAAATATTTTCCAGGTGGTGGCATTTCCCCCATTTGCTAATTACTGCTCCATGTGATCCAGAAGAATTCTCAGAGGAGAAGACTCCAATCTGAATTCTGAAATGTGAGTGAAAATTGGATTAGTGGAGAGGAAAGAAATTGTGTCCCAAACAGAGGAAATACGTGAGATGGCCCTAGGGCCAGAAGGATGATGGCATACCAAAGAACTCAAAGGACATCTTTGAGCCTGGCGTCCGGACAGTGGGGAAGTGCTGGCAGAGGAGGCTGGTGCTGTGTGCGGGGACCCAGGGCATATTAGTGTGAAATCACTGCAGTGGTTTAATAATGGAACGGCCTGCTAAGATTTCTGTTTTAAAGTCAGTCATTTCATTGCATGATTTTCATTTGCAATAAGCTCATTTTGAGTTAATATTCATTGTTTGCACTAACCTGAGCACATTCTAATTCACATGACTTTTGTCTTTTGTGTATATGTAATGGATTTTTGTTTGTTTGTTTGTTTTGGGGAATTTCTTTTGCAAATAAAATAAAGGCATTTTGTGTAAAACGAAAACAAAGCATCTTTTAATTACCTTGCCTTCACTTCTCATTGATTTTCACCATGTTATTACATATAAGATGAAGATAAATCCAATTGTTCCGTACTACCCACACGGCACAAGAGCCTCGTTCTCACATTGCTTAGTCTTTAAAACTTCTGGAAACAAAGCTTGATAGATCTGCTGATGAAGGTGCTCAGTTAATTAATGAACAGTAATATAATACTTATTTTAATTGTGCATTTCCACACTCCCACCCTGAAGACAAGTCCTTTTTATAGAAGAACAAAGGTGCTGACAAAAAAGGGAAAAAGAAATTATAAAAGATGCAATTACTCCAAAAAATGTGAAGAAATAAACTGGACATTGCACATTCTTTCATTTAAACATTTAATGATGGAAAATCTATTTTATTTTTAAGATGAGAGATGATGATTACGCAAGTAACAATACATACTTTTATCTAATATGTATAGGAAAGTCCTAGTTAATGCTGCCTGTAGAATGAAGTCATTATGTTCGGGGGGGGGGGGCGGGGGGGGGAGAGGCTGTAATTTCAGTACATCTGGTATACCATAGCAAGCTCAAGGTTAATTTTTTTCCCTCCATTTAACTAAACTCATTTAAATTGTCTGTAATATTCCTCTTGGAGTTTCAGAATTCGTCCTTTTACTCTTAAGTGATTAGATAAATAAAGAATTGCCTGAAGTGTACAAAGCTATTTTCAAACAAATATCTGACATAGCCTTCAGTATTCATTATATCAGTTTCTAGGAAACCAAACACATAATTTTGCGATAAATTTAATGTCTAAACTTAACTTCAAATATTTTAATTCTCAACATATGCTTTATCCATAGTAATTATATAGTACATAGAAACTTTACAAAACATGTATTCTGGAATTCTTATTTTGAGGTGGTTTTTGCATTCACAGGAAATACCTAAGACTGCATCATGCTAAATATATGCCTGAAACCAGCAACAAATGAGATCCAAGGAGAATATAGCAATTGTCACTTTATCTGAGGAATGCGTCAATACACTTCCACGCATTGCCTTCCTGAGAATGCTGAAAATATGATACATTCAACAGTTAATTCATTCAATAATATTTATTGAGAGGCTGCTATACAGAAGGAGATGTAACAAGACGGAGAACAGTGAGTTGAATTGTTCTAATATTGTAGCCTGCAAAACTCTGGATTTTACTTTTAATGAACTGGGGCCACTAGAAACTTTGAGGAGAAAAGTGACAAATTTAAAGTTCATTTTAAAAGTATATTTAAATTATTGCTTATATTGCACCTTAAATACAAAAAGTAAATTAATACTAATTGAAAAAGAATTAGTTATAGTACTTACAAATTTGTGCTGAAAATATGCTGAGAGTTTTACTTTGTTGCTCTTTGAACTTAGAGGAGAATAAAATAGTTGAAGTCTGTTATTTCTTCATTAAGAGTAACAAACACCACAGCCTTGACCTCTGATATCTATATTTTAAGTAGGACTGAAGTTTTATAAGTTCTCCCCACATTACTTAATAATTAGAGCTACCAATTTGAACACTTTCTATATTCCAAGAGCTATTCTGGAAAGGACTCTTCAGTCAAGAGCGAGAGTAAAAATACAAACAAAAACCAGTTTATTAAGATGCAGCATGAAAATAGCTTTAAAAGAAGTGTTCACCTGACCATATTTGAGCTTAATAGACTACTTATTTAGACTTGAGTGATTTTGTCATTGGAGAATCTTCTCCAAAATTCTGAACTGATTTTGAAGAAACAATTGTATACAAGTCAAGCGTGTGTGTTAAGAAGGGGAAGGGAGAGAGAAAATTAATGGGTGTGAGGAAAGAATCATTTGCTAGACAGAGTGAGCAATGTATTACAAAGATGTGGAGGACAGGATACAAAGACCTGCGACATTTTATTCACAGTCATAGAGTTTGAGGGACTGAGTGGCAGGAAATAAAGTGAGAGTGGCAAATTGGATATGAGGAGGCTTCTGTTACACATCAGGGAATTTTGAACTTATCCTACAAGATTTGCTGAGCCATACAGTATTAAAAACAAAGAAGTGACGTGATCATTTTTGCATTGTGGAGAAATCATTCGGCCATTATGATGTCCTCAATGGGATAGCCGAGAAGGTAGAAGATCAGTAGGGAAGACATTCCATCAGCCACGTAAGAAAAGAGAAAGTCTGTAATTCAGGCTGCCTGGTAAGGGGATGGAAAGTAATGGACACTCTCAAGAACTGTCAAAGAGGAAAACTGGCAAGGCGGTGCCTGAACTGATGGAGAGGTAGCGAGGTGGACAGGGCAGGGGATGTCAAACCGGACTTTTAGATTCCAGCTTATTCAACTAAGTGCATGGTGGTATCACTATTTGAGAGAGAAAACAAAAAGAGAGGGAAAACGTTTAAGCTCTAGGGTCAGTAAAATTAAAGATTTGAGTTTAGCCCTAAGTTTGAAGTGTGATGAAGCAGTTAGATTGTCCAGTAGGCACCACATCACAGGAGAAAGATCTGAACTAGGAATATAAGCTTGAATTTTAACAGCAAGCCCACGACAACGAGTTGAGCTGGAAATATAGACAAGAGATTCACAGGCTGGGCACCGATGCCATGGGGAAGACAAAACTGCTTACCGAAAGTGTGGACCACAAGAAAGAGAAGAAATCTGAGGCTAGACAGCTGGGGTCTTAAAAGTTTAATGTGCAGGAAATGTTAAAAGTGCAGGAAAAAGAAGGGGAATCCTGAAGAGAAGACCAAAAAACACCCCACAGGAGAGGGAAAAGACAGGAGAATATGTTGCTTTACAAACTGAAAAGGAAGGTATAAATACAGAGGAAGGAGATGGGCAGGACGGAGTTAATTTTTCTTAAGGGAGAATCTTGTGTTTACAACTAAAGACTACCATCCTGGGGCCAGCAACCTTGATCTTCTTTTTACAGTTTTGTTTTATCCTACAAAACACCTAGTACATTGTGTATGTATTTAAGTGTTTAGCATGATGATGTGTAATAGTCTGTAGCTTTTTAAAGCAAATATTTTTAAACACTTTAATTAATAACACATGTTTGTATATATGAGTATATATGGCATAAATATATTGAAATTTTTTGTAACCCTTTAACCTGTAAATATACAGGCATACCTTGGATATATTGTGGGTTCAGTTCCAGAGCACCACAATAAAGCGAAAATTGCAATAAAGCAAGTCACATGAATTTTTTGGCTTCCCAGTGCCTATAAAAGTTATGTTTACGTTATACTGTAATGTATCAGTGTTCAATAGCATTATGTCCAAAAAACTGTACAGACCTTAATTTAAAAAAAGCTTTAGTGCTGAAAAATGCAGACTATCATCGGAGCCTTCAGCAGGTCATAATGTTTTTTCTGGTGGAGCCTCTTGCCTTGATGTTGATGGCTGCTGACTGATCAGGGCAGTAGTGGCTGAAGCTTGGGGTGGCTTTGCAATTTTTAAAAATAAGACAACAAAGTTTGCCACATTGATTGACTTTCCTTTCACAAATGATTTCCCTGTAGCATGCCATACTGTTTGATACCATTTTACCCAGAGTAGAACTTCTTCCAAAATCGGAGTCAATCCCTCAAAACCTGTTGCTACTTTATCAACTAAGTTTATGTAATATTCTGAATCTTTTGCTGTTATTTCAACAATCCTCATGGCACCTTTACCAGAAGTATGTTTCATCTCAAGAAACCACTTTCTTTGCTCATCCTTAGGGAGCAGCTCCTCACCTGCTATAGTCTTTTTTTGTTTTGTAGCTTTGGCTCCGATTTCTAGGATAAAAATAATATTTATTTTCTTTTTTTTCAATTTTTTTATTGAGGTCATATCAGTTCATAGCATTGTGTAATTTCAAGTGTACATTATTATTTATCAGTTTCTGTATAGACTGCATTGTGCTCACTACCAATAGTCTAATTTTTGTCCATCTCCATACTTACGTGCCCCTTGACTCCTCTCACCCACCCCCCCCGACCCCCTTCCCCTATAGTCAACTACTAATCTGTTCCCTTTATCCATGTGTTTGTTTGTCTTCCACATATAAGTGAAATCATACGGTGTTTGTCTTTCTCTGGCTAATTTCTCTTAACATCGTATCTTCAAGGTCTATTTGTGTTGTTGCAAATGGGACAATTCTGTCTTTTGTATGGCTGAGTAGTATTCCATTGTGTATATATACCACATCTTCTTTATCCATTCACCAGTTGATGGGCTTTTGTGTTACTTCCACATCTTGGCTATTGGGAATAACGTTGCAGTGAACATAGGGGTGCATAAGTCTCTGTATTGTTGATTTCAAGTTCTTTGGATAAATACCCAGTAGTGGGATAGCTGGATATTATGGTATTTCTATTTTTAATTTTTTGAGAAGTCTCCATACTGTTTTCCTTAGTGGCTGCACCAATTTGCATTCCCACCCACAGTGTATGAGAGTTTCCTTTTCTCCACATGCACTCCAACATTTGTTATTTCATTTGTCTTGGTAATTATAGACATTCTGATAGGTATAAGGTGATATCTCATTGTAGTTTTGGTTTGCATTTCCCTAATAATCAGTGATGTTGAACGTCTTTTCATGTGCCTGTTGGCCATGTATATCTTCTCTGGAAAAATGTCTGTTCATATCCTCTGCCCATTTTTTGATCAGGTTGTTTGCTCTTTTGTTGTTGAGTTGTATAAATTCTTTATATGTTTTGGAAATAAACCCCTTGTCAGATATATGATTTGCAAATATTTTCTCCCAATTGGTAGGTTGTTATTTTGTTTTGTTAATGGTTTCCTTTGCCTTGCAGAAGCTTTTTAGTCTGATGTAGTCCCATTTGGTTACTATTTCTTTTTCTTCCCTTACCGGAGAAGACATGGCATTTGAAAAGAGGCTGCTAAGACTGATGTCAAAGAGCATACTGCCTATATTTTCTTCTAGGAGTTTTATGTTTCCAGGTCTTACCTTCAAGTCTTTAATCCATTCTGAGTTAATTTTTGTGTATGGTGTAAGATAATGATCTACTTTTATTCTTCTGTATGTGACTGTCCAGTTTTCCCAACCATTTATTGAAAAGATTTCCCTTTCTCCGTTGTTTGTTCTTGGCTCCTTTGTCAAAGATTAGCTGTCCATAGATGTGTGGCTTTATATCTGGGCTTTCAATTCTGTTCCATTGATCTGTGTGTCTGTTTTTATTCCAATACCATGCCATTTTGGTTACTATAGATTTGTAGCATATTTTGAAGTCAGGGATTGTTATACCTCCAGGTTTGTTCTTTTTTCTCAGGATTGCTTTGGCTATTCGGGGTCTTTTGTTGTTCCATATCAGTTTTAGGATTCTTTGTTCTATTTCCACAGAAAATGTCATTGGGATTCTGATTGGGATTGCACTGAATCTGTAGATTGCTTTAGGCAAGATGGACATTTTAACTATGTTTATTCTTTCAATCCATGAGCATGGACTGTCTTTCCATTTCTTTATATCATCGTTGATTTCCTTCAATAGGATATTATTATTTTCAGTGTATAAGTCTTTCACCTCCTTGGTTAAATTCATTCCTAGATATTTTATTCTCTTTGTTGTGTTTGTAAATGAGACTATAATCTTGTCTTCCATTTCTGCTTTTTCATTATTAGTGTTTAGAAATGCAACTGATTTTTATCAGTTGATTTTGTACCCTATAACTTTGCTGTAGTTGTTGATTATTTCTAATAGTTTTAAGGCAGATTATTTAGGGTTTTCTGTATATAGGACCATGTTGTCCACAAACAGTGAGAGTTTCACTTCTTCCTTTCCAATTTGGATACCTTTTATTTCTTTTTTTTGCCTAAGAAAGGTTTTTTGCTCTGACTAAAACCTCAAATACTATGTTTAATAAGTGGCAAGAGTGAGCACCCTTGTCTTGTTCCTGTTCTCAGAGGGATGGCTTTCAGTTTTTGTCTGTTAAGTATGATAATGGCTGTGGCTTTGTCATATATGGCCTTTATTATGTTGAGGTATTTTCCGTCTATACCCATTTTATTGAAAGTTTTTATCATAAATGGACATTGGATCTTGTCAAATGCTCCCTCTGCATCTATTGAGATGATCATGTGATTTTTATTCCTCATTTTGTTAATGTGGTGTATCACGTTGATTGATTTGCAGATGTTGAACCATCTCTGCATCCCTGGTATAAATCCCACTTGATCATGGTTTATGATCCTTTTAATGCATTGCCATATTTGGTTTGCCAATATTTTGTTGAGGATTTTTGCATCTATTTTCATTAGCAATATTGGCCTGTGATATTCCCTTCTTTTTTGTTGTCCTTGTCCGGCTGTGGGATCAGGGTGATGTTGGCCTCATAGAATGAGTTAGGAAGTATTCCGTCTTCTTCAATCTTTGGAATAGTTTGAGAAGGATAGATATTAAATTTTCTTTGAATGTTCCGTAGAATTCTCCAGAGAAGCCTTCTGGTAATGAACTTTTGCTTTTTGGGAGGTTGGTTTTTTTTCCTAAAAGCTTCAGTGCATGGTTATGTGTCCTAGTTGTTAGTTTTAGCTCTCTACGTGAGCTGCTGCTGCCACAGTATGACAACTGACAGACAGGTGTGTGGTTCCATGACTGGGAAACAAACCTGGGCCACACCAGTGAGAGTGCTGAATCTTAAACACCAGACGGCTATTGCTTCAATCTCTGTACTTGTGATTGGTTTATTCAGATTCACTATTTCTTCTTGATTCAGTTTTGGGAGGTTGTATGAATCTAAAAATTTATCAGTTTCTTCTAGGTTATCTAATTTGTTGGCATATAGTTTTTCATAGCATCCTCTTATAATTCTTTGCATTTCTGTGGCATCCATTGTAATTTCTCCTCTTCATATCTAATTTTGTTTGAGTCTTCTCTCTTTTTTTCTTAGTGAGTCTGGCTAAGAGCTTGTCAATTTTCTTGATCTTCTCAAAGAACCAGCTCTTAGTTTCACTGATTCTTTCTACTGTTTTGTTAGTCTCTATTTCATTTATTTCTGCTCTAACTTTTATAATTTTCCTCCTTCTTCTGACTTTGGGCTTTGTTTGTTCTTCTTTCCCTAGTTCTGTTCAGTGTAGTTTAGGATTACTTATTTGAGATTGTTTGTTGAGGCGGGCCTCTATGGCTATAAATTTTCCTCTTAGAACCACTGTTATATCCCATAAGAATTAGTTTGCTGTATTTTCACTTTCATTTGTCTCCAGGTATTTTTTTATTTCTCCTTTGATTTCTTTATTGATACAATGGTTGTTCAGTAGCATGCTGTTTAGTCTACATGTATTTGTGACTTTACCAGCTTGTTTCTTATAGTTGATTTCTAGTTTCATAGCATTGTGGGCAAAAAAGAAGCTTGATATGATTTCAATTTTCTTAAATTTATTGAGGTTTGCCTTGTTTCGCAACGTATGGTTTATCTTTGAGAATTTTCAATGGACACTTGAGAAGAATCTATATTCTGCTGTTTTTGGATTGAATGTTCTCTGTATAACCACTAAGTCCATCTGGTCTAGTTTT